>NC_087247.1:13215000-13527500 GCF_037042905.1 Lytechinus pictus | reverse complement strand
TCCTAAGACTTCCTAACAGAAATTATTAATGTTTAAATGTATAATATTAATAATATTAAATGTTTCGAAAGAATATCATTCAGTCACCTTTCCTAATAATGATAATAATAATCCGCTTTTATTATAGCGCTTAATATACTTCGGAACGACGTCTCTAAGCGCTTTACAGATATTACCCCGGTCATCGGATTCAATCAGTCATTCCCACACACAATGTGTGCACATCCTCCACTCCCTGGGAGTATAGATACAAATAGATACAAACATTGTCCTCATAATTATAGTACAATGACAATGATGTAAATTATATTTTGTAATAGAATGTTGTCAGTTGTGTATAAATATGACTGCATTCTACAACAGGCTGGTTCACTTTGGAAATAATGTTTACCCCTTAAACATGTTAGATAATGTATATAGGGCCTGTATATTCTCTATTGTTTTGACAGTTAACACCATTATTGGTATTTATAAAAGCACTTTTCTGAGACGAGTCCTGCATTTAAATGAACCTACATGACTTCTTATGTTTTTGCATAATTGATTTCAAATTAAAAATAGAAGCTTACACAAAGAAAAAGAGGCAAATTATCCCAATCGTGACGGCCAGCTGTAAGGTCAGTGTTGCGTAGACTTTTTTGATGAAGGCTGAAAGGAACAAAATAAAATCGAGTTGATCACATGCACTTATATTAACCCATGTGGATTTGGTACATTTGAAAAAAAAATCATAAACCCTCAGTTTCAGTTGGGTTTATTTTCATATCTCACAATGTAATCCCGTATGACACTCATCAAGATAGAACGAAATGGTACATTACAATGTAGCAAGACCATGTGGTAATATTTTAAAATTGCAGACTGTAGACGGTAAAATGCAGAGCTTGTAATAATAGATTCCCTATAAATAACTCTGTTATCAATTTAATGTAATATCAATATTACAAAATAAGTATTAAAAATATACGTAGAAAGAAAGAGAAAAGGGAAAGAGAAAAAAGATGAGGGTGTGCTAACGATGCTCCAGAAGAAACATTTTGGCAAGCATTAATTTTATCATTAATTCTTCCGGAATCCGGATCCATAGAATTATGCTTCTATAATTATACGAGTAAACGAAGCGAGTGTCCTTTAATCACAATGACACTGTCTCCATGCAGTCCTGCTTTGCAGGGGCCGTGGAACCATGCAGGGCTTCAGCCATCCCCACTTTTTTTTTTCAAGAAACGTATCAAATTGTAAAAACTACTATCAGGTTGTAATTCTTTTTAGCATTGCCAGCCCGCATCTCCTCTTTGAATTCGGCGAACCTACTTTTAGGTCTACATTTTGTGGAGATTAAAATCAGGCGTACAGTAAGTTAATGCATATATTATTCATGACACCAAATTAAGAACTAAGGAGTATTAATGATATTTTTTTTTATCTTACCATGCCGTATCTCCTTCTCCACAAAATCAAAGTTTTCTTCAAACTCGGAGTCCATTGTAACCTTGATGGGCGGAAGAAGAAGAAAAAATATACAAACCACACTATGAATAGGTTTTAATGTAGGCCTACCGTATGAATTCTATTCCGAGGGATAAACATTTATCTTTTATGTTCAAACGGAGTTTTTTTCCGGGAAAGGTGTTATAAACTTAACAAATTTATTTAAAGAAATTATAGAATCCAGTATAATAATCTATATTTAAAAAATACATGAATATAGCCAAACGAACATACCTAATTGATGTCCCAAATCTGACGATATTCTAATTATGTGCAGCGTCAATGTGTTACTCCTTGCTAGATTGCTATTCAAACCCCATAATAAATCATGCTATAAAGTACGGTCACATCAACGGAACCGCTCTCGGCCGATCAAAGCTATTACGTTATTACCAATGACATATACCATCGGTCGGTTTGGAGTCGGTTTTAGTGGTGTGACTGTACATTGTATTTAACCGCGCCCTGTGTAATCGCTACCTGTCCACCATGAGGTTTATCATTAACCATATAGGGGCCCGTAACACACAGCTTAGCAATCATCATACACATTTGTTACGATTGATTGCATTGACTACAATGTACAATTAATCGTCAAAATCAAGATTACGATTAATCAGTAACCTTTGTGCTACGAGACCCGGTATTCAGATACAAAGTCCTTTTTATTATTAATTTGTTTAATGAAATTGTAGATAGTACCAACCCACAGGCAAAGGTCTACGCTGAGTGGTTTTTCCCAAAATTTTATCATCAATGATTGTGTCCCTTGCATAATCTATCACCTTTGCCTTCCTTACTTTCAGTTTCATTCGATCTATCATTTCTCACATAAGCAACATAATCCCCACGTGTTCTTTTGTATTTCATTATATGAAATTATATATGCTCATTCAAATTTTGTCCTCCAAGAATTGTACCGACAACTGATTTAATACACTAGCCATTTATTGCTGCAACTTATTATACTGTAATACAATGGAGACATAATCACACACACACACACACACCATAGAAAATATTAAGAAATAATTATGATTTGATTTGGTTTGGTATTATTTACCGTATAAAAATCACAATAAAATACATTGCACAAGATATGAGATTAAATATAAATATATAAACATGCACATAAAAATATATGGATGGATCACTCTATTCAGAGTCATTGATATAATGGCTCTGTTCTTAGAGGTCCAATCAAAGTAACATGAGAAATAATAGGACATATATATATATAATGATACATTAATGATAAATATTATTAATTAAAAACAAAACTAAATACTACACAAAAGCGAGTGGTAAACAAAATAATTATTAGACGCAATTACACAATAACAGTCCTAAACCTTCCCTATTCCTAAGGATACCTTAAAGGCCTAACCCCTCCCCCCTGCCCCGGTCAACCAAAAGTTTCAAGATCAAAGGTTTCTATCCATTCATCAAGGTCAGTTTTAAATAAAGTGAGTGTGTTGGGTCTGCGAAGATTAAGTGGGAGTTCATTATATATTTTCGATCCACGATAAGAAAATGTCCGCTTACAATACAAGATTTCCAACATTCCCTAGGGCATAAATACTTTCTTTGTGAACGAGATTATTTTGTAAATATTTCGGAGCTAAATCGTGAAAAATCTTACACAACATTATATACATGTGCTTTTTATGCCTAGTTTTCAGGGTTTCCCAATTTAAAAGTTCGTGAATATGGAATATATAGATGTGTGAGTGTAGGGACTTATTCCGATAATTATGCGCCCAGCCTTATTTTGGAGTTTTTGAAGTTGGTCCAGAAGGGTGTTTGGACATGATTACCATACGGTATCAGCGTAATCAAAATGAGGGAGAATGATTGATTGATAGATTATAGGACTCGTTTAGTGAGTGGCTTAATCTGCACAAAAAGCTTACCATTTCCCTATTTTCTTGATTAGTTCGTTTAGGTGGAGGTCCCATTTCAATTTGGAGTAAATGATCATTCCTAAATATTTTACATTTTAGATTTACATGATTTATAACATAATTACCTATTTTCAAGTTCAAGTTACCGTGTATATTAAGCACGGTGTTATTCCCAATCAACATAGATACAGTCTTATCATGATTAATAAATAGCTTGTTTTGGGACATCCATTTATTTATTTATTTATTTATTGATATATTCATATTCCACAATCATCAAAGTACATTTATAATAAATCATTTTAACACTGAAAAAAATGCATAACACACAGGATTGAAAAGTAGCAATGAAATGAAAAAAGTGGAGGGGCCTACTAAAAAGCAAAGCTTGTAAAATGTAGACCCCCTATCAAAATTTTATACAAGGGTAATATGATATAAGTAGAGTAAAATAATCAGCAAAATTCTATAAAATTATATATAAACACTGTAACACAAATGTATTTACACTATATACAAAATTAAATATTGACTTTAAAATAATCAATACTACCGTGGGTAAGTATGAGGTTCACAAAATATTTGATTGAATCAATAAGAATTCAGAATAAATTTTTTGATGAGTAATTTAAATCGGTTTAGATTAGCTGCCTCTTTTATTACTCTGTCCAGAGAATTCCAGAGTTTTGGTCCTGTGAAAAATACAGTTTTGCTAGAAAATACTGTTCTACTTTTGGGTAAGTGATAGTCATTCTGAAAGAAAAGAAAGATTTCATGTAATAACATACAAAAAGTGGGCAAGTGACATCATCAGCCCACCTATAATGAATATTCATACGTGCGTAAAATATTTTTGAACTTTAGAATGTGATAATGCCAGAGAGGTTGCGTACAACGTGCCACCTTGCCGCAAGAGGGGGCTAAAACTCTGAGAATCCGATCACAGAGATACGATCTCACGTATACGTAGGCTCCATTCCACGACGACGTTGAAAATTCTGGAACTTCAATTTCTGGAATAGTCATTGCATAATATACTAATAAATGAAGCAAAATATGATTTTTTTAACTTGATCAATTTATTTTATTATGTAATCGGCGGGCGTTATCATTGCAAGGTTCAATAAAGCTAAAATAAAATACAAATAATTGATTCTTTATGGACCGTGCACGCGACACTGCGGTATACGTCGCTGGGAAATTTACATCCATGATTTGTGCAGGGAATTGAAATGTATACATGCTTTGATTGACAGGTACAATTGTTTCCATATACTTTCGTGTGTCTTGCATGCTTTTTTCCGCCAATGAGACTGCAGATGGGTCACTTCATGGGAGGTGCTACGCTCGGCGGTGCTCTTGATTGGCGAAAAGTTTGCGCATGCCCGAGTCGCAGTGCGTGACAGTGTGTCTCTTGTGCATGCCTACTTTCAACCAATGAGATTGCGGATGGGTCACTTAATGGGAGGTGGTACGCTTTGCGGTGTTCGTGATTGGCGAAAAGTTTGCGCATGCCCAAGTCGCAGTGCGTGACAGTGTGTACGAACATTCGTGTGTGTGTGTCCATATGGTTTGGGCATGCCTATATTCAACCAATGAGATTGCAGATGGGTCACTTCATGGGAGGTGCTACGCTGGGCGGTGCTCTTGATTGGCGAAAAGTTTTCGCATGCCCGAGTCGCAGTGCGTGACAGTGGCCCGTATTCTGAAGTCGGGTTTAACTTAAACCTCAGTCTAAGTTAAACCAGAGTCTAACTAAGCCACACTTAGACCGCGGGTCCGTACTAACTCCAGTTTTGCGCGATTTGTGTTTCTGAAACTCCGTTTTAGTTAAACCCCGGGTTTAAGTGTAGTCCAACTTAAACCCGCGGTCTAAAGTTAGACCGCGGGTTTAAGTTGGTGGTCGTAGTGGTAGTGGATTACTGCGCATGTGCAATTGAAGCAGAAATTTGGTCTGCTGCTATTACACATGCGCAGTAAATACAGGCTCCGTTGAGTTGTGATACTAGTAATCGACTTCTGTTACAAGTTCTTCAACAAGTTACAATATCGAAATATAATCATGGAGGAAAATCATAAGAAGGCAAGGAAAAGAAACTGGGACAGTACTGCAAAACCACTCCTCGTTCACCTTGTTGGTGATAAAGTAGATATCATCGAAAAGAAGAGAAACGACTTCCAGGCCAATTCGGCCAATATCAATAATTGTCTATACCTCCAAAATCCTTCCTCGTCATTATCTTAAAGTCACTCGTGTCTTTTGTCCAATGATTGGATCCATTAAAGACCGGGACCGGTATCTGTAACGCTAGACAAAATCCACGATTTCGACGTATATATGGGAAAAATGTTGCGTCGATATAGATATGATGGGCTAGCTAGATCAGTAGATCTATGCGCGTAGCTAGTACCGGCGGCGGCGCCAGGCCAGTGCAGCCGGCTGTATTTAAGCATTGTCGTTTCGCATCGCGCGCGGGAGCGCTACCCGACCAGGAGCTGGGCTGGGTGGGGGCATAATCACACCTCATTTAAATAAAAATAATAATGATAGGCCCTATTCAAATTAATGAATCAATGTATTTCACCAATGGTTCCTACTTGTACTTCAGACTATTTCATTGAATTACTAAAGCCGAGATAAAACACTGATCAAGATCCAGCACATAAAGGAGGGCTTTTGGGGTCCGGGTCCCCATGTAGCCGGTAGTCAAAGGGGGGGGGGGGCGGTGTGCCAAAAAGAGGAAGGGAATAGAAGGGGGAATAGAAAAGAAAAAAGGAAGGGAAAAGAAGAAACAGAAAAAAGGAGAAAGAGAAAAAAAGGGGGAAATAGATAAAAGAGAAGGAGAGAGGGAAATACGGGGGGGGGGGGGGTGATAGTGCATGATTTGAATAAAAGAGCTGAGGCAACTATTTTATATTTGACCTTTTGGGCGCCAATTTGGTGTTTGATCTGGGGGAGCCAAATTTATATTTAACCTTTAGGGCGCTTACTTAATATTGAACCTTGGGAAGGGGGGCCGGGGGGGGGGGGGTTCAATTGATATTCACGCTTCCACCAAATTATTACTTTTTAAATAGGCCTACAAGTCCTTTATCTGGATATGCATTTCTTATCTTCACACCCATGTCTAGGACGTTTTTATCCATGGACAGCGCTAAATCTGTGTCCCTCTCTCAGCCTCATGAAGATCAGAAAGCCCAAAAAACAAAACAAAAACAATTTTTTAAAGAGGGAAAAATGGGTAAAGTGCATGTAACTTGCACCCCCCCTTCTTAAATTATCGAGAAATGCAAATTAGAACCACCTGCCCTGCCCCCCCCCCATGAAAAATTTGTATTCCTGGCTGTTCCATTATAAATGCCACCTTTGATGTTTTTAAGAAAATAATAACAAGGATGTTTTCAGGAAGGGGGGTGGATGTTAATGCAGCCCTTTTATCATTGGCATTGAGAAGAAAAAATATGCAGAAAACCTCTTTTGCCACACACTGCTCATTATCATCCTTCATCTCACTTTTGACAATGAATGATGTTCAGGATTTAAACTTTGGCAACTGGGGGGCGTTTCATCAAACAATTAGTCGGTGGTTTTCTCCGACTAAATGTGATTTTCACCGACTAATTTCATTTTCACCGACAACTTTGCCATCATCGACTAAATTCCATTTCATCAAAATTTGTCGGTGATTTTCTCCGACAAATTATTGGAAACCACCGACTAATTTCGTCGGTGGCCTTCAACTACCGACAAAACTTATTTTCACCGACTAATCCAATTTTCACCGACTAATCAGCCTTTTGAGGGCCTTTGCAGCTAAAATCGATCAATTTCAGTTGATTTTGAATATAACATTTTAATAAATTGCTTATTTTTCATTTCATTGAGAAAATTCAAAGAAAATGTATTTATTTTTAGTCAATGACAAATAAAAAGTAGACATTTGAAGAATAATATTTTCATCTTCAAAACTATATTATATCAATCAATACATAGTAAACATCTTCAAATGTACACATTTTTTCAAACATAATTTTCTTTAACCCAAATAAATTATTGTGCACTTTTTAATCAATAATGTCTGAAAAATGCGACCTCATTGACTTTTGTACAAGTTTTTTCAATGTTCATTAGTGTTGTTGGTGTTGCTGCTGCTGTGCTTATCGTGGTTGCTGGAATTGCTGTTTGTTTTTGCTGCTCTTGGTGTTGTGGGTGTGGTTGTTCCATCTCCTGGTGCAATAAGTTATTTTTGCTACTGACGTTGCTCAAGGTGTTGCCTGTGTGGTTGCTGTTGTCATCGCTGCTCCTGCTGCTGTTTACGAGTGTGGCTGTTGCATCTCCTGATGCATTTATTGATGTTGTCGCTTGTATGATTGCTTGTTAAAATCCTTGCTGTTGGCTTTGTTTCTACTGTCGTTGTTGCTACTGCTGTTGATGTTTACCACTGTGGTTGTTGCATCTCTTGATGAAGTTATTTATGTTGCGCCCGATGTTCCCTGCATGGTTGTTGGAGCTCCTGCTGCTGTTGATGTTGTCGGTGTGGTTGTTGCAACTCTTACTGCAGTTGTAGTTTCGGCTGCTGATGCTGTTGTTGCTCCTGCTGCTGTCCATGTTCATTGAAGTGACTGAAATGGATTTAATGTATAGAGCATGTGATATTTTATTAATAAAGATATCAATTTCCATCATTATTGATATCAGTCATTTATTCTTAATTTAATTATCATTGTTAAAACTTACATTTTTTATTTTTAATGTTTGAAATAAGAACTTTAAGTTCTAAGTGGTTAAAATATTGTCACCAAAGCCTTATTAAACAATGAAAATAAAAAAGTTAATAACAAACAAATGCATAAGAAAATGATTAAAATTTCCTCTTTTTTATACACAATTGATTTAAATGACTTGGGTTTTTCTCATTGGTTTACCAAAGAAAGGGAGTCAAAATCCAAAATTATCACATCTGGTCTTTATTTCTTGAGCCAAATGCTGATTTCATGCAAGAGTCATGTTATCATATTAAATAAAAATAAAAAAAAACATCAGGAACAGCAGCATGATTTCTGAAGCGAGTGCACAATCAACAGGCAAGATCCTTAGGCACCCCCCCCCCTACCAATATCAAATTTGAATTAGTGAGGTTTCATGACTGCTTTTGTAGGCATTACATTTATACAGGCCTACAAGATATTTATTTATTTTTTTTTTTTGGGGGGGGGGTAATCTTCCAGTGTTACTCCCAGACAAAGCAGATGGTGATGGGGCGGGGGGGGGGGGAGGTCTAATAGGAATGTAGAACAATGGAACATTCATTTACTACTTTGGCAATAGAAAGCAAGTCACACCATCTAGCATTGATTGATATTGGTTGTTTTACAACTGTCCAAGAAATATCACCATTAATCCATTAAGCATCTAAGTACTTATAGATGTCATTTTTTTTTCAAATATTTAAGTAGGCCAAATAAAGAAGAGAGCAGTACCAGTAATTTTTTTTTTTAATGTGACTTTACTTTCTTCGCCAAAGTGAGGCAGTCATAATTAAGAGTGTTTTAACTTACAAGTGACATCACATTTCCTGCCTTCTTGTCTGGCTCTCCTAAACCTTCAACCATTTATACTTGTGTAACTTTGTATCTCATGTCTGTCTGAAAAGTTTGGTTGTAGCCTCCACCTGAAGGAAAAATAGTATTGAAATAACTAATTAAAATATTTGCCATAATCTGGTATTTCTTCTCACATGTATGTGTACATGTCTAAAAACAGGAAATAAAACATCTTTTGATTACCAGGTTTCATATAGAAGGGGGTAAATAAAGGGTTCAAGTTTTTATTATGTTAATAAAAATACAAACAATAGTAAATCATAGGCGGATCCAGCTTTTGGCGAAAGGGGGGGCGCACTGCCGAGCGGCGCACATATTTTTGCACTTCACCGGCGCCATAAAAGAAAATGTGGAAAAAGGGGGTAAACTCTGACCCTACCAAATGCTCTTTTCAAAATGTAGGATTTCCAGTCATGCCATTTTGCATGACCACACGCAGATAATATTTCCGGGGGGGGGGGCAAGACTCGAAAATTTGGTGCACATCTCACATTTGCACATTTTTCATAGTTTTCATGAAATGTTAATGAAAAAAAAAAATTGTTTTTCACAACAGCAGATCGCGAATGTGCCCCCCCCTTTCCCCTTGCTGCGAACGACAATTCCCTGAAGTCCACTTAAACATATCTCATTATAACAGAAATATACATCAATCTAAACATATAATCTTTCTAAAACATGTATAGAGAGAGATTGAAAAACTTATTAAAGAAAGAAACAAGCACAGAGTATGCATGTTATGTGCGATTTCAAAATATCGTGTAATAACCCTTTTATTGCGATGAGGCCAATACTTTTGTATATTAATAGAGATACAAGTTTTTTTTACTATATGTATATATATATATACACAGGGGCGTCGATCCTTTTTTTAAGATTTGGGGGGCAAAATCATGAATCAACTTTCCAAAGGCGCTCAATATCACACAAAACAAACAAACTCACACAAACACACACACACATATGCATATATATATATATATATACTTATATGACTCATGAGATAGAAACACATATCTCACCCACAAGTTAATGCGAGCGCGAAGCGCGAGCTGAAATTTTTTAGTATACTGACCTGAAAACAAGAAAAAGGTGCCTGTTTAGGACTGTTTGTAGTAACTCATGAGGAGGATACATATTTCACTACACAGATAATGCGAGTGCCTAGGACGAACTGAAATTTCTTTATATTCTGACCAGAAAACTTGATATTCTATGCATTTTTGGTACCAATGATTAAGATGGGTATCTAAAAAGACAATAGATGCGAGCGCGAAGCGCGAGCTTAAAATTTTGATATTTCGATCTGAAAAAAATGACAGTTTAATGGACGTTTGTAATAAAGAACAAGATTTTATCCAGCAAAAGATTATTGCAAATCGAAGCGGGAGTTCTTTTGACGTTTAGTCCTGAAAAAGGGACATTCTATTCACCTATTTAATCATGAAAAGTATGGGGTTTTGCCACAGAAATGATGCGAGCGCGAAGCGCGAGCTGAAAATTTGTATATTCCAATCTGAGAAGCGGATAATTTAAGCACGATTTTAAATAAAGAACGAGTTGTGTAGCTCAATCTCAATATACGAATGTTTGCGTAATTATACACTCCCGGTACTAGCAACGGGTTGTAGCATAGTTTTGGGCTAAAATATCGAATCATCTTCATAAAACTACGAAGCCCCAAACCGGACATTTTTGACATCCAAAAAAAAAAAAAATTATCACGTACGTACGCAGTATTATTACGTACGTACGTAATATTATTACGTACGTACGCAGTATTATTACGTACGTACGTGATAATTATTACGTACGTACGTGATAATTATTACGTACGTACGCAGTATTATTACGTACGTACGCAGTATTATTACGTACGTACGTGATAATTATTACGTACGTACGCAGTATTATCACGTACGTACGCAGTATTATTACGTACGTACGTGATAATTATTACGTACGTACGCAGTATTATTACGTACGTACGCAGTATTATTACGTACGTACGTGATAATTATTACGTACGTACGCAGTATTATCACGTACGTACGCAGTATTATTACGTACGTACGTGATAATTATTACGTACGTACGCAGTATTATCACGTACGTACGCAGTATTTATTACGTACGTACGTAATGTTATCTCCCAAAAGGTCATACATGAATTCAAATACCGGTAGTTACTGAAATCTGATCACGCTAGCGCGAAGCCCGCAGGCTTTAAATTTTTATGTGGGCCTACAATAGGCCTTCTGCTTTGATTGTTCCCGCATAGAATTTCCCTTTAAATACCAGCCTCTTCAAATAGTTTTTCTTTTTTTAAACACCTATACATCTTCACTTAATTTACATCAATTAATACCATATCATATTCAAATTTAAGCAGAGAACGAAGCAATTTCAAAAGGGTGGTAAAATAATAGGGGCTCATCCCAGTGTCGCGTGTGGGTACATTTTTGAAAAAAACTGTCTCGCCAAAACACTAACATAATAGGCCTTTAATTGTCCTTTCCCCAATGTGTTTCTAGCAGTTTCTGAAAGGAATGGTTTAATTGAAAACACAGCCTGATGACGAGAACAAATGAAATGGTTATCATATGAATATTGTGGGTTATATATAGCAGGGACCTGGGAACTCGCGGGGGTGCTGGGGGTGCTGAAGCACCCCCAAAATTTTTCCTGGGGGTGCTGCGTGTATTATTTTCCATAGGCAGCACCCCCACGAAATCAGGTTCCCTTTGTATTTTTTATATATGTTATAATGTACATAATTATCACATCCGACAATCGCAAATCATACAACGTCTTTCACATATTCCAATAACATCCCTCCTATAACATGTAACGCGACTCAATCAAGCTCCGGCACGCCGATACAGACGTAGTCGCGCGCGATACGTGATAACCATTATAGTTTACACACTACCATGACTACTCGATAGCGGGGAGGGACAAGGGTGTGGTTGGACTTGAAACTTAGAGGGTTTTATGTCGAATCAAGTGTGGGCGAGCCCGACCGCCCGTGTTTTGTATAAAGAATTACAATTCAGACAATAAAAATCAAATTTCAGTCTTTTTCGCCCTGCCCCATGGCCCTGGGAAGCGGGGGTGCTGGGGGTGAAGCACCCCAAAATGTGGGGGTGCTGCATGTGTTATTTTCCATAGGCAACACCTCCTGGAAATCTAGTGGTAAGTTGATGAATGACAGAAATGTAATGAAAATGAACGACGTTTTGTAGACCCCCACCCCCTTAAGAATTTTCCGACACAGTACTTAAAATAGTGTTTAAATTCACCCTTTTTCAAATCGGAATATCAAATATTTTCTGCTCGTGCTTCGCGCTCGCATTATTGATTTTTATAATAAAAACAAAGTATTTACAACGCCCAGATACTAAAGGGCTAACTCTAAACACGCGCACGCATGTTTATTCAGATACGCAGCTTGTTTTGGGGCTACTCCGGGCTGAAAATATTTATATCAAATACAATTTTATGAAAATCTGATAACAAATAGTTAAGTTATTTAATTCTAAAGTTTAGCAACAGTTTATGAAAATGGTGATATGCATGTCGTCATGAATATTAAATAGGTGGGTTGACATGTGCGGAAATCTCTTCCCAAAGGTAGAGGGACCAGGGCCTGCATGGAAAATTTGACAAGCATAAAAAAAAGAAAAAAAAGTTTTTCACCCAAAATGTAAGGTCATTTAGTCCAAAAGCTATTATTTCGATTGTGAAGTGATGTATTTTTCTCCATGAAAGACCAAAAATAGTAGGGGGGCATTTGATATTGTGTCCCCCTACTATTTTTGGTAGGGGGACACGTCCCCCTGTCCCCTCTGGGATTTCCGCCCTTGCGGGTTGAAGATATCACATCCCCACTATCCTGTTTCTTGTGTTATTACATGGAATCAAAATTGTTTAATTTTTTCATACCAGTGTGAATGATATGTCTCCCTTATAATGAAATAAGTTGCAGCAAAGAATATCTAATAGACTAAATTAGTTGTCAATTCAACTGTTTTTTGGTTCTTGAAGGGAAAATATCAAATAAACCTAATTTTATATAATAAAATACAAAAGAACAATTGGGGATATGACATCATCAGTTTGCTCACTGAATATTAATGAAGACATGCTTAAAACTGTTTCACCGGAATAATGCTAATCTTTAAAATGCAATAACTTTGATATTCCTTGTCGGATTTTGATCAAATCTTTATTCTTATGTTCGCCTGATTTCTCTTTATCTGTTCAAACCATATTGCATTCAGTGTGGAGTTTCAGATCAGAATATCAAAAAATTTCTGCTCGCGCTTTGCGCTCACATTATTAATGTAAGAATATATCCAATTACCCATCATTTTCTTGATTTTCAAAACATGAATAGAATGTCCCAATTATAGGTCTGAAATCTCAATTTTGTTTCCGCTCGCTCTTTGCGCTCGCATCAATTGTATAGTTATATACCTATCCTGTTCATGATTAGAAAAGTGCTTAAGATGTCCTGTTTTTAGGTCTGAAATCTCATTTTTAATTCCGCTCGCGCTTCGCGCTCGCATCAATTGTATATTTATATACCTATCCTGTTCTTGATTAGAAAAGTGCTTAGAATGTCTCGTTTTTTTGGTCTGAAATCTCAATTTTGTTTCCGCTCGCGTTTCGCGCTCGCATCTTATCCTGTTCATGATTGCAAAAAGTGCTTAGAATGTCCAGTATTTAGGTCGGAATGTCAATTTTTTCAGCTCGCGCTTCGCGCTCGCATTATTTGATTGGTGATATATGAATCGTCTTAATGAGTAACTGCAAACATTCCTTATAACACTTCCCTTTCGATCAGACCAGAGCGTATATAAAAAATATCTGCTCGCACTGATCACGTTCGCAGTTATTATTTGTTACATACGCATCTTGTTCAGGACCACAAACATTGCTCAAAATATTCAATTTTTGAGGACAAAATACATGAATTTCCCCCCCCCCAAAAAAATAGCTCGCGTTTCGATCGCGCTCGACTTATCTCATTATATATCTATGTTCTTTTATAAGAAGAAAGCTAAGAAGTGACTGTCATATATATGTATATATATATATATATGTAATATATATGTGTGTGGGGGGAGGATTGGTTGGTGTGTGTGTGGTGCCCTTAGAGGTGTGTGTGTGTGTGTAATTATGGAAAATTCAATTATTGTGTCCCCCCCACCTTTGAGGAGAGATTTCAGCACCCCCACTGAAAAAATCGTTCCCAGGTCCCTGTTATATAGGCCCTATAATCGATGAAAAGTCATGATCATCACCAGCATGACTATGGTCCAACCATGGTCCCAGCTAGCAAGCTGACGTTGGTTGGGCCAATGCGGGGTGCCGATGTCGGCCACATTCGGCGAATATCGGATTCCATAGACCAATGAAAATTAGAATACTACGTACGTACGTAATAATACTGCGTACGTACGTAATAATACTGCGTACGTACGTAATAATTATCACGTACGTACGTAATAATACTGCGTACGTACGTGATAATACTGCGTACGTACGTAATAATTATCACGTACGTACGTAATAATACTGCGTACGTACGTAATAATACTGCGTACGTACGTAATAATTATCACGTACGTACGTAATAATTATCACGTACGTACGCAATAATACTGCGTACGTACGTAATAATCATCACGTACGTACGTAATAATACTACGTACGTACGTGATAATTTTTTTTTTTTGGTTGTCAAAAATGTCCGGTTTGGGGCTTCGTATAAAACACTATAGAAGCTGTCTTAAACTAAAGGCCATAGAGGTGGCACAATGTGGAATGTGTAAAGAAGAAAAGTGACTGACCTTCTTTTTATTAAAGCATTGGAAAATAAGATCAAATTAAAGGATTTGCTCTACGCTTTTGTATGATGCTGGGATTTTTAAAATAAATTAAAGATTTCATGACATCTGTCATTCTGTGGGCAACTGCCCCGCCCAAGTCCACTCTGTAAGGGCATGCGATAAGCTTTGTTATGACCATTCAACAATAAAATGTATAACCAGGTGCCGCTGATCATTCTTGACCGGCGCCGATCTAGATTTGGTTGGCAATAGGCCCTTCTTCATTATTCTACCGGCGCCTATTTATTGGAACCAGGAGACGCTGATTATTCTTGACCGGCGCCGATTTAGAACAAGTAGTGCTGATTATTTTTACCGACGTCACGTAAGATTCAGGCAGTGGCAATTCATAATTGACTGGCGCCGATTTAGAACCAGGAGGTGCCGATTATTCTTGACTGGCGCCGATTTTTAGCCAGGTGGTGCTGATTATTCTTGTCCGGCGCCGATCTAGATTTGGTTGGCAATAGGCCCTTCTTCATTATTCTACCGGCGCCTATTTATTGGAACCAGGGGACGCTGATTATTCTTGACCGGCGCCGATTTAGAACAAGTAGTGCTGATTATTTTTACCGACGTCACGTAAGATTCAGGCAGTGGCAATTCATAATTGACTGGCGCCGATTTAGAACCAGGAGGCGCCGATTATTCTGGACTGGCGCCGATTTATAACCAGATGGCGCTGATTATTCTTGACCAGCCCCAATTTAGATATAGGTGGCGCTGATTATCCTTGATCGGCGCCGGTTACGAATTCAGGCAGCGCCGATTTTTCTTTACCGGCGCCGATTTATAACCAGATGGCGCCGTTTATTCTTGCCCGGCGCCGATTTAGATTTAGGTGGAGCTGATTATTCTTGATCGGCGCCGGTTAAGACTCTGGCAGCGCCGATTTATAACCAGATTGCGCTGATTATTCTTGTCCGGCCCCGATTTAGATTTAGGTGGCGCTGATTATTTTTGATCGGCGCCGGTTAAGACTCTGGCAGCGCCGATTTATAACCAGATTGCGCTGATTATTCTTGCCCGGCGCCGATTTAGATTTAGGTGGAGCTGATTATTCTTGATCGGCGCCGGTTAAGACTCTGGCAGCGCCGATTTATAACCAGATTGCGCTGATTATTCTTGTCCGGCCCCGATTTAGATTTAGGTGGCGCTGATTATTTTTGATCGGCGCCGGTTTAGAACTCAGGCAGCGTCGATTTTTCTGTACCGGCGCCGATTTATAACCAAATGGGGCTGATTATTCTTGTCCGGCGCCGATTTAGATTAAGGTGGCGCTGATTATTCTTGATTGGCGCCAGTTATATGCAGGCAGCGCACTAATGATTATTTTTAACCGGCGAAATTGTTGGGAAAAGGGTAGTTAAAAGAAATGATAAGGAAGATGATATGATTGTGCTTTGCTGGGGGATAGTCTTTTCTTACTGTTGCTAATATTATATCAGTGTATAATTTTTCTAAGCGGCGCCTTTTCTTTTCTTTCCTTTATTTTTATTTTTTCAAGCAGCGCCTTTTCTTTCTTTTACTTTTTTTTTTTTGAGCGGCGCCTTCGGCGCCGCTCAAATATTAGGGGGGGCGCGCGCCCCCTGCGCCACCCCCCTGGATCCGCCACTGTAAATGGCATATGCTCTGGCTGAGAAACTTAAAAAGTGAAATTATTCCTCACAATGTAGCTTGTATGTACATACACATGAGCAAGTAGTGCTAAATGGATTGGGGGGTGGGGGTGCATGTTAACTGCAGGGTCAGCGGAAAGGTTTTTACAGTTAGCGGGCTGACCATGCAAAAAATCATAACCAGATGGCCATTTCATATTTTTCAGCCCCCGCACTGTTTTCCAAAATCTTTATAGAAATATGGAACTATGCACTTCATACCTAAATGTTAACTTGTAAATGGCCATAAAATAACACTTTTTGTTTTAATGCATGATATCACAGCCAGAAATAAGATAAAGGTAAAACTAGAAATTAACACCCTTAAGCAATACAAAATGTTCAATTGCTAACCTTTCCTGTGATTTCATCATAACAGTTAAAAAACATGGTTCTTCCATACTTGAGAAGGTTTTAAATAAACAAGACAACAGTACATTTTGATAAGGTGCTTTGAATTTGGTCTAGGTAATTCACTCTTTTTATTTTTACAAGGTTACAATACTTTACAAAAATGGTTCACTTTCTCTGCAGCTTGTACCCTGTACCACCCCCACCCATTTAAACCAATAAGGTTGCAACATAATTTCCCTTTTGTGTACTACTACATTTATTAACTGGATTAGCTGCAACCTTCTTGGAAATTTATAATTCTTGCAATTTTGCAAACTTATTTAATCTTTGGTGAGGAATTATTAGGTGCAATTCCAAAGCTTTATCAATAATATCATTCTCGAGGTCCCTGAGCCAAACCATAGCCATATATGTGAAAACTGGAACGAAATAAATTGTTGTTGTACGATGACATGTTAATAAAGTATGTGTATTAATATTCAATACTTACCCACTGTCGCCAAGAAGCCATTTTTCTTCATGACTTTCTCGTTCAAGATTTTTTTTTCAGTTGGCATTCTCTGAATATTTTGGAATCATGAGTTCCTCCTGGCCACCTGGCAACAAGGTTGATTAGCAGTCCATTGTGATTGCATACTGCCTACAGAAAATGAAATGAAAATAAAATTGCCCCTTAGAAACATATAGTATATCAAAAATACCTCAGGGTCAACTGAAGCAAAAGTTAAAAACTAAAGCACTTTTGATCGTTCGGCCCACGGCCTATATGGCGCTCGTAGGCCGCTAAGTTGTTATCACTGGGCAATTATTTTGGGGGCGACATAAAACATGATTTTGGGTGATTCGAGGGCGACTTTAGGCATTTCCAGGGCGAATTCACCCGCCATCCCCGTGTATTTTTGGTGAATTATCGGATGGTCTAATACCACATGGTCAAGTGGCCATGAGACCAAGTGGTCATTAGAGTTGATTAGACTAATTGGCTATTAGACCAAGTGGTCATTAGACCAAAAGCAAATTGGACTAAGTGGGTTAAGCCCAAATGTTGTTAGCCCATCTGATGATTAGACCAAGTGATAATATAGTATACTATCCGTCAGTAAACCTATTTT
Organism: Lytechinus pictus; assembly: GCF_037042905.1. Classification (NCBI taxonomy): domain Eukaryota; kingdom Metazoa; phylum Echinodermata; class Echinoidea; order Temnopleuroida; family Toxopneustidae; genus Lytechinus; species Lytechinus pictus. The sequence continues at coordinate 13,509,480 of NC_087247.1, read as the reverse complement.
TTCGCTGCTTTTGTTCTACTTTAAGCTACATAAAATATTTGAACTCAAATTCATTTGACCGTGAAATTCTTCCAAATCTTTGTGCTTCATAAGAAGCATATTAAATCATGCATATACAGGATGTACTTTGCAACACATTTCAAAATGGATTTTCTCATAAACTGATAAAGAGTTCCCTAATCAGGTTTTTTGCAGTTTTAGTTAGGGTACTTAATAAGGAACTATTCTTTCATAATAATAATAACCTTGAAAATACAGCTGAAAATCATAAAAATCAATGTTGCGATACCTCTCCTCGTATTTCTACCCCAGATTCGATCTGCCATTTTGTTAATAATTTTGAAAATGAAAGGAGAGGTATCAGGTACATCATGACAATTTTTCAGGGTTTTTAGAGGTTCCAGTCTGTGCCTCGATGTCAGGATGCTGACACACGATGATACTGATAGACCTTCATAATCGTGGTAAGTGCATAATTTCTGTTTTCACAATTTTCTTTCCAAGTGACGGTGTGACCACATACCTAGCCAGGCGGCTTCAAAGAGAGTGAAAATCATTTACTAACATAAGGTCACCTTCATATGAGAGTGACTCTCTTTGAAGCCGCCTGGCTACACATACCCTAGTCCCGTGAGTATGTGTATTTATGCACGGTGGGCTACTGGGCTCCGGCCGGAGCTCCCTGCCTGGCACCTGGCTGGTTAGAAGGATTGTAGGAAAACCAGTGCGTACGATAACCTGTCCCTGGCCTGGGTTTATTCAAAATAAATGCCATGCACGCACACCAAAACTTCATGCCATACCTCAAAAAGCTCAATTTCGTTATCATCATCATCACCACTTAGAATTCTAACACTTAAACTTACAATTACAACTAACGTTACAGGTACAGCTATTTGCTTGGTATTCGATTCGACAGTTCCCGTAATAAAACATCGTGGTTGACTCGACTTGGCTAACTCGTGGATGCTATTATCGATGATCAACTGACCATCAGAACAGCTGATTATCGATCACATGGATAGCGCGCTACGCTGCAGGGTGAGTCATTTTGAGCGATGATTCAACTAGGCCTACCACTTTTTTACAATAATTCTAAGTTTATGAAAATAAACGATGTTAGATCTAATGATCAAAAGAATGTAAATGCTGATCGACTTACCAACTGCGTAAAAACGCATGGCGGTGAGAACTTGAAGATGCACAGTCACCGCATTAGTGCGACTTGTGTGTCTCTCGTCTATCCAAAGCTGGCGTCAGTTCTTCGATAATGTGTAACGCAGTTTGCTTTGTGAAGCGATACCGCTGCAGAAATTCGTTGTTCTCATAAATATGAATGGGGTTTTTCCTTTCCACCAATGGCCTCTCGATCTGTCTTTGATTCCATTCGAGCATTTGCTCTCCCCGTCGCAAGGCAGCTAACAGATCAGCCATTTTGAAAGTTAAACCATGGTTTAAACACGGGTTTAAACTACCCCTAGGCGGAGTCTAAATTTTGCGCAAGTTAGACTCGACTTAGACCGAGGTTTTAAGTTAAACCGGACTTCAGAAAGTGAATTCTTAAACCCGCGGTCTAAAGTGAGATTTAGACTGGAGTTAGACCGGACTTAAACCTGAGGTTTAAGTTAAACCCGACTTCAGAATACGGGCCAGTGTGTCTCTGGAGTGTGTACATTCGTGTGTGTCCCTATGGTTTGTGCATGCCTATTTTCAACCAATGAGAATCGATTGCGGATTGATCACTTCATGGGAGGTGCTACGCTTGGCGGTGCTCGTGATTGGCGAAAAGTTTACGTATGCCCGAGTCGCAGTGCGTGACAGCGTGTCTCTTGTGCATGCCTATTTTCAACCAATGAGATTGCGGATGTGTCACTTCATGGGAGGTGCCACGCTGGGCGGTGCTCGATCGTGATTGGAGAAAAGTTTACGTATGCCCGAGTCGAAGTGCGTGACAGTGTGTCTCTTGTGCATGCCTATTTTCAACCAATGAGATTGCGGATGGGTCACTTCATGGGAGGTGCTACGCTTGCCGGTGTTCGTGATTGGCGAAAAGTTTGCGCATGCCCGAGTCGCAGTGCGTGACAGTGTGTACGAACCTGGTACGAACATTCGTGCGTGTGTCTCTATGGTTTGTGCATGCCTATTTTCAACCAATGAGATTGCTTATGGATCACTTCATGGGAGGTGCTACGCTTGGCGGTGCTCGTGATTGGCGAAAAGTTTACGTATGCCCGAGTCGCAGTACGTGACAGCGTGTCTCTTGTGCATGCCTATTTTCAACCAATGAGATTGCGGATGGGTAACTTCATGGGAGGTGCTACGCTTGGCGGTGCTCAATCGTGATTGGCGAAAAGTTTTCGCATGTCCGAGTCGCAGTGCGTGACAGTGTGTCTCTGGAGTGTGTACATTCGTGTGTGGTTCTGAATGAGATAATTCATATTGATCAAATAGGGAATGTTGAAAATAGGAACATTGGAGATGGTGTGAGATTAATCGATGATATTTTATTTCAGTCCTCTTTTGGAAATATTGGATATTTGATTACGGTGGACTTTGAAAAGGCTTTTGATTCTGTTTCCCATGATTTTCTTTTTCAGACTCTTAAATTATTTGGATTTGGCCAGTCTTTCTGTTCTTAGGTTCGTGTTTTATATACAGATATAACTAGTTGTATTATGAATGGAGGTTATTCCACTGGTTATTACGTGAAATTACGAGGTTTTTGTTATTGGTATTATGGGTTATGATAATATTTGTTCGAAAAATTTATATCAAGATGTATATTATTTCATATGTTATATTGCTGTATAAGTGTACTTCACTTTAATTTGCATACATGCATTTGATTTATTACCCTTGTACATGAAAAATGTAATAGTATCTGAATAAAGGCTAAAAAAGCAAGAGAGAAAAAAAAAAGTGTGTGTCCCTATGGTTTGTGCATGCCTATTTTCAACCAATGAGGTGCTACGCTGGGCGGTGCTCGTGATTGGCGAAAAGTTTGCTCATGTCCGAATCGCGATATGAGTACGTTCATCAATGAGTTGTTATGGTTTAATTTTTGCATGTCTCCTTTCCACCAATGAGATTGCAAATGGATCACTTCATGGGAGGCTGCGCTAGACGGTGCTATAGATACTAGGCGAGAAGTTTGCGCATTGCTCGAGTCGTAGTGCAGTGCGTGACTGTTGGTTTCTGCTTTCCTACTTTCAACCAATGAGATTGCTTATATATATAGATCAATTCATAGGAGGCACCAACATCTTGGAGTTTGGCGGAAAACTTCTGAATGCTCGAGTATCCGCCTACAGGACTGCAGATTTGCTTATATATGGGTTTTGTACATACCCTGGAAGCGGGGGTATTGAGGGAAATTTGGTTGGTATGATAATTATGCTATACAAAATTAACATGCCTACAGTAACAATTCCTTTGGGTGGAGGGCACAAACTCCACCTTCATTTAGGAGTGACGATTTTTTAATTATTTGGGTTGTTGTTGTTGATTTTTTATTAACAATTAAACCACTGAGAAACCCACTTAGAAAATCGTTCCCAGATCACTGCAAATGGAATCGCATTCTTGTGAGCTGGGCCGGATGTGCAGGTACATGTAGGTGTTATAGCCGGGTGTTATGGTAGACTTTTAAGTGCAAGCATGGAACAGCCCAGCAATACAGGATGTCTGGAACACTATAGCTAATTAATCCAGTCGTTATATTCTTATTTTATGCTCTTTTTTTTCGAGATAAAACAGTTATTCAGACAATTCGGCGTATTAAAGCACTCAATCAAGCGTGTTTAGTCAGAATAATGTTTACAAAATGATTTCCAGGTAAAACAATGCACAGAAATAAAAAGGGGGTATACCGGGCTGAAAATTATTATATAATCTATATAAACATAGTAAAATTCACCAAACAAAATGCTGAAAATATTATTTAAATATGATAACAAAATTTAATGAGGTCATTGAATTGTAAAATTTACTAAAATTTTGTGAAAATACTTATAAAGAGCCTATGCACGCTGTCATAAATATGAAATAGGTGGGCTAATGATTTCACGTCCCCATTTTCATTTATTATGTTATTGCATGAAATCATAACTATGAAAAAGTAATGCAGTGATTTCCTTAGGCCTACTCATTTTAATAAGATTTTTTTTCATTATTGGAGGACGAAGGTTGATGAATATATAGGTAGGGATATTTCAGCAAAATATTGATACGAAACTTAATTAACTTTGTTATTCTTTGTCTATTTTGATGAAATTTTCAGTGCTTTGTTTGTGTGATTGTACTTTATTTGCGCATATCTTATTACTTTCATCCTGGAGTACCCCTTTAATAAATTATTTACGAAAGTGAGGACTGTTTTCTTGTGTTCTACAACCCTCATTTCCCGAATTCCCGGGTCGCGGCGGGGGGGGGGGGCACTTGGATCCGGGATTTAGCACCTCCCCTTGAAGACCACTCCCACTCTGCCCCCTTCTCAGATAGTTATACCAGCTAGTTCTTGAAAAAAAATATTTAAAAAATACACATCAATCATTAAAAAAATATATTGAAATTCCAGCTAGTGGATGAACAATAATATGCCTAATAAAGAATTCTGTACTTCCGGGTGCAACTACTTTATTGTTTTTGAGTACTAATAATTTCAGAGAACTTGACGCATACCGCTATATGGGCGTTCACTTTAGCAAAGCGCCCAAAAGCACGCATTTCTAATACTCCGCCCACCCAATCCCCCGGGCCCATCCCCATCCTCCAATAATATTGCGAGACATAGTACCTCATTGCACATGGTACCCATAGAGGTGGAGCTTATTTTATCCACCTCGAACGTTGTGCCACCGTGTGGCCACTGAACTCTAGTTCAGTGCGTGTGGCCCTCCCCCTCCTCTATTATATGGGCACACGGAATGGCGGAATGTCCAGTCGAATCAATGGTACGATTTCGCATATTATTATTTTGATTTTGAGTTCAGGAGCAGAATTCAGCGATGGCAACATGTTGCATGTATTCACACACAATATTTTACATATTACCATGTCCAAGAACCGCGGTTGCATTTGCTGCCCCACGGAAATGAAAATCTAGAGACATTTTCCTTGCCCATGCCATTTAGCAACTTTTCAAAACTAGGACTTCTGAACCCCTGAACACGAAAAGAGTAAAGAATCCTCTGACTTGCATTTGTCGCTTAAATCATGAGAATGTCTTATTTTGCGATTTTTTATATTGAGATATTTTCCATAAATAAACTAGATATTGAATATGAAGCTGTGAACTGGCCACTGGGAGTCTGGGAGCTGAGAAAGAAAGACAATTAAGGCAGAAAATTCTGAAAATGATTGCCGATACATTCCCGATACCATCACCCGTATACCGTACCCGACGACAAGATGACCGCCGCGCCAAGTTCAAACAAAGTCAAAGGAGCGCTGTCGCTGACTTGTCGAAAAATTTGTTTCTTTTAGAGTAAATTAGAGGTAAGTGTACCTGATTCATCAATCGAGATAAAGTTGGTACTCTTGAATTGTGTATGATGAAATGGTATGTGGTATGAAGTCATGATAATTATCATAAATTCTGATTCTCGAATTGTGTAGCCCAGCCACGGTACCGGTACTGTAGTAGTCCCATGTGCTCATCTCGGGGTTGGTTGGTTGGTTGCACGTTGATTGGTGTTGGAGTTGTGATGGCGCTCTTCATATCTACAGTTAACCCAGGGAGCCCAGGGGCTTACCGTGTAATACGTGTATTTTACCATACTCGCGGGACTAGGGTGATTTATGGTCTAAATATTTCTCCAAATGAATTGTGAAAACAGAAATTATGCACTTACCACGATTATATGGATATAGGCCTAGGTCTAACGAGTGACAGTTTCCTGACATCTGGGCACAGACTGGAACCTCAAAAAACGAAAAGTTCTCTCCTTCTACCCCCGTCTCGATCGGCCATTTTTGTTATGAATTGTAACAAAATGGCTGATCGAGACTGGGGTAGAAGGAGAGAACTTTTCGTTTTTTTGAGGTTCCAGTTTGTGCCCAGATGTCAGGAAACTGTCACTCGTTAGACCTATATCCATATTATAATCGTGGTAAGTGCATAATTTCTGTTTTCACAATTCATTTGGAGAAATATTTAGACCATAAATCACCCTAGTCCCGCGAGTATGGTAAAATACACGGTAAGCCCCTGGGCTCCCGCCCGCTGTGCGGGCGGTAGCTCCCTTTGGTTAATCTACAGTCAGAGACTATCTGCCCCAGGCCAGGCAGTAGAGGCGCACGGCCAATATTGGAGACTGTCTCCAATGTGGGAGATTATCTCCAATATCAGAGACTTTTGTAAAGAATTTGGGTATCCAATTTCAGAGACAGTCTCCAGTTTTGGAGACCAATTTCCTTTGTTTACATTTGCTGCAAAAGGATTACCTTGGCGGCAAATAAAAATGTGATAAGCAGATCCCTCATGAAAAATTACCCCTTTTCGCCGTCTACTTTAAAAATTCACCGTCTACTTTTGTTTTGATAAGGATTTTTGTTGTCAATCACACACAAAACAAATGGGCTTCTGACCTTATACCCTTTTTACACAGGATTTTCTTAGCCCCGGACTATCGCTAACCCCGTACTATCCTTAACCCCGTACTATTTTTTTTCCTTTTCACACATGCCAAATTGTTATTGCTAACCCCGGATAAGGAATGCTTGCTTTTCACACACGAAACTCGCTAACCCCGGATTAGTGGTAGCTCATTCACTCATACCTTTTTACGCACGCTAAAATTTCCTTAACCCCGTACTATAGGTGGGGCTAAATTGCCATTTAGCCCCACCTATAGTACGGGGTTAAGCTTAGCCCACTTTCGTTTTACACTAGCGATCTTAACCCCGTACTATCGCTCTTAGCACCGCAATTGCTGGGATAACCCTGCTTTTTTGCAGGGCCAAATAATCCCGTACTAAAGGTGGGGTTAGCCCACTTTGCAAAAATGCTGTGTAAAAAGAAAGTGGGCTAAGCTTAACCCCGTACTATAGGTGGGGCTAAATGGCAATTTAGCCCCACCTATAGTACGGGGTTAAGGAAATTTCAGCGTGTGTAAAAAGGGTATAAGTGAGACAAAATTTTGGGTGGAAAAAATCATGCTTTTGTTGGTGTTGTTTCTTTTGTCCTTTTGCAAAGCAAGTCTCCAATGTGGGAGATTGTCTCCCCTATTGGAGATAGTCTCCCATATTGGCCGTGCGCCTCTACTGCCAGGGGTAGTATTCTGAGATCCATTTTATCTCAGATAAAATATAATATTTTAATTTTTATCTCCATTGAAATCAGTGAGTTAAAGTACCCCTAAAATCTCTCTGAATTGGTATTCTGAGATTAGAACAATTTTAGAGCTGTAACAGTACTGTAACTTGTAAGACATAGTCATAGACAGACACACCTATTTTTTAATCAATATCCAATGAGAAATGCGTTTTATAGCTCTCTCATCTCACTCAACCAATGGAAATCCATTCAGCCAGGAGGTGTAGCAAAGGAGTGAGATTGCGTCAATTTATTGACTTGAAATACACTTGCGCGTCTTTACAGAGATTTCTTTTAAAAAAAAATGACAATACTCATCTGAGAGTCATCTGCTCATATTTTTTTAAAGTCTATATCGCATCTTTTCAAGCATTTCAAAGACGATAGTCAAGAAAAGTCTTAAGAAATAATTCCTGATTGTACAGGAATAACGTCAAGATGTTATTCTCAAATATATAATTTTTCCTCATTTTCATGTCAACATTTGGAATTAATTCACCTAGAAATATTGATGAAAACAATGTCACGTAGATAAAATAGCCCCTACCCTCTCTAAGTTTATTTTATGTTTTCTTCAAAGTAACATGGGCGCAAGCACACTATTCGCATTGCAATGGTAAAATACTCGATTGGTAAGTCTACGCAGGCACTGCTCTGTCGCGAATCATCTATAATACGCAAGATAAAATTTATATATATGCAAGATAAAATTTTAAATTTTATCTGAGAGATAAAATGTCATTTCAGAATACCAATTTCATTTTAAGAGATAAAATAAGATATTTTAAAGATAAAATGACCTCAGAATACCGCCCCAGGTTGTTTCCGAGTTAGTTGCATAAGAACTTTACTTTAATTTTAGAGTCTGAGGCATGAGGGGCCGGGGGGGGGGGGGGGGGAGGGGGTCTACGTCTTCATGTTTTTTTGTAACCAGTCAATTTGACTATTAGTATTATTTGATTTTGTTTTCTTTAGAAATAAATTTAGTAAATGAATAATAAAATACTGCAGTCGCAGATCTGGTGTCTACTCTAGGTGATTTATTATTTTTCTTTCCATTTTTTAAATTTTCTATTTTGATTAGAATTTAATTAAAATGTTACTTTTGTCTCCTCTCTTTTAATATTATTTTTCCTCTTTCCTCTCCCCCCTTTAAAGTTTAATAATGGTATTTAATACTTGGATTTAGACTAGAGTCAAGTAATTGTGTCTCAATAATGTGGGGTTTTACTGTAGATCAAGATGTAACGAAAATAGGAATGTTCTGTGTTAGACTAGCCAGGAGGCTCCTAGAGAGTAAAAATCATTCACTAAAGTGTGCTTACTCTCCACGGAGCCAGGGATTGCGTCCCATTCATGTACACACACCGTCATTATTCCCACGATTAAGCCTCCTAAAAAAAAAAAAAATCAAAATTTCTAGCCTCCCCCCAAGAAGATTTCTTGCCCTAAGTTAATAGTTATGTAAATGGGCTACAACTTAATTTCCCCCCTTAGCCTAGGAAGTAATCAATTATTTTTTTCAATGAAAATTAATATCAAAAGTAAGAAAAATATTATAAAGAAGAAGATGAGCAGTTACTCACAGATGTTATTGTCGCCATCTTGCCGTCTTTGTTATCGTAGCCTAGCTACAAGACGCATATAGAGCTAGATGGCGGCAACATCATGAGCAGTGCTAGATAAAGAGTACTTGCATCGGCCGATAAATATGAATCTCACCTCGATGCTAAAATATCCCGCACGCTAGACTGGTTGAAGCGGGATTTATGCGCCAGAGTGGCGATATATGTGTTGACTACTGAATTATGTATTTCCCCTTGGCTCTGGCTATTCCTGATGTATGACTGATTTAGCTGAATCAGTCATTTTTATTTTAAATCCTGGAATAGTGAGTAACTGCCTCTTTAACTTAGGCATAGTAACACAAGACTCCACAAACAAATTTGTGTAATACATGTAGGCCAGCTAGGTATTCCTTGCAGGGATGCCAAGTTCAAAGACCCAGCTATGCGTGAGATATTCTGTGATTTGGCCTGAGATCACAGGCATTGTATTGGGGATAGGCTGTGATACATACATGCATGAGAAATAAATTTGAGGGGATGAGAAAGTCAGTCATGCGGCCTTGCGGGAGTCTCGTGCATAATTTGCGAGACCTGGGGAGCGTTTCACCAACATTTCTGTCCAACAAGTTGTGAGTTCTGACAAATTTTCTTGATTTTGTTTGGCTTAGTATCCCTATTTATTACTATGGTAACTGTCAGATAAAATGGGACTTGTTGGATAAAACGTCCAACCAGTCCTTTCATGAAACGCTCTGACAAGTCCTTTCATTTCTGTCCTTGAGTTAAGTTTATGATAATGAAAATATGAAATAATACAGTTGTCATTGGGTAAATAAGGTTATGAGTTATTAGTGAATTACTATAATTATGAATTATTGCTTTCAGATCCAGACCCAAATGAGGAGATATTAACAGTACAGTAGGAGCAGGAAAGGAGTTTTCAATCCTCAGGACCAACTCAGGAAGGTGAGTGAATTCTTTTTTACATTTACATGTAGTTCATTTCACATTACCCGTGCCATGACGGTTAATTATCATGAGTGGATTGTGGGTAAACCACTTATTTCTGAGACATACAAAGATAGCGTGGGCAATGAGTAAGAATTTAGAAAAATTTAAGAAATATTGAATGAAGAGTCCCAAGTGCAGGGAAAGGTAAGGATTAAGCAGAAGAACTGTAAGTGAGACTCCAGGAAACTGTAGTGTTTAAATGAGGTTTGTAATCACTTTGAAAGAGAAACACTGCGATTAATGCATGTTGTTAGTACGCTGTGACCACAGTTCGGTCAATCAACCTCTCAGAATCAGGGATGTCACAATGTATTTTGAAATGCACTCATTATACCTGTCAACTGTCCCTGTTTAATAGGGAGTTAGGGACCATAGGGTGGTATTTTTCAACAATTTGTGTACTTAAATTTTCTTGTTCCAGCGCATCTGGCAGTCACATATAGGTGACTCACAGAGGATGCACAGCCTGCGCATTGAAATTTTGCAGATTTTGCCATTGCGTTGTCATTCGCTAGTAGTGTGTCATTGTATGTTAAGCATTTATCGAGTGCGTTGGCCGTGGGACCAACGTGGTGTATTCACCGTCATCCGCTACGTGCGTCTGGTTTGCACAGAGCTTATTAAACACATGAAGGATGCTGGACAGTAGCCTATGCCTAACTTATGCAGAGCACACATTCTGCGGTCTCTAATGCACGTCTAACATTCCAATCGTATACCCGTGCACGTGGCATGTAGTCATAGGCGGGTCCTGCATCACTTTCTCATCACTTCTCCTCCAGCCCTCATGGGTGATGACCAAGGTTAGTACTGATATTTTTCTTGAAGGACCACCCTAGACGATGGATGATCCTGAGGTGCAATTAATCGCTATATTACAAAATCACAGTTCTCCAACATCAGCAGAGTCGCATGGAACTGGTGATTCATTGTGTCCAAGACACCAGACAGAGAATTTGGGCACTTATTTCTCCTTTCTTCTTCTTGCTTGTCTTGACATAGTTCTTAAAGAGATGTTTCTGATCTATTTCCAGTTACTTTCATGATATCTCGGGAAGCAATGCCCGCTTGATAGAGTATGGTCACTGTAGTTGCCTGCAGGCTATGGTTGGTGTAGTGATTTGTGCACCCAGCACTCTTGGCGATGTTTTCATTTTGTTTTCTGAACTGTTTAATTCGAGAGGTGTTTGTCATAGCAGGGTCCATTTTCCAGGGTCTTGGATTTTGGCCTTTGCCAGAAGTGTGTCAGGTCGGGATTCAGCAAAGTTAGATACTAGTATGTCATTAATGAGAGTAATGGATATCTTTCAGATCCTTGCACCTCATACATTCGTCCACCAAACTTTTCATCTTCATTTTCTTGTCTTGATTAATTTGTTTGCATGTCGCAATACTCAATATTATGAACTCTATCTTCGTCAGTTTGCAAAACATAATTATCAAGTTTCATGAGGTGAAGATTTTCACGACCTCTTTGTCCGAAATATGTCATGACATCATGGAACGCTTTGTTATGTAATTCAAGGGGTATGTTTATGTCCACTGCATCTGATTGAGTTGTTTTGCCTTATCAGTTCAGATATCAGTTTTGTGTTGAACATATCCTTTGCCCTCCTTTTTCAAATATATCATAATGGCCTTGTAGATTTTCTGACTTTCTGGGAAATTTGCCTTGTCTGAAATATCCACACCTCTCACAGATTTGAAACGCCAAATGTAATGGCATGCATTGTTTTTGGCATAGAAAGCCCCCTTCCTTTCTAAGACTGGCATAGTAGCAACAAAGAAACCTGTCTAACTCATCTTTTGATAGTTTATCCATGTCCTCAGCACATTTAGCAAATTCTTTCAGTCGACATTTAGCAGACTTGATACTAGATTTTTGTGTTTTTTGCATCACCGTCGGACACAAGCTCCTCCAATTCTAGATTTGTTTACAGTGCAAGTGTAGGTGTTGCCATGGTAATCAGATTGTAAAAGCCAAATAAATAAATCCAAAAGTTAGGTTTAGCTCTTTACCTAGGCCTCGGCCCTGTTTTCACTGGCATACCTAATTTTTGACACTTCCTTACATAGCGCTACATAGCACACATTTTACCTAGCGCAATGAATAGTGACGTCACCTTGTTCCTGACCATGCAACGCTACATTATGGACGGTATATTTTGGATGATACAAAGGTTTGACATTCAGTCTTCCATTTGCTCGCGTACAACAAGCTTAGTATGTTTTGTACAGTTTGGCCTGTATGACCTGTTTCTTGTTGAACTTTGTACCAAAGACCAGGCAGCATTCAATTTTTTTTTATAAGAATGCCACCAGAGACATTCAATATTCTGCTAACAAGAGTTGACAGAAGATCACCAAACTGAATACAACCTACAGTGTACAGAGATGCCCTCGACTGGCCAGAAGCTCTTTATAAACTGCATGCGAAATGGGCAAACACAAAATGCATTGTATCATACAACTTGTAACAAACTTGCACTTTTCAATGACAAAATCCATTATAAAGAATGGACAACCACTAAACGCATTATTTTTCTTGCAGAAAAAAAATCAATAACCTACATGTACCTTTCCTGTTTAAGATGTGTAAAATTGGCAGACACGTCCTCATTGTATTAAAGTTGGATAATATACATTTAATAACCACAACTTTCATTGTTTAGAGTTTCCGCTACTCCCTAGTCCCTCCATATCTTGACTACTACTACCAGCAAATCCCTGGGGTCTATCTGGACTAGGGTCGAAGAAGTCTCCAATAATGCGAGATGTTGGCCATATCTGTGAGCCTCCTTTTGCAGCTTGTGGGGATTACTTGTTGAGCACTGCCGATGATGTTAGGCACTCTCTGCTGCTGCTTGATGTGGTGTTGCTCCTGCTGTTCATTCTGATGTTGATGATGATTGTGGTGCTCATGTTGCTGATGTTGCTGCTGGGGGTATTGATGTAGCTGCAGTTGGGGGTATTGCAGATGCTTAGAGAACTGCAGTGGACCCAGATTTAGGTAACAGGATCTTGTCGATCACTCTGCTTTTGTACCTCTCCATGTAACCGCAGTCCTTGGCTTGTAAGTAGGGACACAGTTGGTCGTGACCATTGGTGGTATGGTGCTTTTCCACAGGTCAGGGGCGGGCAACCACTGCTCTATGTACTTTGGAGAGGACGAGCAGGGGATGCAGAGCTGGGTTGGAAGGATCGTGATGGCATGACATGTGGAGGCTTTTCTTCATCGCTACCTTGCATGGCAACTTCCAGGATCTTGCTAATGATCGTGCACGTCTTTTAAAATTTTAGTTCTGACGTCCACCATTGCCCCTTCCACAGAGGTTGCAAAGACAGGTGTTTGTGGTCAGATGGCCTGCTGCAGATGGAGCATCTGTTGGCCAGACCCCTGCAGCAGCTCCTGTAAAGTGATCAGGACTGTGTCCTCCAAATTCATACCCTTTACGTTTCTGCCGACATATTGGAAAGATTTCTAAGACAGACTGTTCCTCCTCATCGTATCCTTCCATGATGATCTGGGCACACTTAGTTCTATCAGTCTTGAGATCTCTACTGTGTGCATGATATGCATTTTCCAGTAAAAATAATACAAAAATACAGTTCATACAAACAATATTACTTCAATGATACTCAAGACTGCTAAAATGACTACCAACTTTTGTTTAGAAACATTGGGCATCATTCATACATAGAATGATGAGTAAAAAGTAAAAAAATATGTAGCTCTACTTACACTGTTAAGTGGCTCTTGTTTGTGGACATACAGTCTTTTCTAAAGAGAAAGTGAAACCTCTTCAATGTCCAGAGCTTCCTCTTTGTGAATACCCATTGTCCAGACTCAGACTAGGGCAGTTTTCTAGTTGCGTGAAGTTTTCTCTCATGCCCTCGCACCACCCTTGCAGGTGAGAAGATAACTAGTTCTTGATTTTTTTATTTCACATGCACTGCACCCCATTACTAGTATACCAACATTGCTGGCCCCAAAAATTCACCTGGTATTCGTTATATTTTGAATGTGATTTTGCATTTGAAGTGCCATAATTTCCAGTGGATGTTTTTTCATTGTATTCTTTTTGAATATCATGAGAACAATCCAATAGCTCAACAACAATTTTTTTTTCTTTTCCACAACTTTTATTTTATATTGAAAACTTAAACAGCTATTGAAATATCGTTGTTCATTTTATCGATCATATTCTTTTCTTTTTACAGGTGTTCTTCATGGACAAATCTCAGAGCTTTGGGATCAAGCAGAGCACACCTAGGACCCGTTTCATGATGAGTCACAACTACTGTAACGGTGTCATTAAGGCAACTACCATGGTAACATGGCTCAGCAACCAATCATATTCAAAGTTACCATGGTAGTTGCCTTAATGGCAAAGTTACAATAGTTGAGAAACTTTTTATGAAACGGGGCCGCAAGAGGATGGAGCTCCCCGTCATCCACCATCATCCAGCGCAGTGCAGGGCTTGATGGTCATCTTGTGGTGCTGCTAGCTGATGATGGGTCAATGAACTTTGCTGGGACAGCCTGGAAATGCAAAGATGGATCCAGTGCAGTACGGAGCATGATGGTCATCTTGTGGTCCTGCTTGCTGACTATGGGTCAACAAACTTTGCTGGGACAGCCAGGAAAGGTGACAACAATGACCAAGGTTAGCAATTTTCGCTTTTGAGATGTCTGGGGAGTTTTCCATGAAACAAATTATTGGTGATGCTCACCGACTATTTTGCCCTGAGCCAATCAGTAGCTTGTAAACAATTGTCTGAAAATCAACGACTCTTTTGCTGTTCTGCTAGCTATAGGGCAATATGGCGCTATCGATTACAAAAATGATACCAAATAATATGTAAGAAAATGTTGATCAACCACATTGCTCTTATACTTGCTGAATGATGATTTGTTTCATGTACTACTCCTGTAAAGTTTTAAATTCAGGTTTCTCATTCTCATAAAAAATACTTTAAATATTTACAAATAGAAGGACAATTCCTTTAAAATATTCTGAGCTTTCTTCCATGTATGGGATAATGAGTGAAATGATTGTCAAGCAGGCTTGTCTAAAGGTTGGTTTTCAAATCCTATGATCATCAGAATATTTGTTATTGGACCTGTTACACAAAGGTTTGCAATGGATTGCAAATATGAAAGAATAGTTCTGATTGGTTCCTGGTCAGTATTTTGAGCAAAATATAAATGCAAAACTTATTTTTATTGGTAATTTCCATTTAGTTATTCATGGGATAATGTAAAAAAAGTAAACATAGTTTGATGTCCATTTCAATGTTGTTTAAGATAAATTTTAAGATAAAAAAAAAGATGTTTAAGATAGAAAAAGTAAACATAGTTTTTATGTCCATTAAATGTAGTCGTAGTAAACACTTAATTCACCAGAAAGTGATCTAGATCCGGTACAGTTACGTAAACTGAACTTTTTAAAATGAAATCTAAGCTGAAAAATAATCACACTGGAGATAGCCATCACAGTTTAAGCACATCTCAAATAATATATTATTATTGCTTGGAAAATGACCCGACATCAAGCTGGAATTATTAACTTTGCTAATTTCTCAGAACTCTTCCACATTTTTTTTACTCCTCTTGCACATATTTTTGAATATCAAAGTTCAAAATATTTCGCGAAAACAGTTACATTTTTTCCTCCCCCCCTATTTCATAATATCATCGGCAGTCATCCGAGCCATTGCATTACACATACGACAGAGCAAACCCTTTACAGACAAAAGACCAAGACGAATGCTGGACATTGGTATCTTTATGTTTCACAAAACCAAGAATCTGACAAAGTATCGCAAAAGAGCTACATGCTTGTAATTTTGGTGTGAGTGGTTTAGATTTTCCCTGTACAAAAACGCCATAGGGGATAGGATACAACAACCCTGACCACGTTTTCAATAGAGGGGTAATGCAAGTAGCAAGTTTTGTGATGATTTCTCCACGAAATGTAAGAAGAGATTGAGAACACAGTGCAAAGCGGATGCAACTACATGTAGACTAGCATTAGCTATGGTACGAGTAGACTGGAAGGTGTTGGGTCACTCATCACTGAAATTAGTTGAGAATTAATTTCTTTTGGATGGACAGTGAATGCTTATACTTATATAATATTGACTGGTCTTGAGGGGAACATCAAATATATTGCCAGCAAAAGAATCATATTGGCCCGAGTTTATAGACGAGGGCAATATGGGTCTTTTAAGGGCAATATATTTTTGATGTTCCCCGAAAGAAGAGCCAGTCAATATTTTCATTATTATCCAAATAAGATATCTAGAGCAAAAATCACAATAATGGTGGTATTTCTTTTGATGAATAGAGTTATGTTGTGTCATGTTAATATCAGGGTCTAGGCTCTGCACTTTACCATTATGACGTACTTGCAAGCGCCCAGATCCAGTGTTGTCTTTATTATGACGTAGATTGTTCGTGCGCGGATCATTATGAGGCGTATCTCTTCATTCGCATCCTCAAAAGTCCCGGATGTGAGACCAGGGAAAATACAAAGGTATATTTTGCGTTGTCTCTGCGTGCAAAGTCAATACACGCATTGAGACCGAGGAAAATACAAACAATATACCTATCCTTTCCTGATATTCAAAAAATGTAGGGCAATACGACTTTGTTAATGACCAGCTCAGATGTCTGATACGGGTAATAATATACTATAGTAAGATAATACTATAGGGAGATATAATAAGTCCTGCATTGTAATTCTTTGACCACCCCCCCCCAGGTCTTGTTACTAAACTGAAGGATACCCCGGGATCAAGGAAGCAGCGTTAGGCAAGGCCCGTGTCTTAGGCCTTGACCTCCACTGGACAACAGTATGCCTTTTGAATCAGCAATAAAGGTCAATGTGGACAAGGGGTCATTGCTGGACATCCTGCCAACGAAGGTCAGTATTGAAGTTGTGCCATTTTGGTTGATTGCGTCTTCTAACAAGTTTCAAGATTTGATTTTATTCAGACCATCAAATAATAATATAAATAGCATAGAGCATATTTTAACATGGTATTGTAAGCGCTTAATTTAATAACAGAGACATTATCAACAATGACAAGAATTTGGAAAGATGAATTCAAATTGAGTTTGCAATAAGACATCTAAATTGGCTCAAGTTAATTCCTTTATTTTGTTTTATCAACAGTTTTCTCTTTTATTATTAACAATTAAGTACGTAATGAAACTCGTGACCTATAGTGTTTCTTTTCAAATTTTCATAATTTCTTTGATCCAAATGATGATAATTATAACTACATCTGCTTACACAGCACTTACAATAATGCAGTATAATTGTGTTCAAGGATTAAATTCCTGCCGGGTTTCCATTCATCTCACATTGATTGAGTGCAGCACAATGGGGATAAATTATGGAAAATTATGATATGATAAACACATTCAATGAATTGCTTCAAATAGTAAACAGATATACCAGGCTTTGAGACAACATGGAGGGAATTATTTGTCCGAGGTTGGACTGGCAACTACTATTGTAATATTGCTAGTGTGACCGAGGATGAACAATTCCCTCTTTACTTTAAAAAGAAATGCCTGGTTTATTGTCTCACCTGCGAAGCAGAGTGAGACTATAGGCGCCGCTTTTACGGCGGCTGCGGCGTCAACACCAAATCTTAACCGAAAGTTAAGTTTTTGAAATGACAGCATAACTTAAAAAGTATATGGACCTAGTTCATGAAACTTGGCCATAATAATGTTAATCAAGTATTACTAAACACCCTGCCTGAGTTTCAGGTCACATGACCAAGGTCAAAGGTCATTTAGGGTCAATGAACTTTACATGTTGGGGGGAATCAACATCAAAATCTTAACCTAAGGTTAAGTTTTTTGAAATGTCATCATAACTGAAAAAAGATATGGACCAAGTTCATGAAACTTGGACATAAGGTTAATCAAGTATTACTGAACATTCTGCCTGAGTTTCTAGTCACATGACGAAAATTATCTGATAACGATGTCTATTTATACCAGTCCCCAGGACCGTACGCACGAACGCGGGAACAATAGGCGTTATCAGATAATTTTCGTCACTTGATAAAGAGTTGCAGCGGCACTCGAAAGCTTGTGAACTTGTAAGCTAGTGAACACTTTTTGCGAGAGTGATCACAAATTTCCTAGAAAGCTAGTGAACACTTTTTGCGAGAGTGATCACGAATTTCCTTGTTGAACATAGTAGATCGCGAGACAAATGAATACCCTCTAGCGATTATTGATAGATATAGTTTATAAAATGTGGATATAGGGGTAATCGAGTATCACTGACAAGTCTCAGGTTGCATGATCAAGGTCAAATGTCATTTATTGTCTATAAACGTAGTATTGTATCATTATATGAATGGTGTTTTTTGTGAATAATTATTTAATAGTAGTTTTCGAAGTCAGCAATGCTGCTATATTGAATCGCGTGATGCAGGTGAGACTGCCACAGGCGCTCCACTTGTTTGTGTTATAATCTACTTATAAAAAAGTTATACAAATTGATACCAGGATTGATAGATCTTGGAAAATCGTATCCCCGTTTAATCATCCCCAATCTAGATCAAAATGTAGTTCATGCACTGCTCTTGCAGAGCCAGGTTGCATATTTAACTAGTGCGCTGACTGATCATTTTGCCTATGCGCTCAGCAGAATCTGGGTATCAGCACCGACGCATCATGGGACTTGCCTGGGAGAGACAACTTGCTGACCAGCGCATCTGACAGATTGCATGATCTGCATCTTATGTTAATAATCTTTCAAGTATTCATGGTAGATGTAGTTGCCAGGGATCTGCTATTGACACCAGTCATTATCTCAACTCTCTGTTTTGGTTAAACATATTCTAAATATTCTTGGGAGAGGTGATCTGCATAGCTGAGCACTTGACACCAAATATCTACAAAACATGGGGGCCAATCAGGATAGTTGTAGCATACAACAGGAACCAATCAGAATAGTTGTTTTATATTTGCAATCGATCACAAACCATTGTGTAACAGGGTCTAGAGGAGCAAACACCATTATCTTCAAGTCAAATTCAGGACTTTTATTTGATACAGGAGATATCTGTTAATGTAAATCAAAGTGAATGAACCAGATATTGGTTTAAACATGTTGATTTTCCAAAATATTTTTACTATCAATTCTGACTATTCTGAGATTCGCATGTGCACTCGCTACTCATGAACCCATTTTGTTAGGTAATGTACAATGATTTTTTGTGTAGCTCTAAGGAGCAGGTCCAAGCTATTATATCTTGATTATATGTGATTGTCAGGCTTATGCTTAATTAGAATTAAAATGGTGTGCTAATTAGGCATTTAGGTTATTTGTAGAGTTAACTTAGTTTGTAGATTAACCTTGATGAAGTTTGTACTTTTTAAATTTGATATTGTGTTGACTTTTCTGCAAAAGTGGATCCAAAGGTTTTCCAGAGTTTTTCCCTATTGAGTTTTATCTCTGGTTTTTTACCCTGGATCTACTTGTCGTAGAATTGGGTACATGAATATGAAAGTAACCCAAGTCCATCTGTTGGCCAAATTGATTTATTCATGGGATATTGTTTGCTTATACATGAGCCCATCTTATTTGTAATTTGTATTTTGGAATTCCACCCAAAAGTTCCCCAAATGAATGAAAATTTGAACCCCAAAATTATTTTTTATTTTTTCCTTGATTTACTCAAAATAAACTACATGTATTATGGAATTGGGTTATTGTTATATTCATATACTCAATTGTCAACACAACCCACCCCCCTTAATTTTGCACTTGATAGCTTTGTAATACTTATTTTTTCCATTAATATTATAAATTTGTTCTGTCTTTTTTTGTCAATTATTACACCAAGGTTTACAAAAATTGGCAGGTTACTTTTAATAAACAGGCTACTTTTAATAAACAGAATATCATGTATTAAGTGTTATAAACCCTTATCTTATTTGTGTAGGACTATCAGCAACAAACAAAGTTGATTATTAGATAATTCAATCTATTCCTGTTCAATTTCGTTTGACAAAATTATATTCGGTATACAGAATAAAATTTGATGTTTTAGAGGAATCAATTATGTCTGTAACATGAACGAAAAACAGCAAAGGTCCAGATATATACTTACTAGTGCGACATTGCATGTTATGGCAAGAATATCATATCAGTCAACAAGGTCATTATTTTGAACTACTGGGTATTAGAAGTTTGTTGTGTAATATATTCTATATCTGGCAATAACTAAAAGATAAAAATTTATTAATTTGATACATTTTCGTGAAAAAGTTTACTGTTAGCATCAAAGAGCTAATTTTTAAATATATCTTGTCTTAAGGGAACTATATAGAACCATATAGGGTTCATCTTCCAACTTGGTTCATGAACTATATATGAAAAAGGGTCTGAATCACATGGGTATTAAGAAATAAAGTACAGTATTGACTTTTCAAAAAGTGACTTTATATTATCCGATCAGTTTTAATTCTTGAAAAGTTTATGATACTAGGATGATCCGATTGAATTTTAAGGTCACAACTTAAGACATATCTCTTTAATGAAGCATTCAATTAGATTTTACTTAAGCCATATGTAATTGATTAATGCTTTTGTTGTTTAAGTGTTTATTTCCACTGTTCTAAGTTATAATTGGGCAATTCCATAAAATATGTACGTCCGACCCCCCATATGTGGGACCTTCATGACATTTTTTTGTCTCTGATTTCTTGTTCTTTTGACAGTCTGTAATGCTCTCAAATGACTATGACTTGGTCAGTTTATGAAGTGAAGTAAAACTTGAGAAAAATGGGGGTCGGATGTACAAAAAGGTTGATTATTTTATGGAATTGCCCAATTACAATGTATAATTTTATTTTAAGTAAAGTGCATTGAGAGTCCTTACAGGTCTGAAATGCGCTATATAAAAACAACACTATTATTATTATAATGATTCTGGGGAGTGTTTCACAAATGACTAAAACTGACCAAAAGTCTTTGTTACGTTAGGATATTAAGCGCACAGTCTCATTGATTAATACATAGTTGAGAGTGATCTCTAAGTATGATCCAACCAAAGGCCTATTTTCCGCACCAGTTGGAAATGAAAGAGCAATTTTTAGTCACACATAAAATCTTTGTGAAACACCCCTCTAATACTAGATAGCTTGGACCTGCCCGGTAGAGTACTATTGTTTTTACTATATATTCGCTTTGTATTCATGATTTTTTTTTTTTTCTTTTGTGAAACAAAAATGTAAGACCAGCAGCTGAGAAGATTCTTTCAGGTTGGAGGACCAGAGCATTTGACCTCATTGATTGCAGGGGTAGGCCCTAGACCTCACAAACGTGGCTTCCTGTCTGGTTTGAGCTGGGATCTTCCTGCCAGAATCACACAGTTAGTGACGTCACTACCAAGAGACCTATTTTTCAGTGGGCAGAGAAGGGCACTGGACACCGTTGAGCATGGTATGCAGCTTCCATAATGTAAGTGCTTTATTGATGAATTTAATGATATTTTGTGTGGCTTAGAGTATGCAAGACAATGCAATTGGTTTTCCGGCAATTATTCTAAAGGTAATAATTGTCGAGGAAATATTGGGCAGCTATTTCCCTCACATCAGGATATTTGCCCACTTGTTGCCCCATTTGAACTCTTTAGATTCAGTACAATTTCTTTAATCTTTGGGATGTAATTCTTTTCCTGAAATTCTTTCAAACAATACCAATCCTTATAAATGCAATTTTGATAAATTTGTAGGGAAAAAACCCCCATTGCTCTTTTCTGTCTCACTTTAAATAAATGACCTGCCCTTTACTATTACTATTTATCTTTTCCATTCCTACATGAATATCATTTTGTTTGCTATGTGTCTTGATCTGTTGATCTTTACTGTAGTCTATCTATTCCCCTTATAGCCATCCCTTTCTTATTCCCTAATCTTCTTTCTTCCTTACTCCACCCTCCCCTCATGTTTTTGCTTTCCCTTCTCCTCACATCTCTACAATAGTATTAACAGTTGATCCATTAATTATTGTCTGCCTTTTAATTCCCTGTACTATCTGCTCGAAATTTATCTTTGTTTCACACCGTTACACCATGATATTTGCCATGACTGATAGAATGTGCCAAGACATAACAAATTCTTTTACAAGGCAATTTATAAAAAATGTACAAACTTTAATCTAATTATTATTACATTTATTGCAGAGGAAGAAGTATAAATTATTTTGCAATAAATTTCCCTTTTTCTGTACATGTTAATTTTTCGGACCAATTTGAAACAGTCGTTTTGATCCTTTCCCCATAAACCACATGTTTGTGGGAGTATGTATGTATTCATCATGTCATCACATAACTTGCAGAGATAACGGCCCGCGTTGGAATGATATATATGATTTGTGATGAAACTGAAAGTAGATTCTCAATATCGGTTTGTCCATCAAAAACTTTGCATTTAAAGTAAAGTATAAACCTTTACCCATTTTTGTGAGGATTGTGTGCTTCAATGGTTTTTCCACAAAAAAGGGGGGGGGGTGTGCTCCATCAATTACAGCAATACATGTCAGTGTTGAATCTAGTTTCACAAGTGCAATGTCAAATTTTGATTTCTTTCTTGCCAGCAATTGTCATTTACTTTTCAAGTGATTATTCAAGAGCCTTGCTGTTGTTGTGTTTCCAGTTGACCCTCCTTGATGTAATGGGGCTTGTGCACATTTGTCGAATTTCATCGATGGAACAGTTTAGCTTTGGGGCTCAATGGCATTGATTGATCAAGATCAATCTTTAACCGGTTTGCACTCCAAGTTGACCCAGGTTTAACTCTGCGCGAAGAAAGTGAAGAGAGGAACTGTTGACCTAAAGAGAGCTCTGCTGACTTCTGGTATTTTTTTTCAATTGCATGTGACATCTTTGTTTTTATTTTGAAATCTTGTATGGTGCTGATCCTCAAGTACTGTCCGACCAGGCCTTCTTTTCATCTAATGTATGATATCCCAAGCTCTCCACAACATCATGCAAGTTGCACATTAGCTACAGGACTTTCAAATCCTGATGTAGCATCTGTTCCTTTGATCTGGAATTGATTTCTCTGCTATCCTTTGAGAGTGTTGGCCTCTTTGTGGTGATGTTGGAGGAATTCTCAGTGGATCTCGTTCCAGATGATCATTTTCTCATCTGAAGTATCTCATGGGAACTTGCAAGTCCTTCACTGTCCTTGTAATGACATACAAAGCATGTTTGCAGACCATCGTAGAAGTGGTTCCTTCCTGTTGTTTATGGACCCTCTGATCATGTCTGAGTGAAGTTGAAGTTTCTCAACAAGGTCCAGGGGCTTGTCATATGTCGATGTTGGGCTGTTCATCCACCTACGCATCTGGCAGTGATCCACCAGATCGATAGCCTTCATTTCTCAATTTTCTGTTTGATTTTCCATGATGCTCTTTCAGTCATTGAATTGTGTGGTATTTTTTTCTTGGGAACAGTGTAAGTCGTATCCCATGTGAATGAGGATTGCACTTATTTAATTGGCTGGATGTATTTGAGAGGGCTTGCTGTACTTGGGAAGGCATTTGATGGAACTTTGCTTACATGGTTCGGTTGATCCTGTGGTTTTCTAAATTTCACATGGGCTTTAAAAGTTATTCAGTCCAATCCAGAGTTTTTTCATGGTTCTCGTCATGTATTAACCCACGGTGTTAATGATGGCGGTGTGGCCTACGAGAAGGAGCCAGAGTGGGACAGCTCTTCGAGACCCGAGTGTCAAGACTATGGTGATCAATGAAAGAGGCTTGTAATTCCTTGAGCTTCCTAGTCAGCATCTACAAATGGTGCAGATACTAAGGGGCATTTTCGCCTATTATGAGCCCATTTGAAAATCCTTATTTTATTGTTCGAAATAGACACCAGAAATGAAATACTCCGAAAATTTGTTTTGCCCAATTGATCGTGGGCCTGGCAGCCGCTGTGCAGCACCAGATCGACGAGGCTCTATCCCTTTAATTGTTGAACACCTAGCAGGGCTAGGTGTTTGAACCCACGACCTCCCGGTTGTGAGACGGATGCTCTTCCAACTGAGCCAACACACTGGTCACTGAGCCAACACACCGGTCATTTCTGAAAGTTTCTATTTGAAGTTAATGTGTGTAATTGGTTTATTGTCCCAACTGTCAGTGGCGAAAGAAATGGTTTCCAACATCCAGTCTGGATAGAGTTCAGGAAATTTATTTGGTGCCTTCTCTGATATTTGACATTGCACTTCACAACTAGAAAACATGCATTGTATTGTTATGATTGATGGGCTATTGATTTATGGGTCATTATTAAATCATTGTGGGATATAAAGTGCACTTCCTCGGGACAGATCTATGTTGAGGGTTTAACCCTTCAATAGATTCACATATCATTTCATTCCAACGCCCTTTACCTTATCTCTCAGAGTTGTGCAGAAAGAAGTGATGGATACAATATACAAACACAACCATTTGGTGCCCCCTTGACAGAAAACAAAAGATTTAAAAAAAAAGAAACCCTTTAAATTATTATTTGGCACTCTCGGCAGAAAAAAAAAATCAAATTAACATTTTGTGCCCCCCTTTTGACAGAAAAACAAAAACATCAAATTTACATCCCATGTTTAATGGATTCTCTTTAGATGTTTCAACCAAATTGCAGTGTTCATTGAAATTCATAAAAACATGTTTGCATCATGTATGGAAAAGGGTGTATTTATTTGCGAAATTGTTGTTCTATTTTCCATTTGCTCACTTAAAAAGGCCCCCCCCCCAAAAAAAAAAAAAAACTTACTAAATGAATAAATGATAGAGGAAAACAAATCAAAATTGTCATTATCATGGAAAAGGAAAAAGAAAAAAAAAAAACATACAGATAAAAAAAAATGGTATCATGAAATTACTTAGAACATTGTATTAGTCATGGCAAGTAAATGTTGCAAGGGTGTGTCATGAAGGCAGACATGGATGGATAGTACAGGGAGGTACGGAGAGATCATGATTAGTGGATCAACTGGTAAGCTTGCAGGAAGGAGAGGAGGGGGATAAAGGGGAGGATAGCCTATCATCCACGCAGAGGCTACAGCTCTATTTTTGCCGTTATGCTGAACTAAAGCGATGTCTGATCCAGTGAATATCTGGTGCGTTTTATAAAAAATTGCACCAAATCAGAGTCCATAGTCTCGCTGCATCAGACACATGGCTTGTGTTTAACATCAGCAAAAAATAAAGCTGTAGTCTCGGCCTGGATCATAGACTAAGAGGTGGTATTGAAGAAGAGAGCAGACTAGAGGAAATAAGGTGGTTTTGTTCAAGGGTGAATAGAGAGACTACAAAGAGATCAACAACCAAAGTCACATGGTAGGGAAGAAAAAAAGGGGGAGGGGCAAACTGTAAATGCCTAGGTGGGCAAGTTACTCCCAAATACAATTGTTGCCAAGAGCAACAAAACCAAGACCCCTCGGAGCGAAGACGGCTGGTTTTGGGGGTTTTGGGGGCTATTTTTGGAAAATACTTATTTTGCTCAATTTTGGACAATTTGGCAGGTCACGGGTGGGGCAAGAGACTTAAATCTTTTCGAAATCGATCTTCTTTATTTTTTGTAGATTGACCCATTCGGATGCTAGAAGACCCCTCGGAGCGAAGACTGCTGGTTTGGGGGGTTTTGGGGGCTATTTTGGAAAATACTTATTTTGCTCAATTTTGGACAATTTGGCAGGTCGCGGGTGGGGCAAGAAACCCGAAAATCTTTTCGAAATCGATCTTCTTTATTCTTTGTATATTGACCCATTCGGATGCTAGAAGACCCCTCGGAGCGAAGACGGCTGGTTTGGGGGGGTTTAGGGGGGCTTTTTTGGAATAAAATCATTTTGCTCAATTTCTGACAATTTTGCCAGGTCGCGAGGGTGCAAGAGACCCGAAAATCTTTTCGAAATCGATCTTCTATATTCTTTGTATATTGACCCATTCGGATGCTAGAAGACCCTTCGGAGCGAAGACGGCTGGTTTGGGGGGGTTTAGGGGGGCTTTTTTAAAATAAAATCATTTTGCTCAATTTCTGACAATTTTGCCAGGTCGCGAGGGTGCGAGAGACCCGAAAATCTTTTCGAAATTGATCTTTTTTTTTTTGTATATCGACCCATTCGGATGCTAGAAGACCCCCCGGAGCGAAGACGGCTGGTTTGGGGGGTTAATTAAATCATAATTAATCATATTTAAACAGAGTAATAGATCGGTGTACACGGAGATGACTTTCTTTCCTATACATAGCGTTGAACCTATGAAGTTATCATGATATATTTAGCAAGAATGATGTGTTATAAAATTGTTAAACTGACAAAGATGATGCATGGAATAATTTTTTTTCTTATCTGCAAACAACAGAATCCTCTGTGATTTATCAAATTTAGGAATAATTTTTATGAATCATATTCCACCCCTCATTTTGAATGATTAAGAAACTGTATTGACATTCAAAATGTCAAATTAAGTTAGGAAAACAGGACAAGAAATGGATGTGCAAGCCAAAGATTTGGAATGAAGTTTTATTGCATTTAATTAACCATTTTGTTCAGATATATTACAGCATTAATTTATGCCTGCATCTTTTTTAATGAGTAACTTCAAGAGTGAATTAAAAATTGGTTGTCCATTTATGAGGTGAATAGCTGGAGAAGTAGTCATGGGAAGTGGTGGCAGAAGTGATGGAGTTTACCAACTTTAACCACAAGTGTAGAAATTATTTGTTATGAATTAGAAGAAAAAGGGAACATTATTCATACTTTCATAATTAAATTTTGATTGTACGATTAATGTTTTTAAAAGAAAATGTTGTTAGAATAATATTTTGTTCTTTCACTTGACATCCGCAGTCATATCACTCAATGTACAGCATGGATACATCCCTATCTTGTGTGAACCATCTTCCAGCATGAATAAGAGAGCTAGTTTACCACAGACAAGGACATGACACCAATCTTGAAATCATCATCTACAAGGAATGGATAGTGTGAGCAGTTATTGATGTTTAGGTGAGTTATGATCCAAAAGAGGCATTGGATTTGACATAAAACTCTTTAAAAATCTAGTCATGTTAAACATATTTACCTTGTGAAACAGAGGAGTAGATCCGTGTACAGGGAGAAGAATTTATTTTTCAAACAAAACGTTGAACTTTGAAGTTTCAAAATGTGGATGTTTCATAATAGATTTAGCAAATACTGTGTCATCAAATTGTTTACCAATTTCAGATTCATTTCTTTATCAAATAGAGAGAGAGAGGTTTTTATGCTGTTGAGAAAAAATAAATCTTTCATTTTTTTCCCCTTTGCTTTCATATTGTTTTTTCTTTACCCTTGTGTTTTCGTTCTTTTTGCAATTCCCCCCTGCCTCCTCACTATGCCCCTGAACCATCAAAAAAAATTTATGATTTTGCAAGATGATTTCTGTTATATATTATTTCAGTTGCGACATCTGCATATAGTAGGCTCTTCTCAGAAGGAACAATTTTGGAGAAATTTTGTTCTTAAATTTTGAAATGTATGAATGTAAACAAACAATCCATTTTATCGCAATCTCCATACTGTATATTCAAATCAATAAACTAGATGACACCAAATCAGGTGATACATGTGTATTTGTGAGGAGTTTTTGAGGTTATGTTATGGTACTTACCTCTAAATAAAATTGCCCTCATAAGTGTTTTGGTGTAGTATACTGGCATTACATTTGTCCAAATGTAAGCCTCTATTCATTTCATTTGTACATGTTTTATAGTATGATGAATGTTTCTGAAAATTTTATTTATTTATTTATTTATTTATTGAAATATATTTTGTTCTTTCACTTTACATCTGCAGTCATATCACTCCGTGTACAGAATGGCTACATCCCCTATCTTGTGTGAACCATCTTCCAGTATAAATGAGAGAGCTACATGTAGTCTACCAGAGTCAAGGACATGACACCAATCTTGAAATCATCATCTACATGGAATGTCTGGATGAGTATGGGAATTTTGCCATAGTTTCAGAAGCAAACGGTCAGATCTCTACATTTATTATTTGGAGGTTGTATACAAAAATACAATTATGCATATTGACTTGGTATGCATTTTTTCACATAAATAAAAAATCAAATTTTACAGCCACATTTTTTCCATTTTTCTTTAGGGAACTCTTATTTATTGAATTATGAGTGGGGAATATTACAAAAGACGGCAACAATTTCCAAGGACACAAAGGGGCATTTAGTCCAGTAAACGGGCATCCACAAATTATTTATTATCAAACAAATTGAATGAACCAAATAGGTAAAATATATTGAAAAAATGTTATTTTATTTAATATGTGACTTTACCTTTGCTTGCCATATATATTGCCCCATTTACACAATTTATGGTATGTGAAAAAATAAGTTTTTAAAAACTTTATGGTATATGATTTGAGAAAGTGGACAGTTTCCACTTTCCTTTTATGCTGATGTTAAAGTCACATTTGAATGATTCAAAACAGAAAAAAAAGGTTAATTTACCCAAAATCAGTGATTTGTTTAAATAGGACAATTTACATGGCCAGTGAGGTTATATGCATTTGCTACTCATGAACACATTTGTATGTGTTTGATAATGGATCCACGGGGCAGGTCCAAACTATTATCTGTATCTCAATTATATGTTCTTTCATTAATGGATGCATACAATGTAGGGCATACTTACTAGAAAAAAAAAGGATTTGTGCATAATGTTGGAAATGTTTCCAAGTATTGTGAGGCTTAGAATTGTTTGGTAATCAAGCCTTGAATGTATTTGTGGAGAATTCTTGTGTTAACTAGTCTGCAAAAGTGGATCCAAAGGTTTTCCAGAGTTTTTGCCTTTTGTGTTTTATCTCTGGTTTTTTACCCTGGATCTACTTGTCGTAGAATTTCTTAACACAAACATTTCTCCCTCCCAACTTCTGTGCACAATACCTTTATAATATTCTCCATGAATGTTGTTAATATGTTCTGTCCAATTTGGTCAATTGTTACTCAAAGGAGGGTGATAGATCAAATGCACAGAGAATGATATGTGTGGTGCTATTAATCTCTAACCCTAAAAAGACTTAAAAACAAACAAGCAAATCTTGCGCAACGTTTGAGACCAAATTTACAACTCCTGGGTCTGCAGTTCCAAAATTATAAAACATGTAGTTACATGTCAGACATCAAATTGCTAAGAAAAGCCTTTATTTCATGAACTGTAAAAATCCAATGCAAATTCTATTTCTAGCCAAAATTCATAACTGTGTCATTAATTTTTTTTTGCATCATTAAAAAAATGAAAACAAAGAAATACATAACAAATTGCAAAAAATAAAATACATAATAGAGCATTTTGATAACAATTATTCTTTGTTGTGTGTTTGATCTGAATCCAGCAAAGAGTCTCCAAACAAAAACATATCAGTACTTTAAGAGCTTTTTTTTATAGATTCAAGCAAAAATTCTGATTTTATGCAGTAATTAGCATTATTAATTGATGAAGAATTAAACTTGAATAATTTTGGAGCAATCATACATACAATTTTGTAGATTATACATGTATCATGGTTGACATGTGTATTGATTTTCATCATGCTTGCACAATCAACTGCCGAGAACTTTAAGGGGGAAATTTAGCTCTTCATCATTCCAGCCTCGAAGATACCCAAGTCTTATTTTGGTCAATCTATTCATTAAAGCATATTTTTCAGTTCAATTTTGAATAACTTTTGCTTATAGAAATTAAAGATACAAGTGAAAATAACTTTTTACTTAAATTTATGCTTTTACAGATATTGGAGAAAATTTAAAATGCTCTTTTTACACCACAAATCCTGTTTTCATTCTTTTCAAGGGGTTGGCATTGCTGACAATGACTTACTCACATATAGTTGTTATTAGGTCATAGGTCACAGATATCAATTTGTATCCAAAAATTTGTTGTTCTTGTGATTAGCAAAGAATTGGTTCATTGTATACCTGAAAATATCACTTGCCCTGCGACAACTTCAGGTTTGATTCAGGGATCGATTTTAAACTTTGCTCATGAATGCATATGTGAGTAAAGATCTCATTACATATTTTTTGGTCACAATGGCAAAGGTCATGAGGTTATTATTTTTAATTGTATGTGTGTTAGTCTGGCAATGGTGAATGTATTAACTTCGACTGCATGCAGTTAAGAAATTATTTAGTTTCTCTTAATTATTCATGGCCCTAATATTTTATTAGAGAAAAAAATTCCACTCTATATAGGCTAGTGTTTGAAAGCGTTTGTTACTTAATTTATTACTTTAGATTTTAAAATGTTTATGAAGCTAGCAAAACAACTCTGAAAAGTGTTTCACAAGTGAATAAATACAATTTAAAAAGTCATGCCTAAGTGTGAGTGTGCATGTAATATTTAATGCACAGTCTTATTGATTCGTATGCACCAGCGTATGAGTCCTCTGAGCGTGATCCAACCAGTATTGTGACCCATTATTTTCCGTGTGCAAGTGTAAATTCAAAAGTGAATTGAATCACACACTTAAATCTTTGTGAAACACCTCTTTAGTTTGTTGTGTCAGATAGCTTGGACTTGCCCTGTAATGTACTATTGTCTGTATCATAATTATACTTGATTTGTATTCATCATTTTTTTTTCTTTCTTGAATAAAATGTAAGACCAGCAGCCGAGAAGATTCATTCAAGTTGGAGGACCATGGCAGTTGACCTCATTGATTGCTGGGGTAGGCCCTAGACCTCACAAACATGGCTTGCTGTCTGGTTTGAGCTGGGATCTTCCTGCCAGAATCACACAATTAGTGATGTCACTACCAACAGATCTGTTTTTCAGTGTGCAGAGAAGGGCATTGGACACTGTTGTGCATGGCATACAGCTTCCTTAATGTAAGTGCTTTATTGATGATTTCAATGATATCTTGCGTAGCCTAGAGTATGTGAGACAAATGCAAACGGTTTTCCAGCAATTATTATGGTATTCTGAGGGTAAATATAGAAATATTGGGCAGAAATATCTAAATTGCACTTATTTAATTCATGGCATTTTCTTTACTTTTTGGAATGAAATTCTTTTCATGAAAATCCATAAAAACAATACCATTACTCCACCCTCCTCTTTGGTTTCTACTTGAAAATACCAGTATTATCTGTTTATCCATGAATTGCAGTCTCTTGTACCTCCCTGTACTATCCACTCAAGCTGTCACTCTGAATTCATCTTTTTTTACACCCTCTCAACACGATATTCACCATGACTGATATGATGATAAGACAATTTGTGATTATATTTATAAATTTCAATTACATTAAAAAAAAAAATAATTGCAGAACCACATGAGAAAGTGGTAATAAGTTTACAATATAATTCCCTTTTCTGTACATGTTCATCTTTTTGGATGGACTCATATGAATGGATTTTGTTGATCCTCTCCCCGTTCGCTATAAAACTCATGTTTGTGCAAGCATGTATTCATCACGTTATCACACAATGTGTAGAGATAATGGACTGCTGCTTGGAATGATGTGATTTGTGACCCAATATCGGTTCGTCTGCCCAAAAAATATATATTCACTTAAAAATCAAAAGTAAAGTATTGAGTTTTCACCCATTGTTATGAGGATTGTGTGCTTCAATGGTTTTTCCACAATGTGTAAAAGGGGGGACAAAACGCTAAATCAACCATACCAATACATGTTAGTCTTGAATCTAGTTTCAGGAGCGCAATGTCAAATTGTCAGTTGTTTTCATGGAATTATACAGGAGTGTTGCTTATTCAGTGTTTCGTATTTCCCCTCATGGACCTTTTGCTTGGATGTCTAATTTCATAAATGGAGCAGTGTAGCTGAGAGGACTTTGCGACTCGGAGGCATTGATCAAGACTGATTAAGGACTAGTTGCACTTTGAATATACCCAGGCCTAAGCAACCACTTGTGTCTGCACAAAGAAGGGCAGAAAGGAAATGTTGATGAGTGTATGAAAAGAGCATACCTGAATTCTAGAAATGTGTTTCAACCGCATGTGAAATATTTGTATCTGGTGTCTGGTAATGTGAAAATCCCCAAGTACTGACTGAAGGAATGGAGTTTTTCCAGCTCATATTTCACATATTTTCTATTGGACATTCAAATGGTAATGTTTCATGAGTTGTCTTTGTATTTGATTGTTTTACTGATTTCTGGTGCCATTACAGGTGGTATGAATTGAGAGACATGATGGTTTTCTGATATATATGGCTCATGCCAGCTAAACTTTTGTCTTGTGGAATTGACTTCTTTGGTATTCTTCTTGTACAAGTGTGTTGGCCTATTTGTTGTGTCAGAACAATTCTTGGTGGATCTAGATCTAGTTGATTATTTCTGGTCATATCCCCAACTTTGACCTCACATGGAAACGATCCAGTACGACATCTGTATCCCTTCATCTAAAAATCGTTCATGGGAACTTGCACGTCTTTCACCTCAGGGAAGTTGGAGTTTCTTAACCAGGTTCTGGGGCTTGACTTGAGATGGTGTTTGGCTATTCTTTCGCCTTTTGGTGTGTGGATAGGGCAGTGATCTACCTGATAGTCAGCCTTTTGAATTCTCCAATTTATGTTTTTTGATTCAATCATTGAATCATCTGATACTTTTTCTCAGAACATTTAATGTCATGTCTTGTGTCAACGAGAATTTTGATTTTTTTTCACTTGGTTAGAGTGGTTGCTTTATTTTGGAAGGCATTTGGGTTCCATGACATTTGCTCCAGTGACAATTGCTCCGATGGAAAATCTGCACATTAAACGAAACATAAAACCTAACCTCCAAAACTAAATAAACCCTAATCATAATCTTTACATTAATCTGAACCAAAAACTCTATTACAATCCTTACTCTAATCCTATGCCCTCTAAGATATTAAGACCAGAGCAATTGTCGCAGGAGCAAATGTCGTGTCACCGGCATTTGATGCAACTTGGCATATCTTATTTTGGTGATCAAGGCGTCTTCAAATTTACTTAAGTTCTCTACTGTGCTTAGATCACTTATTTCATCCAAACTGGCACTGTTTTATGGAGAAACCTAAACAAATTGGTTCAAGTTTGGGATTCATCCACTGTGAATAAAGGATGGTGACATTTCCTACGAGAAGGAGCCAGAGTGGGAGGTTTCTCTGAGCATCAACGGTATCCTCGCATAGATTGAAAGTGTGGCATGGGTATTCTAGCCTATTGTTAACCCAGTTTTTAAGTTAACTTTTGTAGGTAAGGAGTGTTATTGGATGACCTCTCCTGGCAGATTGTTCCAACTGTCTTTGTGCCTTTTGCAGAAGAAATTGTTTCCTTACATCCATTCAGAACCTGTCAGGGAAATTTGATAGGGCAATTTCCTTTTGCAAAAGAAGTGGTTTCCTACATCCCAGTGTGAAAGGAATTTCTGACTTTTTATTGTCATTTCTGAAATGTGACATTGCTTTTTATTGACCATTTTGCTTGAAGGAATGATTTCCTACATTAGTATTCAGACATTTTATCAGGTGGCGTCTCTGAAATTTGACATTGTGCTTCACAACTAGAATACACGCATTGTTTTGTTATGATTGATGGGCCATTATTAAACCATTGTGGGATTATGAAGTGCACATCCTCTGGATGAGCCTATGTTGAGGATTAACCCATTAGGTCTAGATTCACAAGCCATGTCTTTCCAACTGCCCCTTGCCTTATCTCTCAGAGTTATGTGAAAGACGTGATGAATATTGTCTGCAAGCACAAGCATTAGGTGTCCCCTTGACAGAAAAAAAACAAAAAAACAAACATCAAATTCTCCATTTTTGGTTCCTTTTCACCAAAAAACAGTGTTCATTGAAGTTCATAGGAACACAATTGCATCATGTACAGAAAAGCGTGTATTTATTTGTAAAATTGTAAATCTTCCATTTGCTCAATTGAAAAGAGCCCCCCCCCCTCGATTGAATTAATGAAAAATTTGTAAAACTGAAATAAAAATGAAGAAAAACGAATAAAGACTATGAAAATAATAGAATTATAAGTATATGTAATTTATATAAAAAAACAAGGAATTTTGACAAAGATTGATCATATTCATCTTTTTTATAAATGTAATAAAATTATCATAAATTACTTAGAACACATCAGTCATGGAGAATAAATGTTGGAAGGATGTGAAATGAAGAAAGATTGGCAGGATATGGAGAGCATTTCATGAAGAGTTTTTATCAATGATTATCACTGATTTGCTTTCAGCCAATCAGATGCATTGATTTACAGTAGCTTATAACATTTGACTGAAAATCACTGATATGAATATTCATGAAATTCTCCCCTTGATAGACAGTACAGGGAGGTATGGAAAGGGATAGCAATTGGTGGATCCACAGGTAAACTTGTAGAAAGAGGGGGAATAGAGGGGAGGAGGGGGTTAATGAGATAGGGAGCAGATTAAAGGCAATAAGGTGGTAGTATTGTCCAAGGGTGAATTGACTACAAAGGAGATTAACACGCCAATTCATTTGGTAGGGAAGAGAAAAGGTAGGGGGTGGGGGAAAATGTAGATGATGTGGGAGAAGTTCCCCCCAAACAAACACAAAATTGCTTGGAAAATCAATGCATTGTCTTCCATACCCTCAGCTATGCAGGGTATAATTGAACTTGAAAATAAAGCACCTGCATCAAGGATGGGGTATATCATGCATGACAGTGTCCAGTGCCCCGCCCTGCACACTTAAAAATGGGTAATTGGTAGTGGCGTCATGATCATGTGATCTGGTCAAGAAGATCCCAGCTTAGATCAGGCTGCTAGTCAGTTTGTGAGGGGATAGGGTTTGCTCCATGAAAAGAGGTCATTTGCTTTGGTAACCTCTATACTTGAATGAATCTTCTTGGCTGCTGGTCATTTTTTTTTAAAGAACTTTTTTTTAATAAATCCTTTGAAAACTAAATTCTTGCTTTGTTATATTGTATTCATGCATTTGTGTGACCTCAATACCCATTATGATCTCCCCTTCCTGAAATGTCATATTTTGGCTTGCAGTGGGTCTAGTTTAATCCCCCATTGAGCTTTGCAAATTATCAAGTTCATTCCTTTTTACTACAACTTTTTATAAAATGGAATAATTTTCCTGGTATCACATCACAATTTGCACCACATTACTTAGTTGAGAGCTTTTCTCTCGTGACCAAAAATGCTATTCAAATTTGTAAAGCAAAATTATTCTCTGTAAAATGTCATCCATTCTTTCCAATGAATGGATGATTCTTTTGGTTCTAAACATCCTTTATTAATGTGCAATTCCCAAGTAATAATTGCCCCCACCCCCCCCCCCCTTCAGATGGAAACTTGGTAGAATGTTGTAAAGTGGATTGAAATTGATGGCAAACTTTTTCCGACTTTGAAAATCACCATATCAGCTATTATCTTGTTATTGAGAGGAATTATTCCAACACCCACCCAAATGAAAGCATGCAGGGTCAACCCCAAGATTTTCCATAATCCTAAAGAAAAATCATAAATAGTAAAAGTTCAATTCATTTTTGGATACCTCAATAACAAATCACTTTTCAACATTCTTGGTAAAATTTCATTTTGAAATCGGGAACGTTTCATGTGGATTTATTTTACTAGAGTGAACTTCATAAAATGAAAATAATTTTGTTTACCGGGAATAGATTTTCATGTTGATAACACATTTCGTCCTGAATTTTATTTGTATTGTATTGGACAGAGGGGCCATGATGGCCCCCCCTAGACGCTTCGCGCGATATTTCCGAAACGCAAACTTTTGAGACCAAATTCGCGACATACGGGGTATAGCATCGCGACGCCACGTGACTGTTTACAAGACAATGTAATGCCGAAAATGGCTCATATTTATACTTAGTGTACAAAGCCTGAGGGAGATGAAATTCATAAAAGGGTGATTATTTTTCATTCTTATTGGACTGCTTAATTAATTTAGGGTTTAATTTTGTTGTTAAATGGTCTGTAATAATTTCCTTTGAAAAAAACAAAAGATGAAAAAACAAAGAAATACATAAGGAAAAAATTGGCTTTTGCAATTTTGCTTTGTTAAAACATTTGAATTAGATTACAAAGATTACAAAGATGACATCTGGGAAAAAAATAAGAAAATTTGAAGTGAAAATGGGTGTCAAATTTGCAAATGTTTTTCAAGAATAAATTTGCATATTTTATTCATAATTCATAATATATAAAAAATTATTATTTTCAGAATTTTTTTATGCTGGCTTGTAGTTTATGTGGTAAAGAATGTGCGTGCTAAATTTCGGCGCGATCGGTGGCCGAGATGGCCCCCCCAGTCAATACATCTCAAATAGCCCAGTCCTTTTAGGGTTAAGAGATGCAATACATTAAAAAATATATATCATGGCATTTACAAAATAAGAATAAAGGTTACTTCAAACTGGCAATGCTATATGTTTAGATACTTGTATACATTAATTTGATAAAGTTAGATTGTTTCTTACATTTATCATAAGAAATTTTGGATCCGAGGAGAATTGGTAGTTTTTTCCATTCCTTTGCAGAATTAGTTTAATAATGTTTTTCGATGTGAATGTGAATTCCATGAAGCTCACTCTATTTTGGATGGCTGTATGAAAATGGGGGTTAAGGTATACATGTACAGTGCATCCCTCAAAAGAGGAAATATGTCTTTAGAGTCAGATATCGCCCTCAACATTAATCATGATCACACGCTGATGATTACAAATAATTGGGCATGTTGGAAATAATTTTGGAGAAACTCATGTGTGAAACTACTCTCTTAGAATTCAATAAATTTAAAATGAATGATTAAAAAAATTAGACACATTTTTCTGAGCATTTAATTTCTAAACTGAAATTTAAATTTCTTCTTGATCATCTATGGATGAACTATTCATATTATGTGATGCATGAAGAAAAACCCCTAAATTTCATGACATCAATGAAAGACTATAAATCATTGACAACTGTTGACAAGAAGAACTAAAAAGCTGAGACTCTCAGTTTCCTATTTTGTGGGATGCACTGTAAAGAGGCTTTCATAAATGGTTGTCATAAATGCATCGCTATTTTGTGGAAAATATATTGTAACCAGAGGTTGCACAACCAAGTGTAAAACCCATAAAGATGGTGATGATTAATTTCCATTTGCTCAGAGGAAGACAGAGAGAAAGGAAAGGGAAAGGAGAGTGAGAGGAAGAGGGGAAAGAAGAGTAGGTGTGAGAGAGGGGTGGGGGATGAAAGAGGGAAACTGGTACGAGAATAAATACAAGTAGCCAAAAACAGGTGAAACGCCATTATTTACTGATCAACTAGCCAGGTGGGTGTTTCATAAGGCACCTTCTCAAAAGTCAGAGCCACGTCTTTCCTGCAGGAATTCTGCAAGCGGCTTTTTATTACAAATCATCAGTCATGGGGACTGCAAGGAAAACTTCACTGAATAGACGCATATAATCCTTATCATGGGATTCCTACTAAATGACGGAGCACTAACTTCTGAAAAGATGCCCATAGCTCTTCGAAAGTTAAAAATGAATTTACGCACAACTTGTGACCCTCTCTTGCGCTATCTGACATATCCCTATGCAGCTGACTTAGCACATAAAAACATGTTCCAGTCATCGGTAAAGTTGTCTGTAACTTAAAAAAAAAGAGTTTTATGAATCATCCACCTGGCAAAATAATGAATTCTAAAATTTAGCCCAAATGTAACTTGCAGAGTTACCTGTACCAAGTGCATGACATCACAAATGACATAAGATGCAACAGTGGATCCTTTGAATAGGGTCAGGTTAGGCACAATGGCACACAGTAATATCATAATTTTTTTTTAACAAAAAGATTTTTAGCCTATAGGCCATTAATCTGAAGTCGGGTTTAATTCAAAATCTGGTCTAAAATTGTGGTCGAACTATAGATAGCCAAGTGTGAAAGGCGTTTCAAACATTTCTACAAGTTCAATCTTTTAGCTCATTTGACACTCAAATCATCCATATCTGACTGGGAACAATTACTGAAATAGTTCCCT
This sequence comes from Lytechinus pictus, assembly GCF_037042905.1. Taxonomy (NCBI): domain Eukaryota; kingdom Metazoa; phylum Echinodermata; class Echinoidea; order Temnopleuroida; family Toxopneustidae; genus Lytechinus; species Lytechinus pictus. Next base: position 13,471,505 of record NC_087247.1, on the reverse strand, counting down.
TCATTATTAAAACATGAGGAAAGATCAAAGTAAAGATAAAACATACAGAATGCAAATAGAATTTTGAAATGTTGGCTACCCATAATTTTAACCCAGTGAGACCGGGGCCTAAGTCAAACCAGACTTCAGAATATTTTTTGTAATGCTATCCAATCTTTTGTGTTGATGATATGGAGTCATTTGGCTCTTGACTTCCTGATATGACTGCAATACATAAACAGTAAATATTGATGCCTCCAAAACCTACATCTGAAAAACAATGGCAAATATTAGCCACTCCAGTTTGCATGGGCATTGTTTTTCATATTGCAATTTGAGAGATTAAAATATGCCTAACATTAGAAATTAATTAGTCTATTTTAAGAATTTCAGAACAAATGACATTACAGAGACCAAAGTTTTTTTGGTAGCAGAATGTAAGATAATTTTTCCACTGACATATCGGCTGACTTGTTACATTTAATCCATTTCATGTTCTAAGAAAGTCTTGGCCATCATGGCAGACACAAGGTAAAGGCTCGTATTCTGAAGTCAGCTTTCATTAAACTCTAGTCTGAAGTTGAAGTTTAACTACTGGCAGTCACATGTGACACAAATCTCAACCAGTAGTGGTCTAGTTTATCAGCACACCTGACACTAAACCATTCAGAACTGTCTGGGAATAATAAATAAACTGGTTTTCTTCTCAAATAAAGCATGATGAAAGAACATTGTAAATATTACAAAAATACAATGTTAACTAAAGTTTTGACACTTTCGGCGTCCCATAATTTTAACAGGCTTAGACAATGGCCTAAGTTAAGCCAGACTTCACAATACAGACTATAGTGCTTTCTAATGGAATAGGTATTCTCTATGACATAGAGCCAAGGCTGGGAATTGATCCACATCATTTACAGTCAATTGACTTAAGGTGTCACACCTATAAATATTTCTCAATATACACACATGTTAAATAGCAGTAATGAAGAAAAATGCATAAAATGAGGATTTAAATCAAGGGGACAAATTTTTACTACGAAAAGATGGGAAATATAGGGACAGTGATCTTCCGTTTTACCGGTATATAAAACGGAAATTCCGTTTGGTTCTTATACTTTTCATGTAAAAATTCATGGAATTCACCTTTGCAAAACGGAATTCAGGTTTATGCTGTGTACATTTTCAGTGACAAAATGGAATTTCCATTTTAAGATCCAAGTTGAAGCGGAATTACAGATTTTCAGAAACCGAAAAGACAAATTTTTGAAACGGAAAATCACTCTCTCTAGAAATACAGCTGAAATTTCATATCTGACCATCAAACGGAATATTGACCACCTCATTGTGGAAACAAATCAAGATGTATGGACACATCTTGTGACTAGATCTCATTCATCTCCTGAGACAAAACAAAAAAAAACAAACCCTAATTTCTTCACTATTCAAATAGTTAAAGAAGTAAAGTGATATTTCTTACCACTTTGAGCAAAGAAAGTTCTGTGATTGCCCTTCCTAGCATCAGTTTTTTATGGCAAATCATATGCATACACTTTTAGGTTGGGTCAAATGAATATTGTTTGCATTCTTGTAGTACTGAGGTATGTGACACCTATTATATGTCACATGTATTCATTTATCTTCTTTTTTTTTTTTGCTTCTCGTTATTTTTTCACATCTGTACTCTCACATTACCACAAAGTATGCCGTAAAAACTACAATGTAAAAGTGCAATGCAACGACTCGTTTTAATGTCACTCATGCATGGTATATTCCCTATAAAAATCTACATAATTCACTACCTGTAATGTCATAGTAAATGCAATTTAGGGTCCTAAGACCTGATATTCCTTGTAATATAAAGGTGTAAATAAGTAAATTTGTATGCATATGTCGATGCCAAGAAGACCATCAGGATGATTCCCAAATCACAAGTAGTAGCATATATGGGCAATTCCATAAAATATGTACGTCTGACCCCATATATGTGAAACCTTGATGAAATTTTATGTCTGTGATTTCTTGTTCTTTTGACAGTCTGTAATGTTCTCATAGGACCATGACTTGGTCAGTTTAGGAAGTGGAGACTTGAGAAAAATTGGTGGTCGGACGTACAAAAAGGGTGATCATTTTATGGAACTGCCCATATGCATATACATTATTCTTTTGGCTACAAAAAAAAATCCCCCTTTATAATACACAAAATATAATATTTTTGTTTAGCAGGTGGTATCTGGCATACTACGTTCATACATTACACAAGTCCTTTCATCTTGATCAAACCCTGACCATTTTGATCTGCACAAATTCAGTTTAATCATTATATCCATATGTGTAGCCACGTCAATATGGAAGACAATTATCTCTTACAGCAATACAAAGGATATGATGAAATCAATGGATGTCATTTCAACTGCAGACAAGACCCTTGGGCAAGACTGCCAGTCCGGATACCTCACTGGGCTTGAAAACAAGCGAGTAAAAAGCCCCGTTATATGCTGTATATAAAATATGTGATCAGCCACCCAAAACAAATAATGTCACCAGGGAAGGTTCTCTGTACATAGCCAAAATTGTTGTTTGGTTTCCAAAAAGTAAAAGTGAGAAAATTAGCTTATTTGATAGAATAATTCTTCTACATATATGTACTTTCAAAATCTATTATTTTAGTTCATTTTTTTTGGTATATATACATGCACATACATAAATATTGACCATTTGAAATTGTAAAGTTAAATTAAAGACACAAGATTAAAGATACAAGAGTTCCTTTGATACCACTTCTTTTTGCTTGGAATATTCACCAAGAATGCACAGAGTGCACGTACACCATGCTTGAGTGAACTCCAAACTTCCAACTTTGTTTTCTCCTTGTTCTTCAAAGCTCTTTACTGAATTTTTTCAACATCCAGTCAAGTGATTGTTGATTAATTTTAAATAGTTATATATCATTTTAATGCTCATGATGTGCGTTACCAAGCTCAAAAAAATTCTCAAAATTCATTTTGGGTGACTTATTGATGGTTCTGAAGAGGCTGCTCACATGTTATACAAGCCTGAAAATCTGAGCTGGGAAGTTGTCAGGGTCTGAAAATAGGCAAAACCCCCCAAGAATGGTATCTCTGCCTCTAAGGCCCATAAAAAAAAGTTTTTATAAGTAGAAGCAACCAGCTTGCCTATAATATTCCCATGACTTGAAGATTCCTTGACCACATTGAAGCACTGTATTTCAAATAACAGTTCACATTTGCAGAAAAACCCATCCTGGATCCATTATCTCTTTTGTTTCTTGCCCTTTCCTTTCTTAGGTTGACAGTACTTAGCCTCAAGGTTTGCAAAGAGGCTGTCCATCTGCTGTTCTCGGCTTTTCTGCCTTCCCAGGATGAGTGCCTTGAGGGCGTCGTCACCGTCGCCACCAGCCGACGCCCCACTGCCGTTCAAGCCAAGCTCCTCGGCTAGCTCTTCGGCTTCTTCTGCTTCCTGGGCGACCTATAGATTCAATTAAACATTCATTTCAAAAGCATTGTTCAACATCTATCATATCAGTTACAATATACTGGAGGGGGCAAACACACATGGAGAAGAAATTATTTCCAACCCGTGCATAGTTAATGGCCCCATTTCATAAAGAGTCACAACTACATGTATTATGGCAACCTTGCCATTATTGTAACTACATGAAGTAACTACCATGGAAACCTTGATTGTGATCCTATCAGATCTTTTGAATATATATATATATATATTTAAATGCACGTCATATATGCACGGAAGATTGAGTCAACAAACTGGGTAAAACTTAGAAAATATTTATTTTGTTATTTCTGTCTTCAAATATTGTAGTTACCAGAGGTTTCTGTCTCATTCTGTACAACATAAATGCAACACAGTGTGAGACATATATAATAGTGATTACCTATTTCTGTTTCTGTTATGGTAACTCCTGTAGAAACTCAACAGGAGAGCTTTCTGCTGGTATAACGCCAAGCTCGTCTACGTTAATCAAGCATAGTGGCTGACCTCATAGACAGAAAGTACTCTCGGGTCTTTTTATCAAAGTGGAAACAATGGCAGAGCGGAGAATTGAACTCACAACCTCATAACCATGAGTCCAATGCTCTAACCACTAGACCACACAACATCAAATAGCCCATTCCACTTACTCTTTTCTGTCTTGCTTTCTGTTTCTTCTTTGAAACCTTGTCAAATTCTTCAAACACGGGTACTTCTCCTTTCTTGATCAACCCCTTTAAGATCTTGGTAAACCTAGGAACATCTTCCTCTCGACTGCACATGACATTATCCAGAATCTCCTCCATGTCACCTTCAAATTCGACATACGCTGCTTTCAAATCGTCAAGCTCCTCAGCAGAACCTGATGTGTACAGGAGGAAAAAACAATTGAATACCTGAATTTAGAAGTGATACATACTATTTTGTAAATCATATTGTACTTAGTATTTTAAATAGTTTATGATCTCAATTATCGGTATTGATTGGATTGAATTGATTCAAATACTGACATTTTGTATTTAAGTTTTATATTTTTCAATTAGTTCTACATTGTATTTCTAATTCACTGGGTCAGATGCATAAAAAGTAGCAATTGCTTCAAGCACAAACAATAGCTAGCAAAGCAAAAGATCATGCTTCAGCAATTGCTTTACTTCATATGCATAACCCTTTGCTAGTGCTTGAACCCTAATAGCGATGGCACGCTGGTGCGAACATGACTCACAGAATAGGCAGTACTTGAATGCAAAGGTGTGGCATTGCAAATTACTGCTTCTTTCCTATAAATCTTTTCCTCAGACGTGGTGTCAAACTAACTTGTTTCTTTTTGAAAAATTTATATATTTGACATTTGGTTTGCACTTATTAAGAAGAAAACATGTACACGTAGGCTACGGTACACCTTGGGGTACTCTCTCAGGTGCATAAACATGATTAAAAAACGTGAAGGCCCTGATCAAGCAAACGCTCAAGCTGCTCTGATGGAGCTTGAAAAAACCCAAGCAAGTGCTTAAACGCTCAAGCCAAATGTTCGCTTTACGCATACGCTTTTTAACAATAGCTTAATCGTCAAGGAAATGCTAGCAGTCATCGATTGCTTGAACTTACTAGCAAAAGCATTTGCTAGCTCATTTTTATGCATATGGAATCAAGCAAAAGCCTAGAAAAAGCAATTGCTACTTTTTTATGCATCTGACCCAATCCTATGACCCATTGTCATGGATTCTGACATTCGTATTCTTTGTTGTTTATTTCCCTGAATGTCTTGTACAGCGCGTCCCCCAAAAAATGTCCCTCTGATATGTGGCTAAATTACTTCAAAAAATAAAAATCATTCTCAATGAAATGTATGGATTTAGGAAGCTCATATCATGTTCTAAATTCTATGAAAATTTCACTGGCCTCGCTTCAGTGGTTTTGAATACACAGTCTATTATGTAACAGTGGTGCTTTTCAGCCCATTCCAAGTTTGCATGCATCCAGCACTGCTGAGTGTTCTGCACTTTCTAGCATATCAACCCCCTTTTAACATTCTGACCAAGGAAGGGAAATCTCCATGACCTAACTAGGCTCATCAAATCACAACCTTGAGCATGTTCAGAAGGGCAAAAACAATATTTGACAGTTCATTTCATGTTTGATAACGGGAGATGCACAACAATTAAGACCACGGGTCATGTCTGTTTCATGCCTAATACTGTATTTTTGTTTTCATTACTTTTTTTTAGTTAATAAGCTACTGTGGTTAAGTTAATTCAATGTAACTTTTTAAAAGAAAAAAGTCAATTTTTTTCTCTGGTAAAGTTCCTTTTCGCAAAGGGTGATTAACTTATGGATTCCCCTTTATCATCCACCGTTCACATTTTCTTTCCAAGTTGGTGCACTGATTCCCCTTACCAATCATCAAACAAACTTAATTTGTATGTTTCTTGTCCTTCTGCATGAACATGCCCAAGTTTATGATTTGATGAGCCTGGATATGATTAGGGGAATGTCCCTGCTCAGATCCTGGATGTAAAAATGGGGGTTTAATATGCCATAGACAATGCAGAAATGCATCAATACTGCAAATTTGGAATGGGCTAAAATGCACCACTGTTACGTAGCAGAGTGTGTATTCAAAACCGCTAAAGCGCGACCAAAGAAATTTTTCATAGAAGTTAGATCATGAAATGAGCTTTCTACTCATGAACATTTATTTGAGAATACTACCACATTTTAGAATTAATTCAGCCCATATGTCAGAGGGACATTTTTTTTGGGACGCGCTGTACATTCTTTCTTTCATCTTTTTCTCTTCTTAGCACTTTGAAACATAAAAGTGCTTTATAAATATTGTGCATTATTATTATCATTTATAACACAGAAATTTGGTTTGATTAAGTGTAGACTATCTCAAGTTCATGAACAGGAGGAAACACCAAGCTGAAATAAGCTTTATCAGTTCATATGTGAGCAAAGCATCAGAGCTTCATACATTTCAATTAGCAAGAAAATTTACTCTTTCTGATTCTTGAGTGGTTTTAGGTTCTGCATTCTGACTGATCGGATTTTTACTTCAATCTCTCCCTGATTTCATTTTCAAAGTTAATATTTCTTGTGTGGAGTCAAGATGATCAACAAAAGACACTCATTTTATGAACAAGGTTATGATATAACCTTGTTCTCTGTTACTACTCCCTGTGTGGTGAAATAAGGTTGGCAATGTTTGGCTTATTTTCTCTTTTTCTTTGGGACAAATGCTTGATTTTTCGACACTGTCAAAATTCCATTACAGCTATTGATCATATAACTTGGCTCTTTAAGTAAATTTGATTTTTTAAATTATTTTTTCTTAATTAAAAATAGAGATTGAAAAAATGACAATTGTCTTGCCATATTACTTTCAACCAATAGACGGCGCACACAAAAATATGCCCAAAATTCAAGTTTTTGAGCGCTTTAGTGAATACAAAAATTACTCCCAAGTCCCAAGTTACTAATGAAAAATAAATTGCAACTGTATGGAAATTAGTATTTTTGGTCAGAAAAGTGATATTTTAATGATTTTTTAAATTGGCATACCATAGTCCTACCTATCGATTCCCCACAGGCAGGATTGTAATGAACCCTTGAGTGAACAGAGGCATGACATCATGAGTTTTCAATAATGCGATCATTATCGTCCTTCTAAACCCAACTCAGTGTTAGACCTCAGTATTTTCACACTCTCAACACCAACACTGGGCCTGAAATCACCTATCGCCTGGGTCTATCTTTCACTCCATTAGACTATTTCTTCATGAAGTCCTTATAGAATTTACACTTCAAATACTATTTCATATTTGCTTACCCTTTCAGAGAATCAGCCCTACTTCATATACAAATCATGTTTCATAAATGCACACCAGTATTAAGAAACATAGTAACATAGTGTCAATGTATCAGCTGATTAGTGTGGAACAAATAGATGTCATATACACACACAAATACATACTATTATTGAAGTGATCCCGAACAAGGAATCAATGGCATGAGAAATTCTTTCCTATGTAAAAAAAAAAATCACTTTAGACAGGGCAGAGAATGGGTGAAAGAAGACTTCGGTGCTCTATGGAAGCCATAACTAGGGAACAAAGCATTTTAAATGGGTTATGCAATGAGCCAGGTGTGTTGCTATGTCAGTTACATAAATTATCTTTTATTAGGCATATTTGAAGCCCCCATTTATATAGCAGGGAGTTGTTAAGAAAGAGCTGTAACTCTTGTAATCTATGCAAAATTCATTGATGGTTCTAAAGCATAACAATGGGATTCTTAACATTCCACTCAGCTTAGAGCCTCCATGCATGCACATCGTTCTTAAGCTGAGGCGATTTTTTGGAACCCCTGTACCAATTTTCGAATATATAAAATATATTGGTTAATTGCAATAAGAATTATAAATATAAAGCTCATAAATGGTTTGTGTCAGAAATAGGACCAAACAAGTTCTCAAATTTAGCACTTTGTCCGTCTCATTATTTGTGAATCGATCAAAGGAAAATAAGTTTCTTAAAAAAATACAATATTTGAGTACATGTATGTTTCAGTCATTTGCAGACATTTTAATACACTCATTTAATCAATGATTTAAAATCTTCAATATAAAGTACTTTGCTTAAGCTTGTTTCCATTTTATTATTTTTGCAGAAGAAATAGTATGAAATTAGTTTGCGTTCACTAATGAGATGCACGACACATTTGACTATTGTTGACCATTGAAAAGAAATTATTAAAAGGGACAGCGAAGAGTTGCCTAGATACAATGTTCTGATGTGGGAGTTTTAAGAAATTATTATTCATGCGTTCTATGGATGCAGGTTAGCGCCCCGGGGGGGGGGGGGGGCACTCAGTATATAATGCATAGTGGGTATGTGCCGCGGAGGGGACCCCCATTTTTACAATCAAATTTTCGTTCCAAAGCATAGCATTTTTGTCTTATTGAGAAAAAGAACAAAGAAAGCCGCTCCAAAGCATAGCATTTTCTTCTTATCGAGAAAAAAAGAAGAAAGAAATCCGCTCCAAAGCTTCGCATATTTTCCGTTTTGCCGTTCTGAGCCGCAGTTTTGGTGAAAAGCGGCCGCAGAGCGCTGTCCGACCATCACATCTGCGCTAGCGCACCCGGCGCCCGTGTCGCCGGGCTATAGCTGCATGCACGTATGCCCGTTCCATAGAGATGAATACGCAATCACACGCAGGCGACCCGTTCCAAGGACCCCCGTTTTCACAAACATTTGTCGTTCCGAAGCCCGTTCCGAGGACCCTCCTTTTTACAATAAGCCCGCTCCAAGGCCCCAGTTTTTTGTCTCACCCGCGGCACATACCCACTACTTTTTTGGTCGAGTGCCCCCCCCCCCCGGGGTTAGCGCATAACTAATCAACAGTGTCCTGTCGTGCAGGGGGTAAAAGGAAAGCAGCAAGACTCCTCTCCTTCTTAACAACTCCCTGGTTACAAATTACCTTAAAAAAACACAGCACCCAAACCCAATTAGGTCCATATATAGAGAGATAATAGAGAAGAGAAAAAACAAAAGAAAATATACAAAAGAGGGAAAAAATGAGGGATGGATAATAGAAGTTGGGAGGGGGAGGGGGTGGGGGAGGGGTAGGAAGGTATCATATAGTATATACATGTACCTCTATATTTCTCTTCGAATTCTTGGATGTCTCGTACTTCCACCTTCTTAAAGAGAATCCTCCAGTAAGCATCCCAATCCTTCTGCTGGTCTGTATCAATTTCATCATCGACTTCACCTGAAACAAAGGTATTAAAGCATTATCAGAAATTATGAAATAAGCTGCAGTCGAACATGATTCAATTTAATCATCATTTCCTTTAAGCGATTGTTTAAAACTGGGAGATTAACCTCGTCCTTATTTTCGATCATCAAAATCCCTCATAGATGCGAGGCAGTATGTGATATTGCAGTAAAACCATGTTACCTACTACCACTGCTACTAGATGTTGAGACTGACTTCATAAAAATCTTATGCAAGAGGTTCAAACTTCACTACAGACTTGTTCATTATCCAGCTTTAATGCTAATTGGTAACTAAATCTTAAACTATTTTTTTTTTCTCAAATCAAAAAGCATGGTGTCTTTAAAAAGGTGTCACACTCTAATCATATCAAAAATTAAAGAATATCTCAATAAATGTTTGTAAATTCATGAAAAGGTGCCAGACAGAAATAGAATACCAAATGCAAAACATACCATTCCTCATTTAAATGGGAACATTCTTATTGGCAAGAAACAACAACGGATTAACCCTACTTTTATACTTCAACAGGGCATCTTCAAAACAAGTCTGTATGGTGTAGGGGGAAGGGGGGAGAGGGGGAGGCTCACTGGCAAAATGTTATCTGGTATACCTCTTGCCTTGACTAACCCTTAATACAATTAAACTTTAAAATTGTAAAGAGAATTACACTTTTTCAGAGAATTACACTTTTTCAGACAATGACAATTGTCTCCAAGAAACACATATTCAAACATACATCCTTCACACGTAGAATTCAAGTGTTCATATTAAGGACCTCAGTGTAAATAATTTCCCCCATCTTTGATAAATATTTCTGTACTCAACTGGAAAATGCTATATCTACTACATTGCTTTTCAATAAAATAAATAAATTCAAACTCAACGTTGTGTTCGTGCGAGGTTTAACAGAGGCCCGAAATCTTTAAATTGCATAATTTTACCAGAGAGACAATTTGGCAAATATCAAAGTCTGATAGAAAAACAATAAAGCACATAAACCTATATTATTTTTTTTTCATGTTTTTGCATCTGTATGTAACCAAAGTGACTTATGCAAAGTTTGGTGAAAACGACACAGATTTCATTTTAACTGTCTGTGGAATGTCCTTAAACACAATGCCAAATCTGAACTCCCTGAAAGCTGCGCTTAAGGGACAAGTCAATGGGGGGGGGGGGGGGGGGGGGAGTAGGCACATTTCGGAACTTGCCTGGCTTGGGATAATAATCATGTGAAATGATTTATTGCCCGCTCTTTCAAAGTTTGCGCAAAGAGAATTACGAGCAGTGTACCAGTGTTAGATAAACTGCGCCAGTATGTCTGCCATGATTTGTCTTGGAGAAGCAAGAGAGAGAAATTTGAATGGACCGAGGACCCAGGGGTTTCTTTGAAACATGAATTTGTGATGGGGTGTGCAAAATTTGTGGATGAAAATAATGGGACCTGCTAAAAGTCTAGGACTTGGGGATATTGAAAACTTTGAAAACACCAAGTAAATCACAATCCCGACTTCGGTTGAATCTGTACGGACTGAATTTTTATCACACTAAACCAACGGGCCTGCATGACGGACAGATTATAATGTGCAAGTTAATCAGCCTTTTGCAAATTCTGTAAAGACTCTAATTCCCCCATGATTTGAGATTTTTGCTGATTTATCTATCCTTTTAAAGGAAACCAAATGAGATTTTCCCTTTTATTTTACATATTTCACAACACTTCCTCCTGAACTTAACATATGTGGTGTGAATTTTATTTTCCCTGTTTCCCATAATATATGCTCAGAATGAGGCAATATGCAATTTTAAAGATAATAGGGAAAATCTGAAAAATTGTGTACAAAAACAAATGGAGAGTTGTCCACAAAATCAGCCATTTTAAAGCATGTTTGCCAATTTGAGGATCCCCATAGAAAGTACAACAAGAATTTTTAAACGTCCATAACTTGCTTATTTCACAACCGATTTTGATGAAATTTGTTTTAAATTGTTCCTCTTATTTTACCCTTTCCAATAAAATTGCTTCTCATCTTGGATTTTGGTTTCCTTTAAAGAAACATTGATCATTACCTGATTCATCGTAAAGATTTCTCCTAGCTTTGTCTGAAAGGACTGTGTAGACCCTGGACAATGTTTGAAATTTGACCGTTGCCTCTTCTTTATCCTCTTCAGCTGCCCGGTCAGGATGGACTTTCAACGACTGTTTGTAGTATCCCTTCTTCACTGTAAAGAAAACAAAAACAGGAATAATAATAATAATATAGGGTATTCATATTGCGCACATATCCACCTTGTTAGGTGCCCAAGGCGCAAATAATGTGAGCACATGGTTATCACAACCTTAATTTTTCTTTTTCAATTTTAGTTGAAGGGACATAATGGAACTTTTGCTGATTTTGGACAAAATTAATGAAGAAAATATTGGTATAGATCTAATCTAAAGCTAGTCACTGAAGCTGAACTTAGCTTATTTTAAAGGGGAATCCAACCCAAATAAAAACTTGTTTTTATAAGGAAAAGAAAAATCAGACAAGATGATAGGTGAAAGTTTGAACGATATTGGACAAACAACAAGAAAGTTATGAAGGTTTTAAAGTTGTAAATATTGGTAATCACTATACCCATGGAGACTTCAAATTGGCCGCATATGGGATGTCATAGTGATGTAAGGCAAGGACTACTCTTCCATATGCTCCAATACATATTTTGGCTAAAATGTCATTTTTCCCAAAAGTTTTATTTCAAATTATATTTTTCTTTCATGAGGACATAAAACATTATACTACCTGGGTTATATTTAGATTACTGCCCAAGGGGAATGGGCACTTAGGAGAAAACCACAAATCCCTGATAATAAAGTACATGGCCTATAGGAAAGTTGTCCTTGCCCCTTGTCATAATTTTCTTACCCAGTTGCCAATTTGAAATCTACATAGTATTAGTGATCTCAATTTTAAAGCAGCTATAACTTTCTTATTGGCAAAGGCTGGATTCCCCTTTAAAGAAGTTCAGCACCCTTGTTGCTTTTGTCGTAGCATGTTGTGTTTGTTTGTTCCAGCGAAGGTTGTGCTGGAGCTGGATTCCCAAGTACTGGATGTTCTCTTTTTCTTCAAGTCTAGTTCCCATCATTGTGTATTTGGTAGGGTCATGCTTCCTCTTCCGAGTGATCCTCATGGTATTACATTTCGATGGATTAAACCTATGCTATGGTTACGGGACATCAGGTAGCCGGTAGACAAATTTCAGATTTAAAAAAAAATGAATACCGGTATAAAAAAAAGGTTAGATCTATTTCCATCTAAATTAAGCCTTATGTGATTGTAGATCCAATATTTAGCAAGTCTGATGGCAGACTAGTCTTCTGTTTAGTGTTTTTTGTCCACGGCATTTACTGTAACTAATAGTCAGAACTTTGCAAAGAAACCTCAAACAAGGGTCAAGGGAGTTAATCAAAACATTGATTTAAAAAAACTAATTAATAATAATTTGCCTTAGTTGCTCTCACTCATCTCATTCTCAGACTCTCTCATGATCTCTTCTTCTTCTTCTTCTGGAAACAGTACAGTCCACCGTCTGGTGTATTGTCGTACTGGTGAAGTGCAGCGTGCAAGTGTATGTACATTATTCGATAAAAAATTGCTTACGGCGTGCAAGTAAAAACAACCACCGTTATTAACGGAGCTGGGTCTTTTGTACCTCTTGTTTAAAGATGTGTAGAGAGGTACAATTAACTGTGCTGTTGGGGAGGGAGTTCCAAAGTCTTATAGAATCTGGGAAGAAGCTCCTCTGGTAGACAAGTGTTCTGGCAAAGGGAACAAAGATCTTCTGAGAATGACCTCTATGCATGGATGTGGATGGAGTGAGGAAGGTAGGTGGGATGTCAATGAGTGAGTTGGTAATACAGTAGATCATCACCACCTTGGCCTGTGCCCTACGCTCTTGTAAAGTTGGCCATTTGAGCTGTTTCAGCATGGCTGCTACACTGCTTGTTCTGCGGTGGTCATTACAGACGAAGCGTGCATAGCGTCGCTGCACCATTTCAAGCTTTTTTATATTTGCTTGCGTGTGAGGGTCCCATATTATGCTGGCATACTCCATGATTGGTTGCAGGAGAGCTTTGTAGCACAGTTCCTTGACCTTTCTTGGACATGGCCGGATATTTCTCTGGAGGAAGGCACATGTGGAGTTGGCCTTTTTGGTTACAGCATTTATATGTTGATTCCAGCTGAGGTTCCTCTGCAGCTCAACTCCAAGATACTTTGCTGTATTTTTATCAGATATAGTCTGTCCATGGATGAAGTAAGGCTTGATGATAGGTTTGCGCTTATTTGTGACATGAAGTACTTGACACTTCTGTGGATTGAATTCCATCAGCCAATCATGCTCCCAAGGAGTCAAGGTCCTCTTGGAGACGAATGGCATCTTCCTCTGTCTTGACGTTGGCATAAACCATGCAATCATCAGCAAAGAGCCTTACTGTTGAGTTGTTGGAGAGATACTCTGGCAGGTCATTGATGAAGATGAGAAAGAGCATTGGCCCGAGGACACTGCCTTACGGAACGCCTGATGTTACTTGGCTGGTGTTGGAGATGGATCCGTCCAATACAACGCGTTGGGTCCTATTAAGTACTCAGAAAGTCAGCTATCCAATGGTGAGTGTGATCTCACTATCTGTCTAATGTAACTTATCACTTGGTCAACAGGTCAAAGTAAAATATAACAATAAACGTAGTCTATTCAATTTCGAGTCAACAGAACTGGGCGTTGTTGCGTGCGCCGGTAATCCGAGATATGTGGGAAAGTTACAAATTGATTCAGAGGTTCGAGCCCTGGTCACGTCTTTCGGATGGTGACATTAAACTTAAACTAAGGTCGGTCCCAGACGTAAATAATCATATCTGATTGACACGTCTGACAAAACTCAAACACACACAGAACCATTCACGAAATTCGAAAGCGGTCGCCCCGCGCTCCGCACAGGTTCTGGCCTCTGTCTCTGAGCTGGTACTGGTCGGGCTATCGCTAGAGACGAGAGTAGCTATAGTATACTATAGAGTACCGAAACTTAAAGCCACGGCGTCAAGCGCAAACTGCACTGCACTGTCACGACGGGACTGCACTGTCGATCAACTTCAACTATTCTTTTTACATGCATATAATATTTACCTTCACTTGCTGATGCTTCCTTTGAAATCTTTAGGACATCATAAAGATTTCGTGTTCCGAAAATTTTATCACACATTTCTAGGAGCGCCATTCTAAAAGTTTTAAATTTCGGCAGGTTCGGGTTAACTTTCAGTTTTACTACAATGTCATAACCGGAACTGATTTTCCCGCACTTTGAATTAGCGCGCGCTCTCGTGGTTAATTGCCTCTCGCGATCATACAAGTGTGTGCATGCTGTGCCTCGCGGCGCTGATCTCTGGCATTTAATAGCTGGTTAAATTAATTTAAAAAGCAGCCAAATGAAACATAAAAGAACCATTTTTATAAAGCTACTGACAATTGAATGTGTTTCTATGTGAAAGACGAACAGCTGTCTACCTCCTCCCGGTCTACCAGTGTCGATTGAATATGACTGATTACAGGATTAAAAAAAAATCTATAATTTCCTTACGTTCTCAAACAAGAGTAGCTTGGAAACAAAAACAGATATATTTTATTTTCTGTATAACGGTTCTTTGCCGTGGTTCTTTAGTGGAAATGGAAAGTGTTTATTGAAATTAGGTTTAACTTGTTTGATATACCCTTGATATAGTTATTGGATATTAATATTATTGAATAATTGAATTATTGTTTCCAAGCTAAGTCTAGGTCAAACGTGAATGAACTGGGTTTTATCATAAATAAATTATTTTTTCTTTACTTTTGAAAGATTGTATTTTATATATTGGTTTCATCGTATTCCATAGAGGAGTGAAAAAAAAAAGATTATGAAGAATCAGCCATTGCGTGAATAAATTCCAGGTATATTGGATCAAGGTGATGACATCGGCTGATTTGTGAAACAAAGGTTGATATTTGTCCTATTGATGATATAGAAACTAAAATAATATAAGCATGGAACTGAAAAATAGATGTGCTTTCAATGTCGACAAGGGTCTATCCCAATCATGATTCTGCAATATTTGGGCCTATTCTGCTTCAGGTATATAGCATACAATCAATGGTTGACCTAATTACTTCCTCTTCCTGGGTGACACTCAAATAATAGTGTCATTATCAATATTATTGGCAAAAAGAAGCTGCTGAAAACTGCTTATCTAATAAAAGAGAGCCAATGGAGTAAATTAGAAAGTCAAAAAGGGGCCTAAGCTTTCGATCCTAGCAGAATCTTCGTCGGAGGCAAATGACCATTTTGCCTCCGACGAAGATTCTGCTAGGATCGAAAGCTTAGGCCCCTTTTTGACTTTCTATCAATATTATTCTATACTTACCTCAGGCTTAAAAAAAATATATGTGATTGGAACAGATAGACTGCAGACAATGTTAACTTTTCATCAAAATTTGAAGAGAAATGTGATCACATATCAATGTTTTACATTACTAGGTGAAACAGACAGTACTTTATGCATGCATACGTTCTGATGAATATGCAATGAGTGAGCTTTTCATTCTTTTGTATTTTAATGGATGAAATTATGTTTACTTAAATTTTGTCCTCCAAGAATGTAAATACAGGATTGGTCTAGGCCAAACTCATTTACCGAATTAAAAAAAATGATATATTGCTGAAACTTAGAGGAAACCTCTTTTACACAAATGTATGAAAATAAGAAATGATTTTGTTTTCATGTAGTAAGAAAAGAGAAAAGTAGTTAAGAATGTGACATCATCAGCTCAACTATTGCATATTGATGACAGTATGCATATCATTTTTTTATTACATAAGACATTGCATAACTTCAGATATATATATATATATATAGATATATATATAACATCTTTTTTTTTTTTTGGGGGGGATGGGGGATATAGTACCCCTTTAAACCAACCCTTACATATATTTGGGGCTTGTAAAGATCCATCTCCTACATCTGATGATTTTTTTTCCATTAAACTTGAACACTTTCTCTATTCAAGGTAGGTTGACCTGGCCTTTTTATGACACATCTACTCCATAATTCAATAACACAAACAAATGCATGTATCTTTATTTGAATTTATTAGATTCTGCTTCAAGGCTTATTTTGTTTGCATAAGAAGAATACTTATTTGAAAAGAAAGATTATAATAGGTTTGAAAGGAGTGTAAAGGCACTATAATGCAGACATTATTTGTTTTCAATTTCTACTCTCACACAAAATCATTCTGATGCAACTATTTATCTGATTGTGTAAACATACCGAAGCAAGGTTTCAAAGCCACGATTGTGATTGGAAGGTTATTCCACAGACTTGAATAAACATTAATCATTTTGTGATAGAATTATCAAAACTTGAATTCTGGGCTCTGCCTTAAAAAAGACTTGTGATTGATCTGATTATCTTAAACCATGGAAAGCCATTAATGTCATAATTCTTCATCTATGAAAATTATAGAATGCCTCTCTGGACACATAGAGGAGTACACTGATTTGTCAAGATGATAATGTATTTTGGTGTTCCTGGCTTTCCATAGTTGTGACTCATCAGATCAATCATAACTCTTTGTAAGACATGTCCCTGTTCATCCATCTTAATACAGCTATTTAATCACATACTTTATTTCATTTTAAAAGTGACAAAAACTATAGTTTGTGCTACATTAGCCATTCTAACATAGAAAAAAAATCACTCCTTACTATGACTTTGAATACATTTACTTTAAACCATCTGATAAAAAAAAATATAATACAAAACATACTAGATTACTGTACATGATTTTTAAATCTAAGCATAAAAACATTTTTTCTTTCTGATTACAATAATACTACATTTTATTTTTGTTCAAGGTGTTATACTGTAATGATGGAAGAAATTGAACTGAAGAACATACAATAGAAAACATGCATATCATACTACAACAGTAAATTAAGTAGCTAGAGCACATGAGTACTGCACAGTGTATCTAATACATCTATTAAAGCTGCAAATAATGTCCAAAATGGAGACTAAAATAATCTAAGATATAAGATTATGAGTACATTGTAAATTCACAGAATAAGTGAATATCAGATGGGAAATCAACTAATAAAAGATAATTCAATATGAAAAAATAGCAAAGGGTGTACTTGCATCCTGTGACACCCCCAATAGCATTTGGCATGCCTTCATGTATACAACAGAGCTGCCAATCTAAACTGTTAAAAAAAAGACTATTCTTCATTTCCTTTTACCCTATTTTCAAGCATGAAATCCTATATTTCTTTTAAAATTTTGAAAACTCATCATTCTTACAAGTTTAAAAAATCCTATTTCTAGGATAAAAATTGTATTTAGTATTACTTTTCCCTTAAAAATCCTACTAAATATGATAAAATCCTATAATTGGCAGCTCTGATATCTTGAATGCTTCTACATAACCAATGTAGCCATTGTATTGCCAAATTATGATATGAGTTTTCCCCCATAATGAAACAGTGATTTCAAAAACTAGCAATCAAAATGAATGTCCTATTAAGATTCCAGATATTGAAGTAGATATTCTCAATCATGCATCTCAAACAAATTGTCAGCATCCAATGTGATGTTAATCTTCATGTAACCCAACAAAAAATATACTACATAATATTTTCCTTATCTTATAACCAAACCACTTCTTCTATTTTAGGGTGTTGCCAGTTATTGTACCAGAAAAACTGGCAATGGTAATGCATGCTTAATGATCTTAGATATGAATTTCGATTTGAATTATAAATTACATTTCAATTTTGATTAAGAAATATTACATTTGAATTTGAATTGTAAATATTAACATTTGATTATATGTGATGTATATATGTATATTACATTTGAATTTGAATCGTAAATATTAACGTTTAATTACAAGTGATGTGCATGTATATTACATTTGAATTTGAAGTTGAAATATTACATTTGATTTTCTTCAGAATGATGATTTTTTTATCAGCTTACCATAATTTGCACAGCACTGTACTTAAGAGATATATCACTATCATTCTTGGATAACATGTTTTAATAGTGGTGCACTAAATCATGACAACCTTCAGACTATTCTTGAATTGCTATGAATGATGACAAGTTTGAACTACATATACACACATACTATAAAGCTTTGCGTACTGTATTCCACACGCCAAACAGGAACATTTACAATCTTGGATTACTACAGAGTTGCTGATTTACGAGATGCTTCAACATTTTATACATCCAAATAGAACACGTAATAACAAACTTTTGTCAAATTTTTTCCGAGAGAAATGTATATGCAATAGATAGACAGAATATGTAAATATACTGCATTCTTTCTGCAAGAAAGCAGGATGAGAAATTGACATTTTGACATTTCCGATTGACATAAAACAAATAAACACAAAAAAGTATTAAATGAAACAACACAAACAAATGCATGATTCAGCATCATCTTGTACGTGCTAGAGAACAATAACTTGACGGAATACACCATACAGTATGGATTTGTTCTTTTCCTGAGTAACCATTTTTTTTCACTGAGAAGTTTAATTCAGCATATAGTCTGTGCATTTCTTGTCAGTCAATCACTTTAAAAAAAATTCTTATACATGGTCCTATCAAAATGTTTTTTTTTAATTCCCCAAATATATTGTTTTTATTGTCCCAAATCAAGAAGCAAGAGAGGCAAGGCTCTTTGAATTTTGAAGACACAAACCATGCATGCCATCCATGCCAAGCTGGATACCAGCATGTCGAAAGATAGTCTCAACTGTTTGCAATTGAAATTTATGCCTCTGCCATGCCAGATCTGGGCCCCGTCTTACAAAGAGTTGCGATTGATCTGATCAACCACAACTATGGACGGCCAGCAACGTCAACATCTTAAATGCAAATTTGTTCAAAATATTTTCTAGATATGATGTATACTCATAAATTCATTGTTTTCTTGACAATTTTGTGTGTTCGCCTTTGTTTACAAAGGACATTTTGCAAATTTCCTGTAAAAAAAATTATGACATTGATGGATTTCCATAGAGTTACGATTGACTGGATCAATCATAACTCTTTGTAAGACACGACCCTGAAATTTAATGTCTGACCAGTATAAGTTCTAAAAATCTAATCAGAACACCATTAGTCTCCGGTACAGTACATCACTGTAAAACTCATATGACCCAAGATTGAAGGTGACCCTTCAAATTGTTCTTTAATTATCACAGCAAGCCTCTGTGACCTTCATAACCCCAAATTGAATAAGTACATTGAAACCTGTCTACAGTGACCACCCAAGGGAAACACAAAATGTGGCCTTGATAGACAGATGGCTGCTATAGACAGGTGCTTTTACACACGACCTGCCTCCATTGGAATCTGTTTTAGTGGTCACTATAGGCAGGTGGCTGCTATAGACAGGTTCTTATACACACAATCTTCCTTCATGGGAATCAGTTTTAGTGGTCATTATAGGCAGGTGGCCACTAATACAGGTTTGACTGTATCTATCAAGCATAAATTAGAAGTCAATTTCCAAATGATGTACTGGTTATATGAGAAAAAAAAAACCAGCCATGACTTGACTGATAACCTGAGAACGTAGTGGCTTCCAGACAGAAACCACCTTTGGTGGGCGGAGGCAGGAAAATGATGACAAAAATAAATTGTAAATTGCCTTCAATGTATACTATATATCAATAGATACTACATTGCTAAGCAGCCTCCAAAACTTCTTCATAACTGTTCTGATTAAAAGAAACTTTCATAAGTCTGAAATCTAACATCAACAATTATTTCCCACTGAATCCCAGAGTTTGTTGTAGATTCATTTTCACATGCCACAACACGTTCTGTGTTAATATTTTTGATATTGGTGTTACTTCATTTTTTGACATCAGCACAGCACCAAACTTGAAATAAGACTGGCTAACTCCAAGTCTAACTTGGTGTTTAGCAATATAATATCAATATTGTGATTTTGACCATTTTTGTAAATTCAGATTATGCTTCCAACAACAACGCTAACAATAAAGCCTAAACTTGACAATCATCCAATTAAGTAAGACCTGCCATAATACTGCATTCAAGGCAAATGATAAAAAAACATCACGGTCTTCCTTGCCACATGCAAACAAAATATCTGCACATTGAACATGAAATCACAAAGCTAACTAAGAAATCACGGTCACGTCACATATAACAAATATAACCCAGACATGAAATCATCAGAAACTGACTATCAAATATTAGTATTCCTGAGGTGTAAAAATCATTCCTCAAATACGCAGCCTTGAAAAGGATTCGTTCTACTGATTGACAGATTGATAGACAGGCTTCAAATCTATGTTTATCTATCACAAACAAGATTTATAGGATATCATAAAGACAGAGAATATATTTCAATTTTTGTCATAGCATGATGATATATATTCAATTTCGAATTGTCTTGATTATGATATATGGATACAAAAAAAACCAAAACCCTGCATTTACCAAGACTTCTTGAATATACAGACTTTATTCACAATATAATACAATTATTTCAGATTTTACTCAAACATATATTTGAAGATTACCTGGTTTTAATTTGAATCAGATTCACTCCTTATAATTGTCAAACAGTTCCTGAAATGGTAACAGGACATGTGCTCCTGCGACACTTGCTCCTCCGCAAGTTTCTCTGGAGATAATATGTGAAGGTTAGGATTGTCGTAGGGTTTAAGGTTCAGAATAATGTGAGGAATAGGATTAAGCTATACATTATGTTTGAAGTTCAGGTTGATGTCTGGCTTAATATATTGATTTTCAGTAGGAGCAATTGTTGCAGGAGCAAAGGTCATGGAACCAATGAATTGTTAATATCTAGATATACATAATAAATTACTAGTAAAACTTCCTGAATTGTCACTGGTGAGTGTATGATATATAAATATGAATATGAAGAATATTGTGCTAAAATAAATGCTCATACATATATATTTACACTAGGTCTTCCATTCACTTTGTGACATGACTGTTTCAGTTCTTGGGAGCGACTGGCTTCCGTTTCGCACTCCGTCGATCCTTAAAGTTCTTCTCAAGGTTCATCGACACCTCCCGCTGCAGGTTGATTTGTTTGCCTGCAGCGCCCTCGCTGGTGACCCACGGATGTTTGAGAACCTGACCAGCTGTGTAGCGTTTCTCTTTATCGACCACGAGGAGGTGGTTTATAAGATCCTTGGCAGCTGGAACAGGGAAGAAAAAAAAATCATAGTGGTTAATGATGAAAAGTAAGTTTATGGAAATGAAAAAGGAATAAATTATTTCAAAGGAACAAATTTGGAAGATCAGAGAGGTACTGATTAATATGTGATCAATCATGGATAAGAGCTTGTGAGAAAGAAAGATAGATTAAAAAGATAGATAGATAGATTAAATAGATAGATAGAGCGATTGATAGATAGATAGATAGAGAAGAATTGGAGGAGTTATGAGTATTTTTATTATTATTTTTTGGGGGGGGATATGTGCACTGAACTTGAAATAACAATTTCCCCAATCCCGAGGGGTTAGTGTTCTTGAATGGGTAAAATCCCAATAGATCACCAACATTAACTGTGATACTTGCAACATCTGACAGCATCCAATAAAACTTTATA
Organism: Lytechinus pictus; assembly: GCF_037042905.1. Lineage (NCBI taxonomy): Eukaryota > Metazoa > Echinodermata > Echinoidea > Temnopleuroida > Toxopneustidae > Lytechinus > Lytechinus pictus. Next base: position 13,449,526 of record NC_087247.1, on the reverse strand, counting down.
TTTATATAACTTTATACATAAAACTTTCAATATGAACAATGGGAAATACATCTATTTAATTAATTTAGAGGTCAGTTCTAACACCACCCTCATTTCAAGAATGGAATAATGACTAGACCTTATCAACACCATCAAAAAGTTGATTTGAACAAATAAGAAATACAAACAAGCATACCGGTAATGCTGAATATTCATTAAAATCTGATGTCAAATATTGAAATGTATGAAATTCTAAAGTTTAAAAGAAAAATATCACCCCTACAAAATGCTGATTTAAACAAACATAATGCTGGATATTCATCAAAATCTGATGTTAAATATTGAAAATTATAAAATTATAAAGTTTCACTTCTTTTCACAAAAACAGTTATATGCATGATGAGGTTCATATGCAAATTAGAAAGTAGACATCACACACTCACTATTTCTTTTGTATTTTATTATAAGAAATATATCATATTTCATTTTTTTTTTATTTAGTTGACAATAAGGAAACATCTCCATTGAATCAAAGCATGTTGAAAAAATTTCTAAACAGTATTAATTTAGTGATAGTTTCTTTTATTTTTGGATTGCAATGAGTATTTATTCATTTCGGTTTCAAATTTATAAAAGAAAAGTTAAATTGGAAGTATTCTACTTTAATTAATTGCCAAATTTCATTTCATTTAATTTTATATCTGTATGAATTTCGTACTTGCTGGAAATGAGAAAATGAAATGAGATTAAAAACTGAGACTGACTGAATCAATAGCAATCCCATCTATTCAAGGAGGAATCAAAACTTATTTCACATTAAGAGCGGAAAAAAGGTATTTAATTTCTTACATGATAACATACAAAAGAAAAAAGTGCCTGGCTGACGTCATTTGTACACGAACTTGGATATAACTGCTTTGATAGATTTAAGCAAAATTTTAAATGCCATAACTCTCTATTTCACATCCAATTTAGATGAAATTTTTAAGTATTATTTTTTGTTTAATTTTTTTTCTCTTTTCATGCAAATCAACTTTTAGTTGAGGTGGACTTGCTCTTGGAGAATGATTAAAGGTCAAGTCCACCCCAGAAGAATGTTGATTGGAATAAAAAGAGAAAAATCAAACTAGCATAACGCTGAAAATTTTATCAAAATCGGATGTAAAATAAGAAAGTTATCATGGCATTTTAAAGTTTTGCTTATTTTTCACAAAATAGTTATATGCACAACTCAGTGACATGCAAATGAGACAGTCGATGATGTCCATCACACACTATTTCTTTTGTTTTTTATTGTTTGAATTATACAATATTTCATTTTTACAGGTTTGACAATAAGGACCAACTTGACTGAACCATAAGGTATTAAATAATGCTAATTCCACAAGTTCAGGGAGGATTAATCGTTGTTTCACTTGACAATGAGGAGAAAATTAGAAGATTTCATACAATAAAATACAAAAGAAATATTGAGTGGATGATGTCATCAGTCTCCTCATTTGCATACCGACCAGGATGTGCATATTGTGAAATTAAGCAAAACTTTAAAATGTCATAACTTTCTTATTTTACATCCAATTTTGATGAAATATTCAGTGTTATGCTTGTTGGATTTTTCTCTTTTTATTCAAATCAATTTTTTGTTGGGGTGGACTTGTCCTTTAAAAATGCACCAACCTGAGGAGATGTTATCCCAGTAAGGTGAGACGTAAGAGAATTCTCCTGCTTGGATGAGTTCAAAGAGTTCTTCTTGGTCTCTATCTGGGCTCCGGAATGGCGGGAATCCACACAGCAGGATGTAAGTGATGACTCCTATCGCCCACATGTCGACCTCCAAACCGTATCCTACAAGAATACAAACACATCAAATATAAACAATTTCAATGAGATAATGTTCTGGGGCCCGTAACACAAAGCTTAGCAACGATCGTAGAACATTTTTCTCTGATTGATTGCATTGACTATAATCAATCGTGAAAATCAAGCATACAATCAATCGCTAAACTTTGTGTTACTGGACCTGGTTAGCATCATATTGCATGAATCTTGGCTATCAGGTATGGGGAGAGAGACAGACAGAAAGATGCACGCAGAGAGCGAGAGGAAGGACAGTCAGCATTATGAATCCTGAAAGATATACACAAACATACACACAACAAATAAAAACAGCTTTATGTTGTAAATGAAAAAAAATCAAGATTTTTGAAAGTCAATTTTACAGATCTTAAAGTGAACTATTACTTTTAAATGTGCCTTTTGTAGTAGGCATATATATGCTGACCCGACATATCGTCAGTGATTTTATGAACTGGCTCAAACCTCGCATGGTTTTCCAAAACATGATTTTGAGAAAATCGCATTCAAAGTTTGGATGTTCTTCAAATGCTCATAACTCCGCGTTTTGAATAAAACAAGATCAAATATTTATACCAATTTAAAGCATACATATACAACATTTTGTTCGTAATTCGTATTCATTCTTTCAATATTTGACATGAAGCGCATGTATGCATTTCAGAAGCTACTAATTTTTACCCAAAACAGGGGGTTTGAGCCAGTTCGTAAAATCATGCCATGTGCATGATTTTTATCAGCACAAACCACATACGCACAGCATCTAGGTCGGGCCTTTGACCTACGCGCGCCATAACATAGACTGTATAGTACACAAAGAATGGTTTGAAACAGTTCGTAAAAATAAAAGGAGGGGGTTGAGCCAGTTCGTAAGAAAATTAAATATGCTCTTATTCTTTAAATACTAAAAATTTTAATCTGAAATTTGGCAAATCAATAGAGCGAATCAAGGGCTTTCAGAAATGCAAACAAATAAATTCCAAAAATTTGATCGAAAATCAGGTTTGAGCCGGTTCGTAAAATCACTGACGATATGTTCCTGCAACAACCATCCCTGCATCAATTTTTCTGAAGACAAAAGGGCTGGTATTGGTGTTGTGACAGTATAGTTTGGTTCTAAATAATGTGTAAGTTAGGGTTAGTGTTGGGATTCATCTGAAGCTCAATGTACGGCAGAGATGCCAACTTTTGGAAATAACAATATAGGATTTGGAACTGACATCCAATTGTGTTGCTTGGATCCTAAGTCAGGAACTGAGAGCTCTGGGTTGCTACATGCAGATGCTCTCTGGTGCAATCTGAGCCTTGTTTTGCAGTAGTGACATGTTAAAAAACTAACACAATACCAAGTATCTAAACATGCTTTTTCTGGCACGATTTAAAGTCGGTGATAGTAAAGTTGAGAGTTGGGGCCATTTTTTTTTTTGGGGGGGGGGGCTTAAGATGGAATCAGGAGGGTTGGTGTCTCTGTGTACAGATGAATCCATGGAAGCAATTGTCACTGAGCAAGTTTCATGGATTCAACAACAAGCACATCTAAATACCTGTCTCTCCCAGGATCTCAGGTGCCACATAGGTGGGTGTGCCACACACAGTATAGATAGGTGCCTTCACTTCCATCGCAAGACCAAAGTCAGCAAGCTTCAGGGTTATCTCCCCCGACTCGGATTTGTTCACCTAAACACAAACGATTCAGAATGAGATTACACATGTAGTTACAGCTACATTCACAGTCAACAAATACATGTACCGTAAGGGCATTAGTATTCAACCCGTTTGGAGAGTTTCCTAAAATATATAGAAATATAGAATTTACCTGAATTTCAGACTCGTCTTATTTCCAAGAGCAAATGCTGGTTATTCTTTTTCCGTTATTTTTTTCTTCAACCAGTTGACTGTGTGCGCGGGCGATCGAATTATACGGCGACGGATTTTGGTACTAGTATTCAACCCGTCGGCACTAGTATTCAACCTAGCGATGAAAGATGGCCCTATCTCTCAATCTGCCCTTGTCCCATCCGACTATGGACTAGACCATTTGAGATGAGACCAAACAGGGAATTAATCAAAGCCAGAGATTTACATAGATCTAGATCTAATTTAGCAATCTAAACCCTTTTGAGATTTGCTATCAATCCTCACTAGGTTGAATACTAGTACCATTCAGTGCAAAAGGCCATCGCCGCATAATTCGATCCTCCGCGCATACAGTCGACAGATTGACAAAGAAAATATCGACAACAGATTACCCTGGAAATAACAAAGGTGTGAAATTAAGATAAATTCCCTATTTCTAAATATTTTGGGGAATATGTCAAAATCTTTGAATTATACCGGGTTGAATACTAGTACCCATACGGTACACTACTTGATCATGAACAGATCATATTTTTTAAGAGACACAAATCAAAGAAAATGTATGAAGGAAATGCAGGGTTCCCACAGAAATTTGAATACAGAATTCCATTACTTTCCATGACTTAATTGCTGCTTTCCATGACTTCCTGTGAAGTCGCGGGAGTTATGTAGAATTTGAGATGTCACAAAAATGGGAAAAATGGAAATCATGAACACCAATTATGATAGCAGAGTATGAGAGTTGCGAGACACGGCAAACTGGAAAGCTGCCATAGCCAAGAGGTAAATGCAATTCCATGACTTTTAACAAATTTTTCAAATTCCCTGACTTTCCATGACCACAAATTTTTTCCAGGATTTTCCATGACTGTGGGAACCCTGAAATGGTTTGAAATTAAATTATTCCATTTCTTCCAATGTCAGCATACATATTCATTAAACAGATCACAGTACAAACAATATCAATTGCATTTATGTCAGTCAAGGTGAATGAATCACAACAGAATTTTAAATAATGCCATCCTAATTGATGACACTGTTACTGCATTTCAGAGGAATGCTACTCCATTATGACTTTAGACAAGTGCCTAAATGTAAAACAAACATACTCTAAGACTTGATGAACATACTCCAGGACTTGAAAAGAACCACATAAAAAATTACTATAATAGTAATTTGCAATCAAACTATTTCTTCATAGAATACCAGATTTTTATTGGCATATTGCTCCATAGCAACTATTCCATGAAGAGTAACTGCAAACTTGCCATTACAGTAGGTTTTATGTAATGGACTCCAGGGGCCTGTTTCATAAAGACTGACAGTTTTCGTAAATTTAGTCGTTATTGTAACTTCCATAGAAAACATGAGAGTGATTAGCTGCTGAGCCCTGTTATAGTAGTTGCCATAAATGGAAAAGTTACAATTAACTCTTTATGAAACAAGCCTCTGATTATGATTTCTCTTCCTTGGACTTACCAGCAAGTTCTCAGGCTTCAGATCACGATGGACGACATTCAGGTCATGAAGGTACTTGAGGGCCTTGGCAAGGTCAGTCACCATCAGAGCAGCATCTCTTTCTGTGAACTTGACACTCTCTGTGATAGCATCAAAGAGATCACCTCCGGTTACGTACTCCATCACAAGGTAGATATGGCCCCGAGTCTCGTACTCCTCGTACAGCCTTACGATGTTGGGATGACGAACATGCTTCATAATAGCAATCTCATTTTCCACCATGTGTTCTTTGTTCTTAACCTTTGCCTTCTCGATGACCTTCATGGCAAACACATCCCCTGTCTCCTTCTTGGTGGCTTCATGGACATCGGCAAAGTTTCCATCACCAATCTTAGCCCCGATATCATATTTCACCAAGATATCAGACTTCTTGACAAGAGTTCTAGGCTGGTGGATGAATCTTTCTTCAGGTGTTTCTGGAGTAGGAGTGTTACTTTCATCTTGTTTGTAGACAATGTTATCATTGGCATCGGTTTGAGAGTCAGGAGAAGGAGAATCCTTCTGGTTGGAATCCTCCTCTGCACGTCTTTCCACTTCCTTCCTCAGGTCAGCCTCAAGCCGTGCAAGTCTTTCTGCTTCTCGTTTCTTGCGTTCTTCCTCCTGTCCCTCTTTGTATCGAAGCGCTTCTTCTGCTTTCCTCTCGGCTTCATCCCTTGCTTGTTTCTCTGAGAGAGCCCTGCTTTGTGCTTCCTCCCTGGCCAACTTCTCTGCCTCTCTCGCTTCTCGTTCTGCCTCTTCTTTCTCCTTGAGCCTTTGTTCTTGTTGGATCCTCTTCTCCGCTTCCTCGCGTGCCCTCCTCTCTGCTGATGCTCTCCTTGCTTCTTTTTCTTTGACATTTATTTCTGCTTCAAGTCTTCCTCTCCTCTCTGCTTCTTCTTTTCTTTTGAGATCTTCTTCATCTCTTTTCCTCTTCTCAATCTCAAGCTTTGCATTTCTCTCTGCTTCCTCTCTCCTTGATGTTTCATTCGCTGCTCTCCTTTCCGCTGCTTCCCTGGCTTCTCTCTCTGCCAGAGCTTGTGCTTTCAACCTGGCTTCCTCTATTTTACGCTGTGCATCAGCTTCTAGGAGTTCCTGCAGCTTCTGCCCCTCTTTTTTCTCTCTTCTCTTCAATTCTTCCTCCTTTGCTTTCAATTCTGCCTCTTTTCTTGCCAGTTCATCTTCTCGCTCTCTGTCCTTCCTCTCTCGTTCACCCTGCTCCTTCATCTTCAACTCTTCTTCCTTTAATCGTAATTCTTCTTCTCTCTGTTGTAACTCGGATTCCTTTTTCTTGATATCTCCCTGCATTCTCTCCTCCAATTCCTTCCTTCTCCTCTCCAATTCCTCCTCCCTCTTCCAATCACTGTCCTTTTGATTAACATTTAAACTATCGATTGTCAAATCTGACCCCCTGCTATCGTTCAACCTTGAATCACTGTCCTTCAGTTTATTTCTGTCTCTTTTGTTCTTTCCTATCTTGACTTCCTCATCACTTATTCCACTATCATGTTTTGCTCCATCTTTCTTTTTACCTTTCCTCTTACGGAAATTCTGGGCGTACGGACTGTCTGGGAAGAGCTCTTCATAAATGTCAAGAAAAGTATCCTCCGAGAGGCTGCTTCTAGATGGCGATGCAATAAACACTCCCTCCTTGTCTCTATAAAAATCAACGAGGCTTTTCACTTCCTTCCCTTTCACCGTATACAGCTTCCGTACCCTGTTGTTCTTGTACTTTGGCAGGCCAAAGGCATCTGAGACATCCTGGATCAATTGTTCGTAAGACTGTACACTACGTTTGTTGATCAGCAGAGACACCATCTTCCTAGGCTTGGGTCCAGTCTTGACAATCTTGACCACTCTTGGCTTGATGGGGCTTCGGTCTGAATGAAGGATGCCCAACGCTTTGGAATCTCCATCAAGACTTGCTCCAGCTTTATTCCTATGATGGGCAAAGGAGCCTGGGCCGGTGTGACCGGAACCAAAGGTAGTCCTGCCGTACATCTCTGCATACTTTCCTTCGGTCGGGTAGGATAACCCAACAGGTATGTGGGTGTAGAGATGTGCATCACTCTTTGGATCTCTCCCTGCAAATGGGAAGACAAAAAGATTGGAATATTGGTAAGAGACAAATGCCAAGCAGAAATAAGAAATAAATTCAAAGATAAATATTCAAAAGTGGATATCATTTTCGAATATATCTCAGTCTAGTGGATTTCTATCACAATTTCATTGGAATTGAGTAAATATCATAGGCAGTCACGTTATACATAATTCAGCCTTTTAATTTTGACATATTCAGGGTAAGGCCATTGTTCTACAGATCATATTTCTTAATAACAGCACAAATTAGACAAATTAAGAAGGTCACAACAATATCCAAGGCCAATGAAGATAGCATTGAGGCCAATAAACAAGGCATCCAATGCCAAGGCCTCTGATGGCCTAGAATTGATATAGACCCTGTACGTTCGAACAAAATAGTTACAAAATTAATGTATATTCACAGAATTATATGAAAAAACTTTTATAGTCTGAGAAACTAACATGTCAAAAGTAGTCTCCTATTCTTGTTCCAATACATCTCCTAATCATGATCCAGGATAAGTGAATGAATTACAGAAGTATCGATCCACAGAAATCAAAGGAAATGAGTTCAAGGAAAAAACGATCCCGATCCCATCATTATCCAACACCAATTAAACCAAATCTCAAGTACATCTTAATAATATGAAGTATTAAACAAAGCTCAAGTGTTTGTTTTTGGGGTATTGGTTTTGTTGTCATGGGATATTTCCTTCACACAAGAGGCTGAGTTGCAGAGCTATTGACAAATGCCAATAAAGTAGTGCAAGCCCATGTTTGTCCTATGGCACATTCCTAGTCCTTGTGCAAGTGGTTGCCATCGATACAACACATAAGCTGCTGTAGTGGACATGAACAGTCAACAAGCAGGTTGGGAGATTCACACCAAATGAAATTAGTCTGTATTTTCCTTCAAGATTACAAGTGGTGCTATATCATTTGTGAATTTTGGAATGGATTGATATCGGATATAAAATTTCAGTGACATTCTAATGTCAATCTGGAAACTTTTCTATATGTGTACATGTATTATCATCCCACTGGGCCCTTTTATGGAAATGATCAAATATTGATTCAACCCCCTTTCTTTGTCAACAGTGATAAAACAACATGTGAGTAAATAGACATTTCCATGGTTTAAGATGGCTGCAATCTTAAACTTTCCCTCACAGCCGATTGCTTAGTTTTACAAATGTAGGCATACTGATTCAAGCACAAGGCTAGAAAAAGCAAATTGCTACATTTTTATCGATGCAATAATTATATCATAGCTAGCATAATCCAAGGTAGTCTGCAGGCACAGACCCTGATTGATCATCAATAAATGGGTCATGAGACAAGTCAAAAGCACAAATACAACTTGTTGAGTGAGGTATACTAATCAATTTTTTTTTTTTGGGGGGGGGGCATTCGGTTGCAATTTCAGACGTCTTTCCTCAAATGTTGGGAATTTCCGCAGCAATCCCAATAATAATAATGATAATAATAATGATAATAATGATAATGACAATAATAATAATAATGATGGTAATGATGATGATGATAATAATAATGAATGCAATTCAAAACGCACCAAATCCTTCTCATTACAGATGCTCATAGTGCTCAAATGAAAAGGGAGCAAACAAAATAACAAAGGAACACAGTCTAAGTATTAAAAATCACTGATAAAAATACATATAAATATGTACGTGTACTGTAGGTAAGTTTTTTTTTAATTACCTTGACAGGCACAAGTGCAGCGACGACAGCATTTTTGTTGCCTACCCCATACATATTTCTTAAAGTAGATTGGATGTCCATTTGACATTTTCAGCATTAAATAAATCCACTTTTCAAATGTGCATGCTTGATGGTAGCACTATACATGTCGTTCACACTATGCATGGGCAACGTTTATTTCATCAACAGTCCTAACGAATATCTTTGTGCAAAATTCACCCATTTCTGTCGCAAAAATAAAATGAAACCACAAAGAAGCCACGTTTCCACTGAGTATATCCTATGATAATGAGCACTTTAGTAGCACGAGAGTACATGCAGACCCTGTGTTACATGTAGGAGAAGTCACAAAATACAAGTGGATAGTTGAAAAAGATTTCATCGTTTTATAAGCACTTTGGCAAATATAACATTGTTTGTACTCTATAAAAATATTCTTTCTTGTTTGAACCGGCTTGCAAAAGTTCCATCTTAAGTGGAATGAGATGGGCGATTGACATCATACATCAAGCATGGTATACAATTAATAGGTCTACAGGATGGGGAAATAGAAATCACCATGCTTTGTATTCTACTTGACTCTTCAAGTCTATAATTTTTTTTTTATGCCCAGTCTATTCATTCGACAGCAGGTTGATTTCAATAAATATGAAAAATCAAACGGGTTTCATTGAAAATTCATCAAGTGTTGTGAATATAGAAATGAGTAAAGAGGGGGAGAAAGTACCGGGGTACTTTAGTATTACTAGTACTTAGAATGGGAAATGAAGTACCAATAAAATAAAGGTTATGAAATACAAACCATCCTGTCCACGATGTTTGCCTGATGAGTTTACACTAGGACTGCTTCCCATTCAAGGATGGTTTATTCCATAAAATGCATGAATAAGATGCTATTAGTAAATTTATTCACAATATGAATGATACTGGTATGTTAAAATCCTGATCCTGATTAAAACAATGTACATGCTGGTAAACTGCCCAAAAAGTGTTATATGTAGTCCAGAAATATCCGCAAGAATGAGAGAGATGTCAGAGTTGCTACTTCATCATTCTGGCTTCTAACCCTAAAATCAAATTCAAATTTTGTGGAAATGAGAATGCTAGCTTCTTCTCTCACAAGTTGTTTTCTTCTAATCAAGAACCACAAAAAACATGTTTAATACATGCACAGATCATTATACAGTACACCTTAACAAGATTATACTCATGTACTTCAGATTAGTCTTCAAACATGGAGATTATCAAGATTATTACCCTGATAAGCCAAAGATCCTTAAAGGTAGCTAGGTTTCATTGAGGTAACATGGGACCGATCTAGAGGTAGGCACGTGAACACCTGCCTCAATAGGGCAAATATCTAGTGGTTTGCATACATATATGTATCTGACAGTAAAGTATCTTGAAAATAGTTGGTACGTAATCAAAATTATGAAAAAAATACAAGTGTCTGCCAAGGTTGCAAATTACAAGAATATTCACACAAGCAGGAAGGCAAGGTAAAATATAATGCTCATTCCTCGTTATACATTGAAGAAATATAATTATGAAGTATTGCTCACTTATTAAATGTACAAGAACTTTATATAATTTTGTGTCAGTGTGAATGCAAAGAATTATTACTACGGGCCTATATTTTCAATAAAAATAATGTTCAATATGCTGCTATGGTAATTCTCATAGTAAAAGGGCTTGGCAGTCTTATTTGACAGCCAATTGAAATAAATGTTTTCACAGTCATTCTGAATACCATTTGGCAAAGTCAATACCGTAAACTAAACAAAGCCAACTTGTAATTATGAAGAAGGATCTCATTATTTTTAGGCCTGAGAAAGTTCTCATAATTTATGGGTATTTTTTTTTATCATGAAGGTGTGAATACACCTTATTCATTCATGAGCATTCTTAAAAAAAAAAAGTACACATCCACATATGTAAATGTAGCATTAGCAATCAATATGGGTTTCAAAGTCCAAAGTGAGATGGGTTGTATAAATTGTTTTTCAACTTTGATGTTTGAACTTCAAACGATCATATGCAAAGGTCTCCATTAACAAATGTGAGAAATAAAAATAAATCTGTAATCTGAAATTGAAAAAGTATAAACTTGTAGAATCAGCTACATGTACATAAACAAGTACTGAGGCAATGCAGAACATTATTAGTTTCACTCTCATTATAAGATTCACCATAAATTTCTTAATATTAGTTAACAGCACAAAGTACCATACCACAGTCATGAAAATATCTGGTACATTTTTACATTAAGTCCATTCTACCTTGATCATACATGTACGTCAACAAGAAACAAGAATAGCTTACCGCTTTTCATTAGTAGCAATGACGTGAAATGTACATGTTCATGGATGAACAGACAAAATGAACAGATCGCATCAATAAAAGATTGAATGTACATCCATTCATATAGTCTGCCAATTATTGACTACCGTAACTGACAAAATATCAGTTACCATTTTTGACAGCTGCATAAAACTTTTGTGAAAATATTGTGTTGAGCTTTCAAGTATAATATACAGTCTCCAATTGCCGGGCGTATAAATTTTGATATAAAGAAATTAAAAAACAGGCTACTCTCTATGAATTTTCCAGCGTGTCCTACTTTCCTGAAGGGGTTATATCTATTGCAGTATGTATGCATGAAAATGCAATTGAGGTAATTTAGCCTGAGGAACTTTCTGTCCACCAAAGTGGATATCAAATTAGGTTACATAATCTACATTGGTAGTTGAGCTTTTAATGCAACAATCTATTTGTTCAGCTCTCCTAACCATGAACAGTCAAGATAGCAACACCAAGCACAGGTTTCTTCTATTTGCTCTGACAGGATCCACAACAGAGCAGCTAAAGTATATTGTTTACCGTTACCATGCAAATGGCTTGTGACATGCAGCGTCGAAATCTACTGATAATAGTTCATTTGGTGGTTGTAAGTTTCTGTGGTTTATTCTGGCTCATGCCTCCATAAAAAATTCTCTCTGAAGGGGGGGGGGGGGGTAGAAAACTAAGTGTATATGCTCACGATTTGCCCTAATGGACATAACAATAATAATTTCGGTCATTTGATTTGAGATAAAATGAACACAGTTGTGATAAAAATGGGGATGCAAGCGTATTTTCAGACAAAGTACGTGTGTACAAAGATTACAGACAGAAAATTGCACTTAACTGTGCACATGACATGTTGACAATGACATTTCCCTATAAAACACTGAGATACATCGTAGCATTCTAAATTTGGCTTAAACAATAATGTTTCACTTCAAAGGACTAAAAGGGCAACCCATAGAGGTTGATAAATAGGGTATCCCTACATGTAACTCCTCCACTCTTTTAAACAGCCCAATGTATGCCCTTTGGATTCACTAATAAATTAATGTATGGGACCACACACAAAAAGTCAGCCCAAATATTGCAGCTGTTTTATTTCATTATCATTATGAACTTAATATGAATTATGGTTTCAAGAAAAATCCTCAGCTCAGCAGAATTTGCTCTATTTGCCTTAAAATGAAAAGAAGTTGAAAGCTTACAAGTACTTTTACCCACATATAAAATATTAAAACCTTTTTATACAATTTCTTTCAGGAAAATATTTTAGTCAATGTGAGTGCAATCAAACTCGTATGTGATACTTACTTTGGGACCCTGTATTCCAACCAGGAAATCCTGTAGAAGATGCATACTTCAATTTCTTCAACCTCTCAAAAGAAGCACAGACATAGGACTCTCCGTTCTTGAGTTCCTCAATGTCTCTGACCTTCGTCCCATCTGGCGTAAAGATCTGTCTTACGCCGTAAGGGAGCTTCATGTTCCGCGTCAGGTCACTCAGAAGGTCTTCAAACGAAGTGTAGCGATGCGGCGTTATCAACATCTTCTTCCCCTTGAAGAATCGGTCACCGTTGCGGTAGAAGATGATCTGACGTGGTCGTCTCCTCTCCTGGTACTGTTCGCGGGTCAGGTCATGGAGCTGCTGGGAAGCAGCGGCCATTGTCCTTGGGGACACCTCGGATGGTTGGAAGCTACGAGGGGACAGCATGTTCGTCGGCATCGACAGGGACGAGACTCTGTCGTTATGTAATGAACGAGGACTGAGTGAGGTGGCCATGGCCGTCGGTGGGTCTGTATGGGGAGGCCGTCTTTTGCTTTTCCTGGCTCGGACCGTACTACCTGGTATTGGGTACTGTAGCAATGTGTCGTGCCCGGATGATGCCATCCAACCATTTATAGGCCTAGGTTGCCTTGGCTTGGTCATGCCATCAATCTGCAAGTATACTCTTCTTCTCTACATTATGCTTTGTTTTTCTTGGCTTGGAGTACAGAGCTGCAATACAAAATGAAATATAAACAAAAACATGCAATACATGGGTACATCGGAGCAAGAAGACAACAATTGAACATCTTTGAATCTAGTGGGGATGATGAGGGTAAAGTGAAAGATTCATTTTTCTTTTTTTTCTTTTTCAATTAAAAATTAGAGTATAAGTTGCAGGCAAAAAGAAATGAATAATGAAATTATATTCAGCTAAAACAAATAGAAAAATTTAAAAAAAAATAGAAAAGAAAAGATGTATGCATGAATTACTCGAAACATTTCATGAAACACTTCCTCCCCATACACATATCTCTATTTCTCTCTCTCTCCCTCTCTTATGAGGAAATAAATATTTCCAAATTAAATAATAAATTCAGTATTGATAGCATTAGCACTATTATCGTCATGTCAAATTTTCTAACTAAGTGACCAGTGCAGCAACACTGACATTCTAACTAAAACAATCTGTTCAATAAAGGGCAATCATTTACCAGCATTCAGACCCCTAAATCAATCATACATGTAAGTCTTACAACTTAGGACCAACCTGCTACTTGCAGGAGAAAAAATACAATTGATTGATAGTTGCAACTAACATACAAAAGAATAAAGAAATCTGATTTCACCTCTTTACAAGCTCAAATCAAAACTCTCATTAAAATGATTAATTCTCAAATATCGGCTCTTTATCACGAGGAGCGTAATTTTTCATGATTGATGGATGATTGATGGATAGATATGTAGATAAATACATAGATAGATAGATATTTTGACAGATATACAGAGATACTGTAGATTGAAACATAGATTGCTAGTAGCAATTAACAGTATACAAAAGAAATAGAGAAATATAATTTCCTAGTTAAGATCTGAGTTCACCTCTCTACAAGCTCAAATCATAATTAAAATGATCAATTTTCTGATAATACCGGCTCTTATCAAGAGGAAATGTCACGTTTCCTCCTCTTCAAGCAGACCAAGCTCACATCTTTCTTTTCCTTAAATTCCTTCACAATTCTCACACTTGAGAGTAACTCAAGCATCTAAAGTCAAATTAGATGATTGAGGATATAAATGCACTTAATACAGGAAACAGAGTTTTTAAGGAAGTAGGCTTTCAAGTCTGGATTCAGGTCACTTTACTATGTAATTTGAAAAGAATTATACGGAGAAAAACCAAACTAAAAACTTCAGGAAATGCATGTCTACATAGACATCTAGGCATTTACAATATTTAACTGCATTTCCCTGATCTGAGATGAGGAAATATTTTGTCTCATATATGCTGCCAAAGCAACATACTGTACGGAAAGTGTACATTCAGTGCAAGTCTGCATCATATAGGGAATTGCCATCACTTTTATGTGATCCTAGCATTGAGACAACAGCTTAAGCATAACGTGCCGATGAGGATTTACAGTGAAGATTAAAAATATTCTGCACCCTCACACACTGTATGCATTATTTGCATGGTGCACTTCTATGGAGACAGAGACCCTAATCTTTGACCGTGAATGACATCATCGAGTAAGAACATGCAGTGAGATTCTGATCATGAACACAACCCTCCGTTGAGTGAACCATCTACTAGTATATCCCAACAGTAAGTAAGCATATAATTATAATAGTATTGATATGAAACATTATATGGGGCTTAATATGATAGAAAACTCAAAACAATGAAATACACAATTGATTGAAGAAAAGAGAAGAGAAGATTTGAAAAATAGAAAGATTTTATAGATAAGAGAGTGAACGAAGAATTAATAAAACATATTTTAGAAATACGTAAGAAAATCATAAAGAAGAAAACAGAAAGAGAGAACAAAATATACATAAGAATTAATAAAAGATGAAAATATTAAAACAAGATACCTAAAAATTCATAGAAAAAAAAAGATAAAAAACCCAGAAAAGTTGAAAAAAAAGAAAATGTTTAAGAATTGATTGAATGCGCATTTTCCCTTCACTGGAATAGGTACGATCACAGCGCATCTCGCGATTACCACTGACGTTTGTTCTAATCTCAACGACCCTTGCATGTGTACCTCATGTTTTGATAAGGAATTTCATGCCGTGTTCATTCCAGACGATTGCCCAGTGTGACACTAGAGAGACAGAGACAGATCTAAATGGGGTATTATTTTCAGAATATTTCATTGTAAACAAATATCAGCAGTGATTTTCTTGGGTTTGTTTTAAATTTGAGCTTTCTTCCTTTCTATCTTTCTTTCTTTTAATTCCTTCTCTCTTCATCCTTTCCTTTTTTCGTTTGTTCGTTTGTTCATGCTTTTTTTCTATCTTTATTTTCAATCCCACTTTTTCCTCCCTTTCTTTCTGTGTCCATTTATTTTCTTATTTTTCCTGTTTTTCCTTCATTCATTTTTCTTTCTTTCCTTCAAATTTCTTACTTTCCTTTTTTCTGTATTTCCTTCATTCCTTAA
Organism: Lytechinus pictus; assembly: GCF_037042905.1. NCBI lineage: Eukaryota > Metazoa > Echinodermata > Echinoidea > Temnopleuroida > Toxopneustidae > Lytechinus > Lytechinus pictus. The sequence goes on along the minus strand of NC_087247.1, from coordinate 13,433,761 downwards.
AGTTTCTTTGCTTCCTTCTTCCTCTCCAATACCTAATCATTCTTTTTTTTCTTTCCATCCTTCATTCTTAACCTTCATTATTTTCTTCTTTCTTTCTTTCATCCTTCTTTTCATTCTTTATTTTCTCTTTCCCTTCTTTCTTTCTTTCTTTCCTTTATTGTTATTTCCCGTTTTCCCCTTTTCTTTCTTTCAAATAATGAAAGACAAATTTTATTTTCCTTCTTTCTTTCATGCCTTTCTTTTTTCTTTCCTTCCTTTTTTTCTTAACTTCATTTTTTCTTTCCTTAATTCTTCTGTTCTTTCCTATCCCTGCATCTCTTTTTCTCTTCTTTTTTTGTTGTTGCTTATTTGTTTCATCCATTTTTCCATCCTCCCTTCCTATCCTTTTCTATCTTTATTCATTTTTTTTCTTTCATTCTCTCTATTTTTCTTTCTTTCTTTCCTTCCTTCCTTCCTTCCTTTCTTTCTTTCTTTTTCTTTTCCCTTATTTTTTCTTTGTTATTTCCTTCTTTCCTCCCTTCTTTTCTTTACATATTTCTCTTTTCTTTCAAAGAAAGAAGGACACATTTTTTCTTTATTCTTTCTTTCCTTCCTTCCTTTCATCCATTCTTCCATCCTCACTTCATTTCTTTTTCTTTCTTTCTTTCTTCGTTCCTTTCTTTCTTCTTTAGTTATTTTCTGTGACCCCCCTTTTTTATTGTGTGCCTTGGCTTGTTGGCCCCCTTAAAAATACATGAAAATGAATGTTATGAGAGGAAATTATTTAAATGGCATATTGACCCTATATTTTTGGTCAAGGCGGGCAAGATATTACAATGTAAATCACTGAAAAATACAATCATGAATTTACGAGGTACTGTTGAAATGATAGGGAAAAAAGTCAATGGTATATAAAACTGCAATACTTTCTTTTAGAGGGATAAAAAAAATTTTTGGGGAAAGTGAAATATATTTTTGGGCAATTATTTTCCAACTATTCAAAAATTTGCCAGACCAGGCAAGTGCTTCAAAAAAGTTGTAATGTATGTACACATACATGTACTGTATGGAAATGTGAAATAATTATGATTTCATGTAATAACAGGTTCACTCCTAGTACCAATGAGGTCAAAACATAACAGTATTGATCTCATACATGTGATGGCGCATATACATGTATATTGTATACCACGTGGTGCATATGAAGAAAGTCAGCATCTGCGGTAACACACAAATGTAAACAAGTAGAATGCCTCTGGCAGTCTCGCCTGCATTATGCAATTCGATATAGCAGCAGTGCTTCCTTTGAAAACAGCCAATGAATAATTAATCACAGAAGAAAACACTAATATGATAATAAAATATTATATCCATTGACCCCAAAATGATCTTAGACCATGATTATGTGACCTAAGACAGGGCTCCACACTAACCCTTTTTTCTACTGGTCCAACCTTTTCATGTCGGACCAGTCGGATACCCAGTTTTTTACTGGTCCGAACCTAAAATCTACTGGTCCCAAAAAATAAGGAAATTATTTTAAAATGGCGCAAGTTTATTTTGCTGTCCTTTCTTGTTACCCCCCCCCCAAAAAAAAATTGAAGGAATGAAAGACAAAAAGAAAGCAAGACAGAAAGAAAGAAAGAAAGAAAGAAAGAGAGAATAAAAGAGAGGAAGGAATGAAGGAACAAAAAAGAAAAGGTAAAGAAAGTATAGATGTGAAGAAAGGAAAAAAAGAAACAACTTAAGAAAGAAAGGAAGGAAAGAAAGAACAAAAATAAGAAAGAAAGAACAAAAGAAAAAAAAAGGAATGTAGGAAAGAAAGAAAGAAAGAAGGAAAGAAATGAAGCAAGCAATAAATAAAGAAAGAAAGAATAAAAGGCAGAAAGTAATGAAAGAAAGAAGCCATAAAAAAACAAAGGGTAAAAGGAGAGATGGAGAGAAGGAAAAAGAAAGAAAGAAAGAACAAAAAAAGAAAGAAAGGAAGGATTGAAAGAAGAAAGAAAGGAATTAAGGAAGAAATAAAGAAAAGGTAAAATGATAGATTGGAAAAAAGAATGAAGGAAATGAAAAAAGCAAACAAGCAATATAAAAAAGAAAGAAAAGGTAAAAGAATAGATGAAAGGAAAATAAGAAAGACCGAAAGATAAAGGAAGGAATGAAGGAAAGAAAGAAGAAAGGAAGCAAGCAGTAAAAAAAGAAAGAAAGAAAAGGTAAAAGGATAGATGGAAAAAGAAAGAAAGAACAAAAGACAGAAGAAAGGATGCAATGAATGAAAGAGAGAAAGGACTGAAAGAAGGAAGAAACAAAAAACAAGAAAGTGTAAAGAAAGGATGGATGGAAGAAAGAAACAAAGAAAGTAACAAAGAATGAATGAAAGAAAGGGTAAAAAGAAGGAAGAAAGAACTTGATTACTTGATTATGATGATAATTCCTCAAATTACCCCAACATGGCCAAAGTTCGTTGACCCTAAGTGACCTTTGACCTTAATCATGTGACCTGAAACTCAGGCAGGATCTTCAGCAATACACTATTACCCTTATGTCTAAGTTTTATTAGGAAGACTGCAAGATTTTTCTATCTCATCAACCACTTCATTAAACTGTCTGATTGTTTCAGATCTTGATAAAAATAGTGCAAAATAGAAATCTACCAAATTTCATAGTAATCCATGGATCAGTTTTTGAGTAATAATCAAATGAATTATGAATGAAATTCCACCAAATGCTCCCAATAGGCTCTGTAGTATAATTTGTCACAACACACACACAGCTGAAACACACGACCACACACAGAGTGCAGATGTTTTGTGTGCAGTTTTGCATTGCCTTTCTGGAGTAGTGGGGGAAGGGTATTTTGAAAGCAATTCTGACACTTGATCCTAAAGGAAAGGTGAAAAATTAGTATTTCTATTGGATTTGCCATTATCAATACTACAAAAATATGATACTTTTATTCACAAGATACGAGACTTTGAACTTCCTTTTTTAATGCCACATCAAAATTATGGTAGTAACAAAATGTAAACTAAGTAGGCTATTTGGAGCATTTTATTCTCTTTAATATGATACCAAAATCATTAAATTTGGATAACGGGATCATATGTCTTACTTCCCCAACATTATGCGACGCTCGCGTCCGTAACGTTGGAGAAGTACAATAAGAAACAAGATGGCGGCGTAACATCGGGACAAGTCTCTTCCGTCTTTTCACAATATTTTTTCATTTTTTTGATGAATTCTTGTTTTAAAAATAACAACGAGAGCATAGAAATGTCGGAAACGAAGTTTTATCCCATGTACATGATTTAGAGCTAGATCTTTTAGAAGGAAAGTAGAAATCTCGGGGGTGAAAGTTTCAGGTTTTGGCTAATTCCTTTGTGTGGGTCTATGAGGTAGAAGTCCTGGCTTCGTATGATGAGAGAAACCTTACGTTAGTAAATGATTTTTACTCTCTAGAAGCCGCCTGGCTATTCTGAACCCAGCTTGTTGCTGGAGCTCAGTTTAGCGGCCTTTCTACACTTTCAACACCAACACCGAAGACTACTTGAATTTTATTGAAATCACCCATTGATTGACTGATGTCTGCTTAGTGTATCTCATCTGTCGATCCTCCCATCAATCGATCAAGATTCAAGCCTGTAAAATTAAAAGTTAGTGTACTGTAACTAAGCTAAGGCTGTATAATTTGAATTTCTGTATTATTATAGCATAATTAGATATCTGTGCATGAAAATTGCATGCACATGCCATGCCAGAATGGTCGCATTTTGTTTGCATTTTTAGTTGATCTCCTCGTGCACTCTCAGTTCAGCGCACTCTCACATTCGCTCAAAACATCAATATGAATGATGTGGGACTGAACAAACCAATTTGGGTCCAATTAAGTCACAGCACCAACTCGACACAAAATCGTCTTAAAGGACATGTTTTTTAATCTGTGAATCATTATTTCACTATAATAGTAATTCTACTTACAAAATCCGTCACTCCAAAAATTATTTCCTTCTTTTTATGGTCAATTCATCCTCGGTGCGTAATTTTCATATTTTTCGGGGTAGAACCTGCGGCTGCGGTATTGATTTTCAGGAACACGGATATTGTCGTCAATATATTTGTCCAGGATTGTGACGTCATTAGATACTGGAAGCGGCGTTTCTTGGCGACCGAAGATTTCCATCAAACAAACCAGCTTTGCCCGAAAATTTTGATAATTGAAAGCTAAAACCAGATATCCGGGCAAGAGAAGGTTGAGGATTTTCATTTGAACCACTCATCGTATAATATTCTTTTGAACTATATATTTGTAAAAGTTAGTTCACAACAATAAGGGATTGATTCAGCTCCATCTTTGGTAAAAGATGTAGTCGGAAAATTAATTCTCTAAATTTTCACATCTAAGATGTCGTCCAAAGTGACCTGGGGAAAACGACCCCATTTTTATTAGACCTAATTTACATTTTTTCTCGCAAGAATTGGGTAGGCTTAACTGATTGAAATACATATTGTAAGATAAAGGGAACGCAGAAGGGTGGGGGTGGTAAATAGAATTTAAAAAGATGTCATTACATCTATTTTTGTCCTATTCGTATATTTTTATATTGGTTTATGCAAATTTGCTGTCATATTTTTCATTGAATTATGGAAATACAACGTAATTGAAAATTAATAGAATAAACTAGTTTAAAAAAATGAAGATGACAGTTCATTTGTGAATGATTTATTTGCGTATTCAGCCCCCCCCCCCCCCCACCTTTCAAAAAATCCTTCCGCTGCCCTTGCCTCTCAGTATCCCGAAAGGCATATTTACATATTATATATTCTTTTGTTAATTTTTTTATAACAGAGACACCAGGGCAATTAAACCCAAAGAAAAAAAATGCAATTTCCCCCAACTTGACAAACCATTTCTGATAATTAAAGGGATTCTCCGGGCTGAACATGTTTATATCTAAATAAATACAGTAAAATTCACAAAGCAAAATGGCGAAAATTTTATCAAAATCTGATAACAAATAGCGAAGTTATTGAATTTTAAAGTTTAGCAATAAAATGTGAAAACAGTTTGGGCTGATGATATCACATCCCCACTTTCCTTTTTTCACGTATATGAAATCATATTTTTTCCATTTTTTCATACATGTGTGAATGATGTCTCCTTTGTAATGAAATAAGTTGCAGCAAGTAATATTTCATGCACTTAATCAGTTATTATTCCAGTATTTTTGGTACTTAAAGGAAAAAAAATGAATAAACCTAATTTTATATAATAGAATACAAAAGAACAAGTGGGGATATGACATCATCCGTTTGCTTCAAATTCATGACTAGAACTGTTTCACCGGAATAATGCAAATCTTTAAAATGCCATAACTTTATGTTATTCCCTGTCCGATTTTGATCAAATTTTCAGTGTTTTGTTTGTCTGATTTTTCTTAATGTGTTCAAATCAAATTATCTTCAGACTGGAGTATCCCTTTTACTATATTTGGTTAGAACTTCCAGGGATATAGGCATTGTCGGCGCGCGGAAGCCAAAAAATTTAGGGGGGGGGGGTCCACCTGAAATTTAGGCTCGGTGTAAAAATGGCAGAGGTAATAATGGCAGAGGTAAAAATGGCAGAGGTATAAATGGCAGAGGTAAAAATGGCAGAGGTAATAATGGCAGAGGTAATAATGGCAGAGGTAAAAATGGCAGAGGTAAAAATGGCAGAGGTAATAATGGCAGAGGTAAAATGGCAGGGGTTATAATGGGAGAGGTAAAATTACAGCTCTAGATAAAATATGGCCTGTCTTAAACCCAAATGCAATGAATTGTCAAAAAGCCGCCGCATGTACATACATTAAATAAGTACATGTCACGGTTAGGCATTCCATCATCATTATGTCTTCATCGGCCTAACAATGCTATTTACGAATTCTTTGGAGGTGTACCGTGAACGCTTTTTAAAAAGAAATCAAACGACAGATATTTTTTCATTCAATTTATCTGGAGCAAAATGAAACTGCACTATTCTCATTCATCATTTTATTACATTCCTTTTTGTCTGGCTGTTTTTTTTTAAATCTAAAGTTTAGCCAGGTTTACCGATGCAAAAAGGAGGAAGAGTGGACATAAGAGAGGTGGAGAGATAGAGAGGGTTAGGGGGCGGGGAAAAACATATTGTGGTTAAATATTATGTCCTTATTTGTAATGTCGTCTGTACTATTCTCTTTAAATAGTTGAATGACAATAAGCATGCGTTCCCAGGCTTGGCACTGAATATGAAACTGATTATCAAAATCAATAATAATCTTGCTTTGACTGGTAAACCAATTTGGGGTCGATCGAGGGGGACCGTCTGGTTCATATTCTTTACATAAAAGAAGACCCTGAAACTTTACCACTGCATCCAATATGATATAAACGCCTTAATGGTCATAACCCTTGGAAGCGGAAGTACTGTTGGGTATTTTATACACCATAAGCAGCACCCTCTTGGTAATTAGCTTGGTATGTTAAAATGTAGAGATTTGATACAAATCTCTGTTATTTTTCAAACAGAAGAAAAAACATTGTTTATTATCTAATTGTTATTATTTTTATTGTAATTCTTTTTATGACCTAAAAGAACTTCATTTAGTTGAAATAATTTTTTGTGTCATTTTCCCCCTTAAGACTGGCCATATTTTACCTAGAGCTGTCATTTTTACCTCTCCCAGTATAACCCCTGCCATTTTACCTTCTGCCATTATTACCTCTGCCATTATTACCTCTGCAATTATTACCTCTGTCATTTTTACCTGTGCCATATTTACCTCTGCCATTATTACCTCTGCCATTTTTACTTCTGCCATTTTCACCTGTGCCTTTTTTACCTGTGCCATTTTTATCTCTGCCATTATTACCTCTGCCATTTTTACCTCTGCCATTTTTACCTCTGCCATTTTTACCTCTGCCATTTTTACCTCTGCCATTATTACCTCTGCCATTTTTACTTCTGCCATTTTTACCTCTGCCATTGTCACCTCTGCCATTATTACCTCTGCCATTTTTACCTGGCACCGAAAGTTAGGGACGGACAAAGGTAAAAAATTGGACAAGCAACAACAACAAAAAAGAAGATAAAAAAGGGTTATCAACCGAAATTTTAGGGGGGGTCCGTCCCCCACCCCCCGCTTCCGCCGCCTATGGATAGGGGCGACGCTTACTAGGCATGCTCTTTCTCACTCTCTCATGTTCGTCTTCCCTTCTGCGTGCATAATTTGCTTCATGCTAAGAAATTGGCTAGCCAACATCTTTTTTTTACGTTCGACAAAACAAAAAATATATAGGCCTATATAATATCTAGAATAAGAAATAGCTACAACTTTCCTCTTTAGAATATTATTTGGGGCTTGTATATAAACACTGAACTTAAAGGTGATTAGGAAATGAAAATAATAAGGATCCAGAGGACTACAGGAAACAGGGGCCGCGGAACGGTTTTCAAAGTGGGGGGAGGGGGGGGGGGCTGACCAGGCAAAAAATCACAATCACATAGTCATTTTTACGTTTTTGTATACGGTTTTGGAAAAAAGCCCCCCCCCCCCGCTCCCGCCGCCCCTGGGAAAGAAAAACATTACAGTGAAGAGAAAGAGATGTGTGAGAGGGAGAGAGATGGGGGGGGGGGAGGGGGGGGGGGTACAAGAAAAGGAGGCGAATATGAAATGGGAAGTCGTGATTGCGAAGGGATGGGACCCCGGGGCCCCGTAGGGGTGTTTCTGTGGATGGGACCATGTGCCTTTTATGGCACCATTCGAAAGACCCAGGGGGCCCGGACAGCCTCACCGAGAAAAGAACTTTCGCCTTTTATGCCCGGGCTTTCATGTGATTACGTAATAATTTGCCCACAGTTAAAGTAATATACAACAATAGATGACGGGCGAACCATCAATATATTTAAAGCGTGTATTATATCCGTGCTATAGCTTGAGATGGGAGAAACCATAACTGCTAAATATTACGACTAAAGGACGAATCTTTGATCAGTGATACCTGTAACATTTTCTGAGGAGACGTTATTGAAACATTGCGTCAACAAGGCTAACGCATTTTCATCGGCACACAAATCATTTCCTGGAAATTATTTGCAATTCAGTATTCATATCATTTTCATCGCGGTGTGGGTGTATTATAGGCAGTCACGTCTTTGTCAAGGTGAGGTGAGTGATAAAATTTGTGTTTTATACTAACATTCTAGTGATTAAGGATGCCGTTACATGGATGTGGATTCTCTGCATGCGAGGGAGCTAAGCGACAGAGTGAGTAACGTGGGGAATAATCAGGGGCGTAGACAACGGGGGGGATGAGGGGGATGCATCCCCCCCACCTCACAAGGTGGGGGGGATGGCATGTACAATCATCCCCCCCAGGTTTTGGGGAATGATATTTGGTTACTTAATAAGTCATAATGATGATAATAATAGTAATAATAATAATGATAACAATTATAATATAAATAATAATAATAATTATGATGATGATAATAATAATAATAATAATAATAAAGCGCAGTGTGAATTTACCCTGTCTTGAAATGCGAGATAAAAGGAACCTATTAGTATTAGCATTATTATTTGTATTAGTTTTATTTTTTATTTGTATTATTATTATTATTATTATTATTATTATTATTATTATTATTATTATTACTATTATTACTATTATAAGACTGAGATCAAATAGAAGTAAATAATGCCCTAATTTGAAACGATGCAATGCCGTTATGGTTCCGATTTCTTCACAAACTTACAAAGCAGTATTGTTGTTACTCCATGGATCATAGTGATACTGTTTATGTTTTTTGTATCTGTATGTTAATGAGCCGCCAGCCAATATCCATCTATGGATACTATGCCTGTTTCTTTGAGGTAAAAAAAAGCATAGTATGTACGTATTCATTATGCTTTATAATGAACAGACATATTTTTATTTGTTTGCCCGGTTTGTTTGTTGTTTATGTGTTCTATTCACAAATGGCCACAGAGGCTGTTTTCATTCATAACCACATACCCATATCAAGACAACAAAGACTATACCTGCGTGTACACAGTTGACATTGGTTTTTTTTCTGAAGAGGTGTAACAGCAAAATTCACAGAGATAAATAAATACGTAGTGTGGTTCAATATGCAATACTATGTGTCAGTCCATTCTGTATTCGTATGCCACGGTGTGTAGATCTGATGATACCATCCCCTCACTATTTCTTTTGTATTTTATTATAAGAAATATGAAATATTTCAATTTTCTCCCAATTAATTGTCATGTGAAACAATTTTTTTCACTGAAAATGAGGGATTACCATTGTTTTAACATTTTGTGGTTCAGTCAAGTTGGTCATTGTTGTCAAATCTGTAAAAAATTGAAATATTGCATAATTCAAACAATAAAAATCAAAAGAAATAGTGAGTGAGGGATATCACCGATTCTCTCATTTGCATATCCTGAGTTGTGCATATAACTGTTATGAGAAAAATAAGCGAAACTTTAAAATTTCATGACTTTCTTATTTTGCATCCAATTTTGATGTAATTTGCTGCATTATGCTTGCTTGATTTTTCTCAATTTATTAAAATCAACATTTTCTTGGGTGGACTTGACCTTTAAAAAAGCCGGTGTGAAAATATACCGACCGATTGTCTGGAAAACCCACCGAGTACACATGCAGAGTCAGCAAATCGATCAATCTTCATAAAACCCATGCAGCCTGTTGTTTGTGATTGATAAAAGTCTTGAAAAACCCACCAAGCATCCGGAAGGGGGCAAATTATGCTCCCCATTATGGGGGGAATTCCCGGACGATTATTAAAGGCACCTGTAGTGTTTACACAACTCTGAACGAGGGTTCGTTCATTTTATATTACAGGGGAGTTTTAGTTTATATAATTATATAAATTATAATAAAGTTTCGAAGGAGGGAACAAGTGAAACTTTGATGTAACTATTATGTACTGTGGGATGACAGGCCTTGAATGGAACCCATGAATGCATGAGCAGCACGCACATGAGTCAGATCTGATCTGATTTCCTAATGCTATAGCCCCCCTGATTAACATACCCGGTTAACATGATTAGTGTGGGGTTAACCGGAGTGTAGCATGGACCTATAAAGGCCCATGATGAGAGCGAAAAAAGACAGTAATATAATGCTGAGGTCTTAAGTGTTTTAAAGTGTTGCAGTGAGCCATTTTCGGCAAATCTTAATTGTGCAACAGAGGGACATTTTTGGGGCAAGTATCATAGTTTATTATTCTATTTCTGTTCGCGCCAATGGGATATAGTGCATGAAAGTTGCGCATTATGTAACTGTTTCGTGAAAAATAAGCGAAATTTAAAATGTCATAACTTTATTTTACATCCGATTTTGATGAAATTTTCAGTGTTATATACTTATTTGATTTTTTCTTTATTAATTCAAATCAACATTTTTCTGGAGGGACTTGACCTATAAGATTTTAAACACTATATTATCCTATTCAAACAACTATTTTAAGGTTCGCGGTGTACAGAAATTTTTAACAGCGTTTTTACTGTGTGACAAAATATTAATGCAGACATTATTTTGTACGATTGAAGGCCAAATACTCTTTTAAAAAAAGGGGAGACGGAGCGTATTGTATTTCTTTATTTATTTCATTATTATTATTATTTCAATATTATTATTATTTCGGGGGGGGGGGGAATACAATTAAGGCGTGCATGTCGAAATGTATGGGCATTTGGGTGCAAACAGATATTTTCACCATCAGATTACGTTTGTGCCTGAAGAAGCTTTGTGTTTCGTGGTAATTAAGTTTAGCAAACCGTTTTTGAAGTTTGGAAAAAAAATGAAGTTGTAAAACTCGATCTGTGGTCAGTTCTGGCGCAAATTTAGTTAAAAGGTATTTTCCCCTTACACCTTCCTATATCGCTTTAAGAGAAAACAAACTATGCAGGGGCGGATTTAGCTTTTGCCAAAGGGGGAGTCATAATAATATTTTGATCCACATTTTGCTCGATCGGCCGCAAAAAAAAGATTTTTGCTGTTGGTCTTTTTAAAAGGAGGTCCTCACTAAAGACTTAATTACTTTTATTCTTATAAACATATCTCATAGGGCCTAAATATATATTGCAAGCGCTAAGCGAGAGCTCAAAATTATCTTTGAATATAGGCCTATTTTATGTATTTAAACATGAAAATTACACATTCTGAGCAGTTTGTGTAATCATGAAAAAGATGTGTATCTAGGAATGACGCAAGCGCAAAGCCCGAGCTAAAATCTTAAATATAGGCCTACTGACCTTTAAAGGGACTGCTTTTATTTTAATGAATAGAATACATACGGTATCTCAAACGAATAATGCGAGGAGCGAGCGTATTTAGGGTATGTTTTTTTTTCCAAAGCTTTTTTTTTCTTCTAAGACTAGCCAAGCGTGTTTAGGGTCACAGTTTTTCCCCCAAGCTTTTTCCCCGGGGCTTTTTCCTCCTCGTTTCTGAAAAGTGTTCAGGTTCTTCCTGATTGTGGTATTTTAACCTAACTGCACTGGGGGTATGCAATACCCAGTGAATATAGTTTTGTCTATATCTAAATATTATTGTTAGCAAGATCGACAAAACTTGTTTAGGGGTCATATTCTGGCGACAACTTGTTTAGGGGCCAAAATGTGTTAATGAAGCTCGCGAAAAACTTGTTTGTGGGGGTTATTTTGCACACAGAGAAAAACTCGTTTAGGTGGTGTTTGGAAATAATTTGGCCACGCGTGTGTACAGTAATACATTTGACTGCCCCCAGAGGATAGTACTTTTGCAATTACAGGATATTTTACACCAATAAAAATATACACAAAGATTCTTGTCATCAAGTGTGAAATCGTACTTCCGAATATATTACCGTTGTCTCTTTCACGTCAAAAAAAAATCACGAGAGTTAAATCCTTGGCATCTTTTGGCAAAATATTAAAGTGTTTTTTTTTTTCATATTCATTAGACCCAGTTCCTTTCACTCCCTTATCTAATTTTTCCCCACTTCTGTTTTTATTCACTGCAGGTTGCCCAACTTCATTTGCAATAAGCTGTCAACAACGGAGAAAGAGGTTTTTAAGATGACTGTCAGGTGCCCCGAAATGTATTTAACAATATTTATAATCTTGATGTCATCTTTGAGATCCAGCGCAGATGATAAAATAAGTGTTTCCTTTGACAATGGTGACTTTGTTGTCGTTGAAGCTTTCAAAGAAATCGAACTTAACATGACGATCACATGTTCTACCAAACATGGCGGGAAAATGACATTCATGTCAGCAGATGAATCGGTGTTTACTGTTGAAGAAAACGTGAGTACGATTGCTTGCTCACCAGGAGACACGGAAACAAATGTGACACATTCTCTATGGATCGATGGAGTTGCATTAGGTGTGACCGATTTGCGAACAGTCTTCCAGAATTCCACAGGCGAGTATCTGATCAACGCTTACTTGGTGAAAGTTTTAAGGAAGCCTTTGTTCACTCCGACAGCGTTAGCAACAATCCTTTTGGTATGGATATGTGTGTCTTATGTTACGATGGGGAATAAAATTGAACCAAAATTGATACTGGATCACTTAAAACGTCCCCATGCTGTATTGATCGGTTTATTATGCCAGTTTCTCATCATGCCTCCTTTGTCCCTAGCAATCGCCAAAATGTTCAAGTTGGACGACGCCGCTGCCATTGGACTCATACTCGATGGAACATGTCCTGGTGGCTGGTTTAGCAATGTCTTCACTCTCCTTCTCGATTGCGATTTCAATCTCAGTCTCACGATGACGTTCTGCTCAACAGTCCTTGCGCTTGGCATGATGCCTTTGAACCTCTTCATCTACACCCGCTTCTTCCTTGACCATAATCAACAGCTTCGGGCACCCTACGGTCAGCTCGCCATACAATTAGCCTTTCTCGTTGTACCTGTCGTCATCGGTCTCGGGCTCAGCCAGAAGTTTCCAAAAGTAAAACGACTTTTTGATAAGATGCTGCGGCCGATGTTGGCTGGGTTGGTAGTGGTCGCTCTTGGAGTAGGAATCCCGACGCAGTACTACGTTGTCCTGGTGTCCTGGAGGATATGGGTCGCTTCCGCTGTCTTCCCGCTGATCGGAGGTCTGTTGGGCTTTGCCATCGCTCGTGCGACGTGTGTACAACTCAGACCCGCCGTCACAATCGCCATAGAGACAGGAGTCCAGAATAGTCTCCTGGCCATCACAATAGTGACTTTGTATTATGATCAACCCGAGATTGATCTGATTGGACGTGTTCCTGCACTCATTGGACTCCTTGTCGTAATGGAGGGAGGGGTACTAGCCATATTCAAAGCCATACGGGACTTCTACAAGACAAGAACAGAAGTGCCTCATGTAGAGTTAGATGAAGAGACTGGAGATGTCGAGGACAAGGGAAGGACTGTACCAAAACCCACGGACATAAATGATATTAACCTAAGTAATAGAGAAGATCAACAAATGGGACAACTTGCGTGATGCTCAGACTTTATGATGTAAAATGATATTTATTTTTCTTACCACAGATCTTAATCATTCTATCAATTTGCAAGGTCGGTTATTTAATGAAATTTCAGTACGATTAATGACAAGTCCTGACTGAAAAAACCCTCTCAGGGACAAAGAATCGTATTCAGATGAACTCAGGTTTAATTCATACTCTGTTCTTAACATGTGGTAACTATGACACAAATTTCCAACAGTATTGGTTCAAGTCAAAAGCATATTTGACACTCAAGAACACAAGTCGGATGTAATGAACTTGAAAACGCAGGATTACTCCATGTAGATCAAAGAGCTAAACATTGCATCACGCTCATGAAAATATATTGGATACATTAGATCCTAACATAGCCAATAATTTTACTAGTGTCCCGATTATCCATAGGTACGATACTAGAAATAGTAATTTTGATTTTGTATTACCAAAACGTGAAGGTCATATAGGGAACACTTTTTATTTCAATGGCATCCGATTTTGGAATTCTCTTCCCAATCAAGTTAAAGCTGATAAAAGTTTTTCTCACTTTAAGAGTGCACTAAAAGAAATGCCTATAACTGGAATCTACTACAGAACAGTATCACAAGTAAAATACACATTTTGTACAGTTGGTTTTCAGTATTGTAGATTATATAGGGCATAAGTAGATAATTGCTGTTTGCTTCAGGTTTTTACAACATATTTGATTGGTAGATATGTCGTTTTTACCATGTTCTTGTACTGGTCGTAGTTATTAAATTTTGTTGTTAGAATGTTTTTATCCTATAATAGAACCCCTGGTTGGAAATAAGCCACTCGGCTTTCATGGGTTATCCTGTCAAGGTTTTCTTCCCACTTATTGTATTTTCTATCTTGTGATATTCTTGACTAATAAAATAAATAAATCAATCAATCAATAAAATCATTAAACCATTCAAGCATGATAAAAGAGTACAACACACAAAATATATAATGTAAAAAAAGTTTTTAACTTCTCAGCTTCCCATAATGTTAGCCCGTGTTAATTTTCAAAATACAGACCAATTATTGCAGTTATAAATTTGTTTTTTAACAAATCCTTATTACTTGGCGATTGTAACGCTTGAAAATGGCTCTTAAAATGGTTACACTTGGTTTATATTTTCTCTAAACGTCCCGCTAAACGTCCTGTCTGTAGTATGTACCCTATTTCGGGGTGATGAGAACAAATATTTTTGTTGACAAATATGTATGGTGTCTTCAGCAGTTTCCATGACGAAATGTTTTAATTTTTGCAAAAGTGCCAAACTAGTAGAGTATAGTAGAAAAGGGCCGTAGAAGTGATAAAATTCATTAATTTCAATTCCATTATTAGAAAACTAAGGTCTCAAAATGGTTGCTGTTATGGTATTGGCTGAATGAGTAGATTATATTTATAAAGAAAATGACCAAAATGTTTGTCATCTTTTTGTTGATCACCCGAGCGGTTTCCCTGATATGTGGTTCCTTTAGCAACTTTTTATCAAAATTACAAATTTGGAAACAGAAGGGGAAGATGATGAACAAGGATATTATTACTATTATCATTATCATCATCTTATAAACCGCTTTGGGCCTAATGAGAAAATGCAGTTTAATTAATAACAATAAAATTATATGAAAATAATAATAATTTGTATTTTTTAAATACATTTATCATTATTCAGGGGGCTGGGGTGTGTGTTTTGTAATGGATCAACATTGATGACAGAAATAAAGACTAAAGAATTGATAATTTTGGAGTGTATAATAGTTCTGTTTGTTTTGCTTATTGGTCACTACTGGGAAGCATACAATAAGTCAATGCTCATGGTTCTTGCAGTTTAAGGCATGATTTACAAAGATTTACATTTGACAACAACTGCAGTAACCATCCAGGGGGGGGGGGGCAATGAAAATGATCAACTTCGTGAGCAAGAGGCGTATCGAGGGGACAAAAAGAAAGTAGACGAAAAAGGGGGAGAAAGGGAAGAAAGAGGATAACAAAAATAGAAAAGAGGAAAAGAAGAAGATTTTTAAAAAATAGAATCAAGGGACACAGGGGACCATTCTCCCACCCTGTTGATCAGTGTGCCAAAAGAAAAGAAATAAACAATAGCGGGAAAGAAGGTCTAAGAAAAAAAAAATACTTAAATATATTTTGTTTCAAAACGAGTGGAAGTTATTCATGGGCATTTTATTTTTTTAGTGTTTGAATGAAGTTAAGAATGTTCACTCTGTAGTAGGTAAAGAAATCGGAATAGGCCACTTTCAATCCAGTACGTTACTTTGAACTGCCATCTGTGAAACAATAACTCAAATGAGACAATATTAGAGCTTGTACAATATATTTAATACATTTATAGGCAAAATAATTAATGTTCCAAAATAAAAGTGTATTTTCTTGAAATTATACTGCAAGGCTGAATTATAAACATCTCATCAATGTTCTGAAATACGATTATTACAACGAAGGTTTAAATTATCATTATTGACTAAATGTCATTGAACATACTTTCTACATTTAAAATCATTTCTTTTGCACACATCCGAAGATGTAACATTTGAGAATTCATGTTTCTTCTGAGTTGAAACATTGTGAACTGGATCATGATGAGATAAGAGCTTGTGCTTTCTATAAATTCCAAAACACAAACAATAAGAAACAGACCTGTAGGTAAATCATAAAACAAAGAGAGAAACGATCAAAGTAGAGAGTCCTGGGGCACTTTATTAATGCATATTGCTGCTGATTATTCAGATGGCTTTTAAACTATTGCAAAAAAGACAAGAGTAACAACTACAGTCATAATCATAATCAGAATTACTTGAAAAAGCCAACATAACATGGCATGAGCTATGCAGCATGTGGACTTGCGAAGAGACAACTACATGATAGCAGACACTATACCGTCTTTGATGGTAATTTGCTGCTTTCAAGCATTTTCATCAAATCTGGAATTTTTATCTTTGTTTCAATAGAATCTATAAATCAAATTTTCTTCTAATTTTAGTTTTTCGCCAAATTTTACCTCCCCCAAGAAAATTCTATGACTTGGGTAACATTCTCCCAACTAATTTAAGATCTACTCTGCAAAAGGATCTCGGTTTACAAAAAAACTTTGCATAGAATACTGCATGGGTGTGTGGCGAGATGTATGGTGGGGTTCAGCTACTGTAGCTACCGGTGGTACCAGAGACCGAGAACAGACCAAAACTTCCTGCCAATAAGGTTGATTCTGCGCGATGCGTTGGTTCTTGCGTTAAATTAAATATGCAATATGATCTTTCGACCCCGAGAGAACCTTTGACCTCATCATCAAGGATTACTTGTACCAAGTGTAAACACAATTGATGCAGAAATGAGAAGTTGACCAAAAACTTTAACATTTTTGTAACAGACCAACAGACTATTAACAGACTACCAGTAAAAGTGATCACTAGGTCTCTGCTGAACTTCGTTCAGGCGAGACAAAAAGGAATCTGATCATATATAGTTTCAAGTACTAATAACAAAAAGTATATGAAACTACAAACACAAATGCAGGACAAAAAATGTGGAACCCGGTAACTGTTTATATGATACATAATAGAAAATGAACAACTAGGAAACCATGAACCCAGGTTGTAAAAATATGCTGGTATGAAATATGAGGACATAAAACCAAGGTCAACATTTTAAAAATATTCACAAATGCCCATCAATTTCAATGTCTTCACACATTACATCCATAAAACTATTCTTGTTGTATGGCATGCAGTTCTATATCAATGAAAAAGTAATCCACCATCATAAAAAGCAATAAATCAAATTCGAATTATCAATAAAGAGTCATACATCTCATAAAAAAAATAATTTTATAACAGGAAATCATTAAAAATTTAACAGGATAAAAAAAAAATGTTAGGTTTTCTATTTTGTTATCCTGCAGATTATTACTTACATGTATTTGAATAGTCAGTATGTGAGACAATGGATGAGGAACGAAAGCAATGTGGATCTTGTGTTTGGCCATCATGAGAGCTTAGTTGGAGAGTTAAACATGGAGTCAGTCATCCCAACATTATATTTTCAATTAAACTTAAGATCCCAGTGGAAGAAAATGCAAAAAGGAAGAAAATGCAAAAAGGAAGGAAGATTTTTTATCAAAACAAGTGGAGCACCTCTGGCAAGTGATACTTGATTACTCTTATGTACAAATTTCATGGATCAGATCCATAAACTTTCAAAGTTATGATGGTAATTTAAAAGATACCCCCAACATGGCCAAAGTTCATTGACCTTTGACCTTGGTCATATGACCTGAAATTCGCACAGGATGTTCAGAGATACTTGATTACTCTGATCACCAAGATTTATGCACTAGACCAATAAATTTTCAAAGTTATGATGGTAATTCAACAAATACTCCCAATGTGGCCAAAGTTCACTGACCTTAAATGACCTTTGACCTTGATCATGTGACCTGAAACTCACACAGGATGTTCAGTGATACTTGATTACTCTTATGTCCAAGTTTCATGAATCAGATCCAAAAACTATCAATGTTATGATGGTAATTCAACAGATACCCCCAACATGGCCATAGTTCATTGACCTTTGACCTTGGTCATGTGACCTGAAATTCGCACAGGATGTTCAGTGATACTTGATTACTGTTATATCCAAGTTTTATGAACTAGACCAGCAAACTAAAAAGGGGTGGTGAGAATCTTGACTATAAAAGTAGCAAAGTTGTCTACCACGCTGCAGGATGCAGAGTTCAAAATATTATTTTCATGTATTTGGTTTTTTTATTGTTATCATGCCAATCTATTGCAAATATTGTGATTCTTGATGATTTATAATAAAAACATAAATATGAAAAAGAATATAGCCTTGAATATGCTATAGTTCAAACAGAGGGAAATGAAAAGCCAAAAGGGGAGAATTTCTTGTAGAAAAGCACCCATCCTTCTTTTGGAATAGAAACTGAAACCATGCAGACAAAGCTATGAAAACAACCATACATTAGAGTTTTTTTTAGGATAAACGTACAGTTTGTCCCCAAAAAGGAAAAGAAATGCCTTCTGACCAGTATCTGGTATATCAGCAAAGAATATGCAAGCGGTGCTCAGGATTTGTAAAGAGTTTGGCAGATAAATGAACTTGAGTCAATTCAAGGAGAAGCAGCAGGCTTTACAACAGGAAGCAATCAAGACGGCAGTGATGCCCAAATGCTTACCTACATAGAATGGAAAACACAAGAACATGGGGGCGGGGGAGGTCACCTGACCATGTTGAATGAAATTCACAAGGGAAAGTTAGGACTAAAGAAAGAGTACTATATGCCAATAGAAATTATGAAAGCGTTTGATACAGGGCCTCACCAGTGTCACTTTGTTAAGTCAAAATCCTTTGGTATCTGTGGTAAACTCCACAAATGGCTTATGTTTTTTCTAACAGGTAGACGGCAGTGTGTAGTCATTGGTGGAAAAATGTCGTCCTGGGGAGAAGTACTGAGCGGTGTGCCACAAGGTAGTGTGTTGGGTCCAACACTCTTTTTAGTTTTTGTCAATGATCTTCCAAATGTTGTCAAGTCTAATTTTGTAATGTTGTAAGGATGATGTAAAGATGATACATAGATGCATATATGTTCTGTTGTCAAACAACTCCAAAGAGACATCTCCCTTCTAAAACAGTGGGCTGCAAAATGGCAGATCCATTTTCATCCTGATAAATGCACCATCTTAAAGCTAGGGGGAAACAATACAAAAGAACGGACTCAGTATCACATGAAAGCAGAGTCAAAACTAGTTACTCTTAAGGAGGTTCAAGCAGGAAAGGACCTAGGGGTACTAATTGACTCGAAGCTGTTTTTCAAAGAACAAGTGTCAGAAGCAGCATTAAAGGGTAACAGAGACCTAAGAATCGTTAGAAGAACATTTGTTAGTCTAGATACAGTTACCATGTCATACTTGTTTAAAGATCTTATCAGACCCCTATTAGAGTATGGACAAGACGCATGGTTGCCATATCAACTAAGTGAACAAAGACAGTTAGAAAGTGTACAGAGGTGAGCCACAAAAATGATGTAGGCCCTATTGTCTTTGTTTTCTTCAGTTTAGCATACATGTGCACACTTCTGACAGTCCTTTCTCATGTTAATTCTATTTATTTGTTCAATATCATGGATACTGTACTACCCCCAGAGAGGATACTATGATTGATGGACAGGCAATCAAGCGTACAGCATCATGGACTTAAAGTAAAGTAAATCCCGTCAGCTAGAAATATTGCTTATAAAATCTCCTTCTTTCCGAGGACTGGTTGATCTTGTTTTCAACCAGCTTTCTGTCTCAGCCCAACCTGTTGAGAGTTTTAAGGGCTTGCTCTAGCCTGTACCACCTGGCAATAGATATACTATACTGTTGACTAAACTTTAACAAAGGTAAGATATTTCTTCAGTTTACTACAGGCTTTACTTTAAACCAAATTGTTTTTAAAATGAAAGAAACTAAATGCTTTTTTTCCCAAAATTGTGTTCATAAACTCTATTCATTTTGCTGAAAGTAGCTGGAAAAAAGATTGGTCAAATTTGTTAATTTTATGAATTTCGATAGCTTCTGTCTGTATCTGTGTTTTTCTCTCTCTGTCTGTCGGACTTGTTTTATCTGCCTCTCTTTGCCTGTACATCATTTATCATTGGATATTGTGTGTCCAAAAATACAAAAACAATCAGAGAAATCTTCAACAAATTTCTATCAATTAAAGCAAACAATATTGCTTTGTCAGCTGCTTATGGCAAAATTTTGCATAGATAAGAAAACATGTTACACATGTTAAAAACAATAAAACATAATCTCTCACACAACGAAATGTAAATTCACATGAAAAGCACCAATCTTTACCAAAAAAAGAAAGAAGAGAAGACGTAAATTGCTGTAAGCAATAGGTCTATCTACAAACGTCATTGCAACAAGCTATTTCATCTATATATGACATACTGTCACATTGTCATTCATGTTACTCACATTCATGTCAAATACAGAGAATGGCAGTGCTAGAACTCTTAAATACATACTTATAGCCTCACAACTGAGTGTATATGTAACACATTCAATCACAGAAAAATAATTTTGCACTACTTATTACACATGAATAAGTTATGAAGACATGCATTTCATAACACTTATTACCCTAGAAAAGATGGAATTGGAAATTGCTTTCTGCTATACACCTTTTAATTAAAAATAAATTGACACCTCAGAAATCCCCAATTTACGGAAAAAACATGCCATGAACACATGATTATTATATACGGCCTGAAAGACTGTAAGAATAATTTGATACCATATTATCTGGTATGTGCCAGAAGGTATTCTTTGCAGTGATGTGAATTTTGATTTGCGCCAAAGTAAGGCATACCTGCAATGAATGAATCCCAATGTCAATGATGTCATAATCCTACAAGGGTTGCATCAAATACATTTTCAATAATTTTCATTATAATTGTTTGATAAACACTTTTTAGCATCAATTCTCAAGTTATCTTCATTGAAAAGGGATTTGCTTACGTGTTCATGACATATTTTTCCTTAAATTGGTGATTCGTGAGGTGTCAATTTTTTTTTTGACTGACACAGTAGAGTAAACAAGAGCAACTACACTATAACAATAGTAGATTATAGGCCCCATCTCCATTATGCTGGTATACTGAAATGTAATCAGATTCAAATATGGTTTAATTTTATGGTTTTCTTGTGAACAATATTTTTTACATGTCAGAAGAAAAAACTTATGCACTCTCACACTAAAGTAGGTAATGCCTGGTTCACTGAAAAAAGGCGTACATGAAATCTGAGACAAACGAACCGTTATGTTGAGCCAAGGTGCCGACGGTGCTGTACTATCAATATAAAAACTCTTTTTAAACTCTATGTTAATAGAGGATCAACGCAAACTGATGACTGAATTTTATTATTAATAATGTGTTTTTATACTCAATTTGAAATTATGAATGCACTGTATGCTATTATGTAATAATTTAACAATTGATAATATTTTGTAATTTTATAATGTAATAATTGAATTGCAATAATTTTATTTATTCGAAATTGAAGATGTAATACTTCAAAGTGTAATAATCTAAATTTTGCCGCTCTTCTATTTTTGTTTATTCTATGTACAATCCACTGGCATGATGTGAAATGGTAGTTTGTATTTTAATCAGGCTCATTACACCTTGTCTACATGACTTTAAAAACATCAAACTTACGATAAACTGGATCTCTTGTTCTTAACTTTTGTACTCACTTTCAAAAGTTTACCTCACATTAGCTTATTTAGTTCGCAATAACCACATGCGAATATTATTTTCAGGGTTGAAATGTTCCAACCTGTTTATCGCCACATACAGTATATTTCGTATATATTTTAAGTAAATGTTAAGTTTATCGATTCATTATAATCCCTCCTTCTCCTTCACTTCCTTTTCTTCTCTAACATTCCTTTTTAATTTGAATTAATTTATCTCACTATTAAATGTTGCCTTATACTAAGTTTCATTACTATTTATGTGAAATTTTACCATGCGAAAATACTTATGCAATCCAATGCACAATTTAGCTGTCAAACTACGACACATGGAGATTTGTACACTCATTGTTTATGTTTTTTAGTCATTTATCTATCTAAGTTTCTCCAGCTTTCATAAAATAATGAGAGTCAGACCTAAATTTCAAAGTGAGCTTTGGAGACAAGATTTGCTTGCAGTATGTTCTTGCTACAACTTACAGTTAATTATAGTTATAATAGTTGTTAATATAGCATTTAACATGCAGCAAGCACTATACAACAATGCAGCATAATTATCTTGGTATCTACAGCTTAGGATGCAATTATCAGACCACATACTGTATCTGTCTATACACAGCTGGACCCATACTGCGTCAGTGGTAATTAAGTAACTCCCAAGATGTTCTGTAATCTGATTGGTCCAAATTGGATCACATGATATTCAGCGAATTGCACTATTGCATCCAAAATGCACTATCCTGCACTCCGACGTCATACCAAATGCACTATCCTGCACTCTGACGTCATACCAAATGCACTATCCTGCATTCTGACGTCAGAATGCAGGATAGTGCGAGTTCTGGAATTATCTAGAATTTAGATCAAATATAGCATTCGGGGCAACTCAGTAACACGGGTGGGTGGGGGGTTGTATAACACAACCAATATACACATTCTTGTGCATAGAGGACCTAAACCTCTGTGCTCGACTCGCCAAATGGATATACCGCACTCAGTCCTACGGACCACGATGCAGTATATCCATTGGCTCTTCTCGCACATCGTTCATTATTTGGCCCTGCATGCACGCGCTTACGTGCATTATTTGTATATAGTTTAATCCAATAGCCTTCATGAGTTATTACTCATTATCAAACAAAACAGAGTCTTCACATGAGAACTTCAACTTCTCCATGCTGGTGGAAGACAACATATGGAGGCCCTGAAAATGTTTGACATTTTCCTCTACCTCCATACATCCAAACATGTTTTCTTTTGGCATTAACCCTTCCTTCAGAAAGTAGGACTTTAATGCCAGAAGGCATCCTACCATCTATGAGACTTTCCTTCCTTTCCCTCTATATCATAATAATAATCTGTTCTTGCATAACACATATCACGCTATCATAACATCTCTATGCACTGTAAAGGACTATGGGGGGCATTACCCATAAGCTTTCATAAGCCAGGAAGCCTTTTACAGTGCACAAGCACTTCATAGAATTTCTTTCAAGGATATCCACAAGATCTTGTGAAGACTCTCTGAGCCATCCCCGGTGACTGATCTGGTCAATACCTAATACTTGCTTCAGGATCCTGATGTGGATTGCTCCTTCTCACCCTGTTCAGCTTGCTGACCTTGTTGGGAGTGCAGGACTTGGGTACCAAGTAGCTTACCGAATAGACCGAGTACGGCAGAGTGTTTCTCGAGGGTGGTCCCAGACTATTAAAAAAGATTGAGGATAGAAGTGGAATGATATTAACAATCATCAGTTTTTATATCACATAAATTACAATTTAAGTCTCCTTGCGCTTTTGAAATACAAATGGGTAGAATGATAATGAAAGAAACTAATCATATAATTATATCATCTATCAATATCATGATAAAAATCCAAGACTGGGAACTATCTACAATGCATCATAAATCAGGAACATTTGTATGATTAGATATTGAATGCATTATCTGAATTCATATTAAATGGCAATTCCATAAAATAATCAACTCTCTTGTAAGTCTGATCCCCTTTCTTCTCAATTCTTATTTCAATTAAAAAACTGCTAAAGTAGAGCAGTCAACCTCGTGTAACCCCCCCCAAAAGGAATCTTAATGCCCCAAAAAGGGAATTTCCAACGAAAAAAAAAAATTCTCAACACGACCATTCAAACAAGACCTGCCAACCTCTGGGAACAAGAAACTGGATTCAGCGAGCCTTTAAAACTGTATTTTGAAATATTGACCCGTAAATGATCTTTGACCTTTGATCTAGTTACCGGTACCTGAAATTACATTCATACAATTACCTAAACTTGTGTATATTTTATGAAAATAGAAACATTTAGAGACAATTTTTTTCAATAGGATAAAAAAATTGAAAAAGAAAATCAAATTTCATGAAGAAAAAAGTAATACCATAATTTTTATTGCAAAACGGTAATAATTATGGCCAAAACAATGGTTGGCAGCTCTGCTAAAGCCCTGATAACTTGAGAACACTATAATTCTTTTACGAATGAACTAAAAAACACAGACAAAGAAATGTCCCAAATATGGTGGATTATGTGCATATATCTTAAAGGAGAATGAAACCTTTAGAACAAAATAGCTTGTGTGAAAACAGAAAATCAAAGAAACAGATCAGCAAAAGTTTGAAAAAATTGGACGAACAATGAGAAAGTTATGAGCATTTGAATATTGCAATCACTAATGCTATAGAGATCCTCATATTGGCAATGCGACAAAGATGTGTGATGTCACCTGTGAACAACTCCCCCCATTACTTTAGTATATATTTCACTTATATTGCCTCTTTTATCACATTTATCAGTAGATCATGTGTTCCTTCTATAGGAGGGCATGTAATACAGATTTTTAAACAATACATCATGGATAAAGAGTTTGTATCACCATAAGAAAAAGCAAAAAGAGACATTTGGGGGGTATTTTATAGTCCATCAAAGGGAAAGTTGTTCACATGTGACATCACACATCCTTGTCGCATTGCCAATGGGAGGATCTCCATAGCATTAGTGATTGCAATATTCAAATGCTCATAACTTTCGCATTGTTTGTCCGATTTTTCTCAAAAACTTTCATTGATCTGTTTCTTTGATTTTTCTGTTTCGACAAAAGCCTACTTATTCCAAAGGTTTCATTCCCCTTTAAGCATTTGCCCTATGTTGCTTCTAATCCTGGAATGCTATTAAATGTGTAATCCAAAAAAATGTTCACCTTAGTCAATAAAATGAAAAGTTCTTCAATTCAGTTTAGAACAAAAAGTTGCAGATCGCCCTCAACATTTCAGATGTAATGAATATTTAGTACAGTGTACAAACTGCGGAGCAGTCGTCATGGTCTGGTGTTAAGACTCATCTTTCAACCAGAGGGAAGTGGGTTTAAATCCCAGCCATGTCATGTTTTCCTTGAGCAAGAATCTTATTGAAACACATCATGTTTCACTCAACCCAGGTGAGGTGAATAGGTACTCGGTAGGATTAATTCATTGAATGCACTGAGTGCTGGAAGGCAGCTTGAGCCAAAGCCAGGGTAATAATAATAATAGTGCGCCTTGGAATAGATTATTTCTAGCTAGATGGCACTACATAAATGCCTATTATTATCATTAATATTATTAGTGGTTATTACATTACAAAATTTTGTGAATGTTCATGGATTTCTAGTTGGGATGAATAGAAAGCAATTGCATTGGATGATCTACAAAGCAAAGTACTCACCGGTATGAGGGCTTCCTCTGTGAGACATTCTTCAATCATTTGTTTCATTGCTCTCATGAAGGCCATAGTATAGACTGCAGTGTCCTTCGTCATATAGAATGTGATCGGTAAGCCTTCCCATGGGCTGAACTCATCTCCGCCACTCTCTTGTGAAACCTGCTCGTCATCAATCACCAGCTTCACAAGGGAGGCAACGTTGACACCACCATTTTCTACAACAATCTCTTTCTTCTCTATTGAAATACAACCAGAAAGCAAAAGTTGCTGTATATTTTTCAAAATGATATAATATCAATACAATGGTCAGCAAGAAATTTACCCACATTGTGCTGCACTCAACCCAGGTGAGATGAATGGGTACCTGGTAGAAGAATTCTGTGACTGCTTGAGCGCATAGGTAGCCGAGCTAAAGCCGAGGTAATAATAATAATAGCAGGGCCCGCTGGGAGACCAGTTTTGGAACTGTAGTGGCTACCTAGAGTAAATATACTGCTGCTGCTGTTGTTGTCATTATTACGTTATTATTATCATATCATTATTGTTATAGTATTGTTATTATTATTATAAAATTTATGTTTTTAGTTTAAGGTTTGTCACAGATTTACCATTTGGGAACTGTCATTACCCATTGGACACCATGGGTGCCCATGAATTTTCAAAGAAGACCCTAACAGGTTATCTTGCTTCAATCTCACAGCGCAACTTCATGTCATGTTGCCCTCAATCCTCAATAATATCCCAAATAATCTATTTTCATGATAGGTTGCAATATATACCATTTCCAAATGCCATATGTGCATAGGCTGTCGAAAAGTATGTCTGCTTTTTTTTATTTTGGTGATTTTGATACCCTTTTTCACTGTATGCGCATATGTTGCCTGATCGTGAAAATCAACCCTTTTTTATGTGCTTTCTGGATGAGCATGATGTTCACTTTGTAATGATATTGCTTCCCCCCCCTCGATTTACAAATTGAAAATAGAATTATATACGAGCAAAGCAGGGTGCCGTTTTTATAAAGACTTGTTGTTATAACAAATGGCCAATTTCAATAACAAATTTACTATCAACCAATCAGATTTAAAGGATTTCAGTAGCTTTTTATCTGTTATCATAAATTATTTTGTTATTATAACAAGTTTTACAAGATGGGGCCTTGGGCCCCACTTCATATAAAGTTTCTATTATACCAACTCTTGAAATAATGTCATCTTTAATTGGAAAAGCCAATCAAGAAGCAGAATTTCACTGTTGTCATGATAGTTGACATTCCAGCAAAATTTGCTATCATATCAACTTTTTTTATGAAATGGAGCCAGATGTTATCATGACTTGTTGAAGCAACATACCTCTCTGGGTTAGTTTATCAACATAGAGAGTGTTTCCAGCAAACGCTATTACAGCCATAGGATGGATGACGGAGCAGTCACGAACAAAGGTTGCATCAGATCGTACCTGTCATTACAATTGAGATACATAGGATTGTTGAATGGCATCTCATCTTGACCAAAACAAAACACAATGGTACAAAAGAAATAGTTAGAGCAGGATGCTTCTCACTATTAGCATAGAGTATATCTAAACAAATAGCTAAAGTTCCCTATGCTTTAAGGCGACCGCACACCTTACGACTGGTCTGTGACCCGATTTTGGAACAAATCACATTTTGTTCATTTTTTGAAGATGTAAATGGAACATATCATTTTATTTGAGGTTAAAATTAATTGAAATAATAATATTATAACCATTTTGAAAGATTGCAAGCCCTTATTTTGGAGTAAAGTCCAAATTAGTTTCAAATCGTAGCCAATCGTACGACTGCTATGACGTCATTACGACTAGATATCAAATTCGCTTTTATTCTAAGAAGGATGATAGCATAGTCACAAATTTGATCATAGGTATTCGTACGATGATTTAGAACATTATACAGTAAGATATTCCAAGTCTTAATATTAGCATCAAATACTACTACATTTTATTCTAAAATCGGGTCGCAGACCAGTCGTAAGGTGTGCGGTCGCCTTTACTGACAGACCAATGTTTTCTGCTACATCTGTAATAGCAATATACAGGTCTTTCTTAAAAAATAATTCGGTTATCTTAGAATAAAATAGGGGCAGGATGTCGGAAGACAAAAAGTATAAACAATTCTAAAGTATATATCTAATCTAGAAGTTTGAATCTCAACCAAGTGTCCAATAAGAACATCTGTTCAGAATAAGGAAAGAAAAAAGAATTCCTGTCATTAGGAAGTAGCACAATCATACCATAATATACTGGTGTTTTGGAGACAAACCTTTGAGAAGTATGTCAGCCATTTGCTCCTGAAATCTTTCTTTGCACAGTTGACGGATCTCCGATGGAGCAGAACATTGTTGGAATCTCTGGAAAAGTCAAGGAAAAAAAAATCATGTCATAAGAGCTGTGTTGTATGTAACAATGATCGAATGTCATATTGGTATAACGTTAATTAGCAATGCAATGAGCCTACTTTTAAAACCCAAATGGAAAGTTGTTAAAAAGGAAGTAAAAAATCCAGAAGCAATTGAATGACTATTTGAACAAAATAAGATGATAAATTATGAAAAATATCAGTCACGAAGGTGACAAAAGTGTAATCAATATACCACCTTTTGTCTGTAATGACTGAAATGCCATCTCTTTCAAAACTTTAACTCAAGCAGGAGTATAAATATATCATATATGTTCCAATATTTTTGGATGTCATGAAATAAGGACTAATATAAATTTAGCTCTTACTTTTGCAACAATATTGGTTAAGATACACACATTCCTTCAAATCGAATACACCTTGGCATCATCCTGGATATTCACCAAGATGTTATACTACAGTTAATAAAGGCCGGTATATAACCATAAATAGCAGTAGTATTGGCTTGAAATACTTACAAGTCTTTGAAGATTAATTTGTTGGTTCTTAGCTTCCCCTTCTCATGCTTGCCAAGTCTTGCTTTGAGGAGGTTAGGATAGAAAGCACTACAGATCACAGCCTAAAAATCAAATAATAATGAAATTGACAACAAATAGAGAACATCTATATCTTTGGTACAAAAATATAAGCTAAAGCTAACTAAAATCCTTATAGTGACCACTTAAATGAAAAATCTCTGGCACCCCCAGATCTGTTACTTAGTGATCATTGAAGCAAAACTGAAAATGATTCAATGATCATGATAAGCTTCAGTGATCATGATTCATTTCATTTTTTTTAGAGAGATGAGATGATATGCTTTCGTTTGATACAAATTTCCGAAAAGATGCATCAATGCAGCTAATGATTTATAATAAATCAAACATGACTGATCACAATTTGCACCTCTTGAAAAACAAAAGATATACTCTTCTCTTTCATTGAAATACTATCGATTTATTTCATTATTGCCAGTTTGCCATTTTTTTCCTGGCATAGTTCATTTCTCTTATCAGTGTTGGCCTGTGGGGGGGTCATAGTCTAGTAGTTAAAGGACAAGTCCACCCCAACAAAAAGTTGATTTGAAAAAAAGGAGAAAAATCCAACAAGCAAACCACTGAAAATTTCATCAAAATCGGATGTAAAATAAGAAAGTTATGACATTTTAAAGTTTTGCTTAATTTTACAAAAACAGTTATATGCACATCCTGGTCGGTATGCAAATTGGCAGACTGATGACGTCACCCACTCACTATTTCTTTTGTATTTTATTATATGAAATATTCTAATTTTCTCCTCCTTGTCAAGTGAAACAAAGTTTTATTTCTCCCTGAACATGTGGAATTACCATTATTTTAACACTTAATGGTTAAGTTAAGTTGGTCCTTATTGTAAAATCTTTAAAAATTGAAATATTGTATTATTCAAACAATAAAAAACAAAAGAAATAGTGAGTGATGGACATCATCGACTCTCTCATTGCATATCGCTGAGTTGTGCATTTAATTGTTTTGTGGAATATAAGCGAAACTTAAAAACGTCATAACGTTCTTAATTTACATCCGATTTCGATGAAATTTTCTCTATCGATTCAATCAACAATTTTCTGGGGTGGACTTGACCTTTAAGACTCTCGTCATTCCCTCTGGACGTGGGTTCGATTCCCTGCCATGGCATTTTTCCCCTTCAGCGAGAAATTTACCCACATCGTGCTGCACTCAACCCAGGTGAGGTAAATGCTCCATTGCCCAATCAAGGTAGCTGTGCTAAAGCCAGGGTAATAATAACATTATCATGTTAAGCAGGGCCTACTAGGAGAACAGTTTTCGGAATGGGAGGGGCTACCCTGGGTAAAATATGATATCATTATTAGTGTTATAACTGTAGAGTGGACGAATAGATTCCTGAAGACACTGACCACACTGCACGGAATTGGCCAGTGGTAATTGGAAAATTTAAAATAAAAAGTGACTATGAATCACACCTTGATAAGCTCTGGATCATCGCTATTCTCATTGCATCGAGCTGAAGAATCAAAGCACTCATCAGACATCATCACCATCCCGGAATCTTCTAGATTGCTGGCAAACTGCCTACGTAATCCTAGGAACACAAGTTTATTAACATATTAATAATGATGCTTTATGATTGTAAAATATAACTATTTATATATATACATGTATTATACAGATATTACCTACCTAGAGTTTGAATATAACATTTCCTCTCCCCGACGGAGTTATATTTTTCCCAAGGGATTATATTTTACCCGAAGCGCACAGCGCTGAGGGAAAATATTCTCCCGAGGGAAAAATATAGCTTCGGAGGGGAGTTGAAATGTTATTAATTAAAACGATAGACCAGGCAATATCTGTTATATTATATAGTCTATGTGGATTCGCCATCAGAGATTGCATTTATCATCTAGCTCTCTGATTTACCCGAAATTCTTGCTGCAGCTCTGATCCATTTACGTCATAATAGAAAAAATTTGGAAAATACATCAAGCGCGTTCTTCATGCAATCGACGCGTTAACACCAGCGCGTACATCAAACTACCTGATTACGCAACTTGTAAGCAGCGAGTGACGTCACCTTAGTGAATATAACGCCGCAATTGACAATACAACGCAGTTACATTCACTGAGGTGACGTCAAAACCTACAATATAACAAATGCGATCCTCGAAGCTATGGTCACGTGATGGCGTATTGACCTATCACTGATTCAAATCTACATAGCCTATGAAATATATATATATATATAACGATATTACATTCCGCATGTTGGACACAGATGAGACAAAGGAGACAAAGAAGTTATGCATTGCAGTTCCAACAAAGTTTACTCCAAGTTTTCAACACAAATCTCATGTCTTCGTCAGGGATACAAAGCTCACAGTGACAAGATACATAATATAACGATATTACGTTATATATATATATATGTCCCAATTTATGACCTATTTACGACTAAGTTATACCCTGATTCGTATCAAACCTATTTCGTATGATAATGACAAGACATTGTTATCATCGATGCTTTTTGTGAACATATATATTTCAATTAATGTACTGCATTACAATTTGAAGTCGTATCTGGTCACTTGCCTGTATATAATTTGTTTTTATAATGTAACCTTTCGAATTTCACAGACTTGGACATCTTATTTTACGAGATAACGGTGTATTGTTCAATGACCCATAATCCACTTCGACCGTATACCTTTTCCGTTTCACTTGAATGAACTTAAGTCACGCCAATTATATCACATCAGAAACCAAACACACGACACTGCACACATCAGCCCGAAAAACCCCAAAGACCCAGGTAAAATTTCCCCCCATTAAGATACATATATATGTATATATATATTTGTATGTGTGGATACGTATGTATGTGTGGATACGTATGTATGTATGTATATGTATACATGTGTGCATATATTATATACGACGTTGTTGTTGATATGTTGTTATATCAGTTATTATATTTGTACATGTATATGCCTATATGTCCATATGTTGCTCCCTCTATACTATTGATATGTTTCGTTTGTTTTTGTTAACATAGAACCCATGAAGAAGGCCTAAGGCCGAAAGCTCGGATTAAATTGTGGTCTATCAGCAACGTCCAATCGTCTTGTCATTTTTTTCGCTTAAGTATTTGGTGCAAGACACAGTAGTCATATTAAGGGGTAGATGCCTGGTTACATTTATAATCAAAATACCTTTCCCTACGTCATCCACTTCAACTCACCCAACCACTCGATTGCCAATGTTCCAAACATGGCAATAGAATACACAGTAAATACCGCTCAATTATCCTTCATCAAATCTTTTGGAATTTGCAATCTCCGTACCAATGCCGCCTAAAGGAATTGATGCCGAGTGTTAGTGTTGGTTACTAATTGAACATGACGACCTTCCTCTTTGCATACTACCATAGCTCATTTAACCACCCCACAACTTACACGAGACTCGCAACTAACACTGATAGCTCTACTTTCACTTGTAACTATTTGATGACTTTTCAGTTTCTGAGTTTCTTACACGAGACTCGCAACTAACACTGATAGCTCTACTTTCACTCGTACTATTTGATGACTTTTCAGTTTCTGGTAGACGCTTCTTATTGCATTAACACTCGCTCATAAAATTTGACCTGACAGAATTGGAAAGGTAACTTATGTTGAATAATATGGTTATGTGTCTGGATTTCTTACAAATTAAATTGCATTGACACAATGTTTTTTTATAAGAAATCTGTTTTTTATTAGTCTTATACTATTTATTACAAATTTGCTTTAAAAGATAGCATCTTTGTTATAGGTTCTAATCTCGATAAATCAAAAGCCATCGTCAATACTGTCAGAAAAGCAGCGCCTATATTCTCGCTCTGCTGTGCAGGCAAGAAAGAAAGTGATCCTTTCTAAGACAGGAGCATGGTTTCATTGGCCCGTATTCTGATTTCAGCTTTAAATCAAACTCTGGTCTAAAGTTGACAGTTAACTATGGATAGCCAATGTGACACAAATATTTAACAGTACAATTTTAATTTTCTCAACTCATCTGTTAATCAGATCATTCATTAATGTCTGGGAATGATGTTTGAATTAGTTTTCACCATACTAGCATGGTGAAAGAGCACAGTGAACATGAGAAACATGCAATGTTAACAGAATTAGGAGCCATGGTGTAGTGGTTCTGACTCTCGCCTTGTAAACAGAGGGTCGTGTGTTCGAATCCACACTTTGCCGCTCTCGACCCAGATGCTAAATGGGTACCCGGTAGGATGTGAAAGTCAATGTAGCTTGTCTAATACTTTGTGCGCCTCACCGACGACTGACTGATTGAATCCGATGACCGGGGTAATAATATATCTGTAAAGTGCTTAGACACATCGTTCCGGTGTATTAAGTGCTATTAAAGCGGAAAATTATTATTATTATCATGACATTTTTGGCTTTCCATAATTTTAACACAAAGATAGACCATGGCCAAAGTTAAACCGTACTTCAGCATACGTGCCATTGAGTTGAATAATACTGCATACCTCTGATAAATTGAAGAGTTGGAAGATAAAGTTGATGGGACTGAACATAGCTTGAAGCACTCTGACCACCAGACTTCTTCTGCTCCTCCCAGCCTTGGTAGATGGCTACTCTCATCAGATGATCACTCTCACTGTCTCCACTAAACTCTTGCATTTTCTATAAAAAAGAAATATATATCATACAAAAATAACAAAATACAGCTAATCTCATAAGATAACTCTCACTTTCTCCACAAAACTCTTGCATTTTCTATCAATTAATGGATGTATGTTCACCCCTAAATGAAAATGGTAGAATTTTTTAATGGAAGGTTTGGGGCAAAATTTGTTGGTCAGATCATTCCTATACTTTATTAATAAATTTTTATGAAAAATAAAAATAAATCCATTGTGCCATTTGAGCAAATATCAAATGCAAAGTTTTATTTTTTTTCATAAATTCACAAGAGTTAATTTCCGAATTAATTTTGTTATTTTTGTAATACTTTATATTTTTGTTATTGTTGTGGTGAATGTTCAAGCACTCTGGGGCTCGTAACACAAAGCTTAGCAATTAATTTTTTCTCTGATTGATTGCATTAACTATAATGTACAATTAATCGTGAAAATCGAGCGTAAAATTAATCACTAACCTTTGTGTTACGGAACCCTGGTTGTTTTTTAAATCATGAGACCTTAGCAATCCTATCTTACTATTGGTTGTTTTCCTCAAAACCTTTTTATTCAGAAGTAACATTTATTTGAGATTGGGTAAACATACCTTTTGTCTTGTGTAAAAGCTAGCCCTTAAAAGGGAGAAATATGAAACAGACTGTGCCAATCAAGATTTCTTCTTCTTGCCACATCAATTTCAATGCATTCATAAAATAATTCAATAATCTTGAACTTAGAATTATGAATACTTCAACAACAATTCATGTCATTAATCAAGGCTATTATATGGGAGTATACAAGGAGAGGGTTATTAAAAATGCAACCAAGCATTATTTATTAAAGAACTGGGCTATGACTTCAATTCTCACTTTGTGAACCTGATATTATCAACTGAACAATACACAATAGCTAATATTTGCCAGAAACGTTAATTTCACTAAATAAAACATTGTAGATTACATTTCGTAGGTACAACTAAACTCCATTCCATTCAAGCTCTTTCCTTACAACAGAAACAATTATTCCTTACCTCCATAATCAGCTTTCTATTATCCAGGTTTTCTCTGAAAGGGTCTCTTATGCACAAGCTGGCTGCTATTGTTAATATGGGATCCACGCATCTGGATTGAGGGAATAGATAAACAGAACTAATATAAGCCATTTGAAATACATACAGAGCTGCCAACGTAATTGGACCCCAAATCCTACTATTTTCTGAGAAAAATCCTAATTTCAACACAAAATTCTAATTTTGCCACACACAAATTGCCACGAGCAAAATTTCAGCAAAAAATTTAGCACACCAGTGATAAAAATAACCCCTTACTTTACAGTTGACGTAAACGTGCGTTACTTGTATAAGCTTCTTGTTCAAGTGTCCTTGCTATTACTGTTAACTTTTTTATTTTGTTATCAGGGACTTGACTTTTACAATTTCAGTTAGATGGTCGGCTGATGAAAATGACAGATAGTGCTCTACTAAAATATGGAGGTAATAAAAGGGGAGGGGGCGTTACCTGAAAATGGCAGCATAGATGACAGCTTTGGCAATCCTAGGATCAGACCCAAAGCGAGAGATCTTCCTTCCGAGAGCTGTCAGTTCCTCCTTCTCATCCAGGATGGTCAGGTCTTGAAGGAGATCTATGGCACTAGACACTGGACAGAGAGAAAGAAACATGGTATTCACTAATGGACACTGGATCAATCCAAATGGGGAGATCTTCCTTCAAATAGCTAACAGTCCCTCCCTCTCATCTAAGATGGCCAAGTCTTGCAGTATACCAAAAGCACTCGACACCGGACAACATGGTATTCACTAATGGACATTGGATGACGCCCAAAAGAGGAGACCAAGTCTTGCAGAACATCTATGGCACAAGTCAAACATATAGAACCGTGGCATTCAGAAATCACACATAGCTCAATGCTTGAATTACACATCAAGTTATGGACAAGGCAAAATCATTATGTAAGGTTAAATGTTACTAGATGTTTTCAATTCCAGTACATCTGAGCCTCAAAGTCATTTCATATTCCACGGTCATTTCAAGAGATGACTTTGACCTGATATTTGAAGCAATCAAATATGCGATGGATATAACATATATCAAAATTATGAGTTTAACTAATCAAGAAAATAGTTCCACTTGACAGGGATAATCATATCTGCTTTGGCACTTGTCTCTGTATATTAAATTTCAGTTGAACTTGTTTGGTCAGTGAAGCATTAATAGGTCTTTCTATGAAAAGAATATGACTGAAATAACAAACATTTATTATTTTTTTTTATCCCTTCCTAATAATACACAGGAGGCTGCTCCATAGAGCGGTGTGTCCACTTATCCATGATTTATAAATGTGATCTTTGTCAATCAAAATTCTTGGTGTTAAAACAAAAAATTGATTGCAAAGGTTATCACTTGTCAAGAAATCAAGTCCCACTTTGTTGAAACACCGGGAAATTTTGTGGGCATCAAATTGAGCACAAGAACATTTTCCAGTCCTTTGGAAAAATTAATGCATAACTGAAACAGCCATCTGATGGGTGTTTCATAAAGCTGTTTGTAAGTTATGAATTACTTGACTCGTGACTGGTGACCCTTTCTTGTGCTAAATGACATTCCTACGTAGATGACTTAGTACCTAAGAACAAGTTCCAGTCATGTGTAAAATTTATGCGTAACTTTACGAACAGCTTTAGAAAACACCCACCCTGGATTGAGCGGTTTTACCTGCTTGTGACGGGGGTGGTTCTATGGCTTGCGCAAGGAACTTCTCTGCTGAAACACCATCATCATGAACCTTGGCTTGGACTACTATCTGCTCTAATGGTATCCGAAGAATTTCAGCTGTCTGAAATTGACCTGAAATATAATACAGCATGGGAATCAGATATTGAATTCTATCGGAACATAAGGTGAATGTATGTCATATTTTTGTAATCAATGAATTACACAAAATTATATTGTTTACTGATAATAGTTTCACTTATCATTCCTTTCAACAAGTTCTGTCTTTACAAACTGATTTCAAATTCTTGCATTATTAACCTTGTCTTCAAATTAAAGTTACTATTATCACAACTGGCTGGCATATAAATAATTCATGCATTATTGATGATAGTAAAATGAATGTGAACACTAGATGGATTCTCGGATGCACACAGTTGAACTTCAAGCCTCTGCCACTGTCGGCTTAGAAATACATAATACACATCCACCATCTAAAATCACCAAATATGACCTTTCACCTCTAGACCATAAAATCTAATCAAATAACTGTCAGTCTCAAAATTTGCATACATAAACCAAGTTATAAGTTGGTACGTTCAACAGCTCTTTCGTTATCCTGAGAACAGGATATTTTCTGATATGCATCTGCAACTTATGACCCCAAATCTATATAGATAATCGTTCCTCCAATATACATCCATGAATAAAGTATGAAGTTGATCCTTTGAACTACTTATACATGTAGTGAGAACAAAATATTCCAATGTATATAAAATGACCCCTCTGAGCTTTGAACATTGACCCTCATATCACCAAATCTATTCAGATCATTTCTTTCTGATACTTCTGACAAGTTCATCCCTCAAATGGTTCTTTAGTTATCGCAAGATCGATAACAGGAAGGACAGATGGATGACTTTCAAATACACTGCTTCTTGCAACGACGTATGGCGGGTGAAGAAGGCCTAAAATTATTTTTAGGAAAAGAATTAGATGCATGCCATTTCCTATTCCCAACTTACTCATCTTTTTGTAGACATCTTCATCAAATAGATGGAAGCATTCACCAGGTTGTCGGCGTCCTGCTCTCCCTTTCCTCTGCTTAATGTTGGCCTTTGAAGTCCAGTGAAGGTCTAGACAAGAGACCTATAATTAAAGTATATCAGAGAAAAACTTGCTAAATCATGAAGAAGGTAACTAGTTAACTATTGAAAAATTAAATATGACTAACCCTGATAAAGCCAAAAGAGCCATATTATTGGACTGATCTCACATGGGAAAGAGCTAATCTCACATAGTAAATTCTTCCTGACCATCCCCCCCATGAGAACTTAGTAGTCATCGCATGTTCTTGACGGAAATGAGCAAGCACGTTCATCACAACGCAATCTACAAAACTTAACAGTCCAATTGTACACTTAAAAATGGACCAAAAGGCTGATTAACCAAAATTATCTAATATAGTCAAAAACTTATACTATTACCCATTAAATTACCACCACATCAGTTGCAATGCTTTGCTAATAGAGAGTTGGTCACACAATACAATATCGTAAAAATGTTATTAATGGGCAATTCCACAAAATAATTGACCATGCTGTAAGTTCGACCCCCTTTTTCTTCATTGGTTTATACTTCCATGAACTGCTCGTTCATTAATAATCTGAGAGTACTATAGCTTTTCAAATGAACAACAAAACAGAAACAAATAATTTGAGGAAGGTTCTATCTGAAGGGATTTGGACATTTGGGTATTTTTTAAAAATGCCCTTATACTAATAGTTGGAAATATAACTTGGATTAAACTTACCCCCAAGTCTGAATCAAAACGTTCTTCTTTGTGATTTCCAGTATTCACAACATACACTACATCCCCGATCGTGATTGATGTTTCAGCCACGTTTGTTGCCAGGACAACCTTCCTAACACCTACTGGTGGTCTGAAAAAAAAATGGATTTTGAAATTATTTTCTTTGATGAAGTACAGCATTAAACATTTCAAGGATTCTTTCACATAATCAAACTTTCTACCACATGACAATTACAGGTAATAATTTTAGCTGTTGTTGGTCTGTATATAACTTTGTCATCTTTGCATTTTCTTTCTATTTTCAAAGAATTTTTGACTAAATAAATGTTATTGAATTCAAATCATTACATATGACATTTAATACATTTTGGCAAGTTACATTTAATGGGGCTTAACGCATGAATAACAAATTTATGTAATGAAATGGCACTAAAATATAAAATGCTTGAAGTCTTCTGGCCACTTTTGATTTAATCAAAATAACCATAACTCACATAGAAAAGCTGTACTTGGTATTTCTGCAAAATATTCAAAATTCAAGCAAGTTCCTGGAGTTTATAGATGTCTTAATTCTTTACACCTACCCACTCTTTTCCAGGTATAAGTTCAGTGCACATATGTTGCAAAACAATGTAAGATGTAAAATTAATGGGGGTATCCAAAACATGATAAAAAGTCGTCTCAGGACAATAATGAAAATATAGTGATGATTTTCAGTCAAATTACAAGCATTTCAGCAAATAATATCTGGCTGCTTCCTGAAATTTGATCACAACAAAAATAATACAAATGAGATGTAATTATCTTGCATTTGAAGTTAATTTATACTAATTACTAAGTACACTTAAATGCACAAATAGGCCTATTATGCATTCAGCTATAACTGTGCGAAAGGGTTGTGAACGATAATGACCCTGCAGGACACTGTGGAGGTACTAAAATTAGGCTGAAATCTAAACGTATTTATCTCGTCATATCCAACCATAAGTCTGTTGTGTGTAAACTTACATATCAAACATGGCTTGCTGATTGTCGACTGTCACATGAGAGTGCACTGGATAGATCTCATGCTTGCTGTCCTGCAATAATAACAAAAGCATTTAATTTGCTAATTTATTGTATATTTCACACATTTAAAATGTATTTCTGATCCTGTTTTAAAAACTACAATTCCTTGTATTAAAGTTTTTCATGTTGATTGATAACTCAATATCACAGTGAAAATCTCACCATGTGCCAATAAAGTAGTTTTTGCTCTTTAGCAGTTTAGTTACGGCTTAAGGTCAAATCTTCAACTCAGTGAAGTAATAATAAAACATCAACACCACCACAACCAGCATCACCACCACCAACACCAGCATCGCCACCACCAACACCACCACCACCAACACCAGCATCGCCACCACCAACACCGCCACCACCAACACCAGCATCGCCACCACCAACACCGCCACCACCAACACCAGCATCGCCACCACTAACACCAGCATCGCCACCACCAACACTACTATTACTATTTAGGTCCCTTCCTCCTACCGCCAATGCTAATTTACATCAATAGCACAATCCATCCAGGCAATCAGGCATAAACTACTATCAGGCAAACAATAAATAAAATATCAATATATGCATGTGTTCATCATTTCTTAGGCTTTCTTGCTTTTCAATCATCTGAATGATTCTGGCCCCGACTTACAAAGAGTTGTGAATGATCCGATCAATCACAATTATGGAAAGCCAACACTGTCAACATATAAAATTTATGCTTATTCAAAACTTTTTCTAGATATGATGTATTTTTATGTATTTATTGTGTTCTTGGCAATTTAATATGCTCCCATTTGTTTACCAAGGACATCGTGAAAATTTCTGGGAGGAAGAATTATGACATTGATGAATTTCTATATAATTGAGGTTGATCGCAACTCTTTATAAGATGGGGCTATAGCGTCTCACCTGGCCCCATGCCTCCCGTAATTTGTCATAAACACTCCTGATGTCTTGCCAACCAGGAAGGAAGCAAAGTATAGCACCCTGGTATCAAAAGAAAGAATAAGTTCATGACAGTAACATCCTCCAGGAAAGACATTGCTATGGCAACTGAATGCAACAATAACAATATATCAGTTCAGACACATAAGAAAGAATATGGCTGGTTTGTGAGACATTAACATTACTACCAGTTGCATTGTTATGGCAACAGAAGGCAAATTACAACTGTGATATATTAGTATAAATATATTAAATAGGAAATTGAAAAAATTTAATCAGCTATTAAAAATTCGATTGGATGAAGTAGCAAGACTATTTCAAAGTTCAAGCAAAATATTATCTTTAAAAAAAAATATGAATATAGTCTTTCATATAATGAAGGAACATTAAGCATCAGGTAATCACTTTTGAAATAAAAAGAATATTGTGGTAAAGATGGTAATAATCAAGGATGGAAACTCAAGTTGTTATTGATTTTTGGAGATACATTTGATTCCAACTCATTCTGCTACATGCCCCAGAAGAGACTGACAATTGCCCTAGAATCCTTGAATAGTAATCCCTTACAGCAGCTTTAAAGCTATCCCTGGATGAAAACATTCTGTGTATCAGTGCGAGGTGCCATGGTGAAGTCATTTGAAATTTCACTTATATACATTAAAAGTGAATGTGCACCGTGCAAGTAAAAACTGCCTCTTGGTTTACAGCATAAGAGACCCAACAGGAGGCCGCATCGCGCGGATGAATGGCAGTGCGGCCTCTCTAAATACAGCTGGGTTTGTTCCTATTACAGAGAGATATTGAAATTTGAGAGATATTGAGATTTTGAGAAAATTTTCTCAAATTCCCCAACCAAACTAACAACTCACCAGTGGCTTTTTCTTGTCTATGGCTTTGACGACCTCTACCACAAGGTCAACGTTAGTTGGTGGCGCTTTCCGATTCTTCTTCCTCTTCTTGGACTGTTCCTTGGCGGTGGATCCCTCCTCAAAGAGCGGGCTCTTGTGTTTGTTGGGATTGATACCCAGGTCTGCTAAAGCTTCAGGAAGGAAGTATTCTTTGACAGGATACATGAATCCTGGAACATTGATCATGGGGCAGCTAAAGAATAGGATGGACATTGAAAGACATTTGTCACATCACATCCTCCGATAAAAACACACCTAAAAAGGCTAGAATGACATTGACACGGACTGAATGAATGAGATGAATGTTAATGTGGAGCGTTGTGGCCCAGTGGATTAGTCTGCGGACTTTGAAACAGAGGGTCGTGGGTTCGAATCCCAGCCATGGCGTAATTTCCTTCAGCAAGAAACTGATCCACACTGTGCTGCACTCAACCCAGGTGAGGTAAATGGGTACCGGTAGGAAGTAATTCCTTAAAAAGCTGTGTGCGCTATGAACGCCTAGCTTAGCCGGGTAATATAGGAGCGCCTTGAGCACCTAACAAGGTGGATATGTGCGCAATATAAATACCCTATATTATTAATCACTGCAAACTTTTTCTTTTGTGTCCACATGTAAAAATGAATATCACATATATAGCCAGAACTTGGCAAGTTACACAGCCTTCATATTAGCAGCTATCAGGTGGGTGTTTCACAAGGCTATTCGTAAATTACAAGTGACTTTATGAACGACTAGTGACTGCTTCTTAGATATTGCATCATCATAGATAAAATCTGGTGTGTATCATTAACCACAAGAAAGGATCACGAGTCATTCGTAAAGTTGCTTGTAAGTTACAAACTCCTTCATGAAACACCCACCTGGGGGGTGTTTCACAAAGATTTTGATATGACTTAGTTTCAAGGCACGACCGCATTGGTCAGATCATGCCAAGAGGACGCGCACTACTGTGTATAAATCGATAAGATTGTGAATTGTGTAACATATACGCGTCAGCATTTAAGTGCGACTCGAAATCATACTTAAATCTGTATGATACACCCCATGGTCTTTTTGGCTACATAGCTCATTGAGGTTAGGGGATTGGGGAAAGTGTGACATGGTTTCTGGAATGTGCACTAAGGGATCAAGTAAACAAAATCATAAACAATAATTAAATGGGAAGGATCATTTGGGAGTGGAAAGTGTGCTGTTTCATATTCCAAACGAGAAAATATAAAAGGGAGGGTGATTGTAACATTACCAGTTCCCTCAATTGCCCACTACTTAGGTTTGTAAAATTTAGTACAACTTCAAAATGCCCCAACTTTCGCGATTTTACATCCAACTATTATGACATTATGACATTATTATGCTTCTGTAATTTTTTTTCAATTTCTTTCAACAATGGACTTAAAGTACACCTACTGTGTAGTTGCCCTGTTACAATGGAAAAGCAGAAAACAAATTATCAAGAATGTTTACTAACACAAGACTGCTCAATATGAACAAGTACTAATTCACTTATTATTACTAAATTAAGTTTGATAAGTGGAAATCATAATAATAATAATAATAATATAGGTATATTTGCCCAAGGAAGCCACTTCAGTTCTGAAAACTGTTCTCCCAGCAGGCCCTGCTATTACCCCGGCTTTAGCTGGGCTGCCTAGGCGCTCAAGCATTCAAGGAATTTCTTCCTACCGGGTACCCATTCACCTCACCTGGGTGGAGTGCAGCACAATGTGGATAAATTTCTTGCTGACGGAAATTACGCCATGGCTGGGATTCGAACCCATGACCCTCTGTTTCAAAGTCAGAAGACTAATCCACTGGGCCATAACACTCCACATAACTCCACATAATCCTAACTGGTTTCAACTGTTCACAACATGAGCCAAAACCGTACAAGAATTACAATAGAAGCTCCTGACAAAGTATTCAAGCCAATCTACTCACTTGTTGAAATATTTTGAGAACAATCCAGGGTTGATGGAAGCACTCATGAGGATTAGCTTGACATTCTTGTTCCTTTCAAGAGCGTTCTTTAACAGAACAAGAAGGAAGTCTGTGTTGACATCCCGCTCATGAACCTCATCCACAATCACATGACTGATACCTACAAGAACAATTTAACTCTTTGACCTTGGATGGATTTTGCGATTTGACATGAAAAACTATTTTCATTGGGAGCCCGACCAAAATGAAATCACTGCGTGCTTGTAATTTTTTTTTATATAAAAAAATTCCAAAGCATGGAATGGACTGAAAATCTAAGGATATAAATATTTATCTGCAGTTTTCTGATATCCAATCACTAAATTTGTGAGATAAGCGCCAAAGAAGCCCTTAAAAAAACATATCCAAGAGAGGGTGCTAGATACACCACAATACCAAATTTGAATTTGAATGGTTTAAAAAAAAAATGTAATGGCCACTACTCTTATATTGATTATAAGTGTATTATAATAATTATATCATAATGATTGGAATGATAGTGGAGTACAATTTATATTACTGACCCTCAGTGGCGTACCTAGGATTTTCCAGGATTTTCGTCAGGGGGGGCAAAAAGGTCTTTCTAGCTCGTCAGGGGGGGCAGGGATACATGCATGGGTGGTGGCTCGTCAGGGGGGGCAGACTGCCCCTCTGCCCCCCCCCCCCCCGTAGGTACGCTAGTGCTGACCCTTCACCAAAGCTTTGATTGAACTCAGCACATTTCAGTATTCAGCTCCATTGTTTTAAATGCAAGTCACCCGTTTATATGAACAAAATCAAAATCTATTATCACTTGTATTCTCTCACCTGTCAAATCTGGGTTTTGTTGCAATTTTTTTAGTAGGATACCAGTGGTACAGACCAACATACACCCATGATTCTCAGGCATTCTTCGATGGAGTCTGATCTGGTAGCCGATTGTTTTGCCCATTTGTTCACCTCTTTCTAATGCGATCCTCTCCGCCGTCGATATTGCACTTATTCTCCTTGGCTAGAAAAATGGCACAAACAAGTTCTATAAGGCTTACCATTTTAAAGAATCTCTATCTAAAATTTTGTACTCTTTCTATGCAACAATACATCATGACTTTGAGATGAGGAAGGTTGATAAAATAACAAGGATCCACACCACTTTCTTCTAAAACATAATATAAATAACTTTTTTCAGGCATTAGAATAATAACACACACTTGTTACATTTGAAAAAATCCAAACACCCTCAGCTATTCCCCTGGTGTGTAAGAACTATCCGATAGCTACCCCATGTGTGTAATTCTTACTAACGCCCTCAATAATGTGCATAGTTTGTGTACTATAAACCCTTCATGTACATACTTGAGTTATGACTATATTGCACTGTGATCCCCTATCCTGTTGAATCCAATCATCTAAGATGAACTGAGGCATCTGGGTAGTCTTCCCACAGCCCGTTTCTCCACACAGAACCACTACTTGGTTGGCATTTATCAGAGATAATATCTCCTCTCTGTAAAAGGAAGAAAAAAATTGTGGATTTAAATATTTCTGAGCTACATGTACATTTAAAACTCACAAGCTTTTTTTTATTCATAACTGGAATAACTGTTGAATAGTGACTGAAATAATAGATAATGAAGAATTTTATTGGTCAAGAGCAGATTTTTCATATAATCTTTGACATTTCAATATATCATGCCCTTTTTGTTACAAGGGTGCTTGAAGAACTGATCTAAATTTTCATACACTGGAGTTATATATGATGCATGATTGGTTTTCAGCTGCAAATTACAACGTCAGCCATTTACCCTAAATAGAGTGGGCTATTTCGACACCTAAGAAGACTGTGGGGGAGGGGGGGCTGATTCAGCCCCCCCCCCCTTATGATGTCAGCCGTTGATCGTGTGATCACAACAAAAATTGGCACACGCATTTCCCATGGTATAATCTACAAAACTCTAAGATAAATAAAAATATGCGAAAAATCTCATTGCTAATTTATTATTTAACTAAATGATGCCCCTAAAATACTTATGTATTTCTTTGTTTTTTACTTTTTGTTTTTTATTGTTTTTTCAACGGGAATTGTCAAGGACTTTATTTTGACCATAAATAAGATGGAATTAATTTATTTTAATCAG
Source organism: Lytechinus pictus (assembly GCF_037042905.1). NCBI lineage: Eukaryota > Metazoa > Echinodermata > Echinoidea > Temnopleuroida > Toxopneustidae > Lytechinus > Lytechinus pictus. Next base: position 13,389,081 of record NC_087247.1, on the reverse strand, counting down.
TAAAATGAAAATTAATGATACATTTATGAATATTGGCTAAAAACACTACTTGCATTGGATTTGTACACAAATTCATGTTTTTGAGCAATTTTGGGTCTGCATGCACTTACAAAATGTTGCGTAATTTCAGAACCGCATACCCGGGGGTCCCAATTTGATCTCAAAAGTTATGCAAGACTTAAAAGTAAAAGCCCCCCAAAGTGTTCTTAGGATTAAAGTTGTTGTGATGATACATTCTTGAAGGGTACTTCGAGACTTCTGATAAAGTATTGAAAAGTGCTACATATGCAAGTATTCTTCCTCCCTCTCCCTCTTCTTCTCCTTCTCTTACTCCTCCTTCATATTTTTGCTTCACACACATTAAAACATCAAAATCCAGACACAATAAAAATGGTAAATCACCTCATATTTATGATGGGCAGGGTCTGCACTTTCTTTTGTATTTCAGCAACATCGGGATTGTTTCTTTGGTTGATAAGCCTCTGCAGTAAAACACCATTCCTAACATCCCTCTTGGATCTTGAAAGATGCTGGTAAGGTCTGTCAGAGATGATGTCCATTACCCTCTCCGGCATCTCCTCCTCCGACATGAGCATTGAGTAGAATGAATGATCTTCCTGGGCTTGCCTGTCATCCTCAGACTTCTTCTTATCTTGGTCCTGAGGGGGAAAAAAAGGAGAAATTGTGAGACTCCTCACATTTGGTCTGATTTATTGTCATCATCACCACAATGATAATTCATGCTTTGTCTCTGATATATTTTGATAGTTACTATAATTTGTCAATTTACAACTAAAGAACTACAATATACAGACGTCTTAAACAAAGTTTGGAGATCAGTGTCAGTGTTGCGCTTTGAAACACCTGTATAAAGTGCCTGATAAATATTATCATTATTATTAAAGAAATAGTACCAATGTTGTACCTTATGCTTATTAAACAAAAAAATAACTGAAGCTATTTTAAACAGATGTATGTGAAAGATCTAATCACAATCCTAAAATAATTCAATGTAACAATTATGAATAATCATAGGAAACTGCAATGACCGTAAAATCCTTTAATGTTCAACTGATGCAATCTTGAATTGAATCAATGAAAACCTGAAGACTGCATCATCGCAAACGGTGGTATAAAGGTCCTTGGTTTTTTTCACAAGTCTTATCAGGGGCCTGCAACACAAAGCTTAGCAAACATCATAGAATAGCTTTACAACTGAATGACTACAATGTACAATCAATCGAGAAAATCAAGTGTGTTATCAATCGCTATCCTTTGTGAAACAGGACCGTTATATACACACACACCGTGGATTAATAAACATAGAACAAGGAAACAGTCACAACAGTGAAACCTACTCAATACCAACCAAAGCTATCATGTATTATTCCAATGACATAGTGACATACCGTTGGCTGGTTTGTAGTCGGCTACATTGGTATGACTGTAGCAAAAATCTTGGTAACATTTACCTGTAGAGTTTTCAAGAAGGTGGAGAGTTCCTTGTTGATGTTCTCATCCGTCTCAATTATATCTGGTTGATTTTGTTTCCTCAGGAAGCTACGGATATCTTCTTTCTTATAAACCACCCTGTCTGGAAGTAAAGGGTTGTTGTTGTCATCCATCAGGCCAAGCTCCTGTCAAAAAGAAAGGAAGAAGGATGGGTATTTGACTTAAGAGCACTGCAATTAATGGCAGCCATAACTGGAAGCTTCCACAGAAGATCAAATGAACTTTCAATGGGTAATGATATGAACTTGGTGCACAGGAATGTAAGTTTGTAAGATACCTCTCATTATGCATACCTAAGCTGTGTCCAGTTAGAAATGATAAAAGACAGCATCCAGTCTGCTGTTGACAGCACCAATCAAGAGACCATGGATAAGATACCACAAAATGCACACAACAGGGTAAAAATTCATCAAGATTTGTTATACAAATGCACATTTTCTATACAAATATTAGATCACTCGATCAGCCAAATCAGATTGAAGGATTTCAGTAGCTTTTAACTGTTAATGCAAATTTGTTATTACAAGTTTATGAAATAGGCCCCAGGACTTGAACAAATCAAGGGCATAAAAAGCCATAGCTGCCACTTACCTTTTGATTGGCCCCAATGCCCCTTTACTGGCCTTGGAGATTTAAATACTGAGAGTCCAATATCCTTCACATTATAGATTCATTACAAAATTTAAGCAAGACTTTATTAATGTATTGGATGGGTAGGCCTATACATGTGTATGTCTGACATACCTTTAATCTAGCACAAGCCTGTGCTGCTGCTACAAGTTCTGCATCCTTTTTCTTTCGACCGAATCCTTCAAGTTCCATGACCTGAGGCCAGCTAAGAGCCAAGATGCTTTTCTTCAGGACCGAACCACCCTTCTTGGCAGCTCCGGGTACATCCTGCGTGCTGTATGTGAGGACATCTTGGATAGAACTGCACTTCGCTTTGCTGAGGATCACATTGTTCAGGATTCCTTTGGGATTGGGGAATGTCTTCAGCAAAAGCTGATGTTCTTCACTGATTCCTGCATTGCCTGTTAAGAAAAACAAATGAGAGAAATTATAGCCTTCATTAAGTAACCAGTTCTGTTTCTGGAAAACTTTAAATAACTTTGCAGCCTATCCAAGGAGCTCCAGGAAGGGGCTGCCTGAAACACACTAGTTTTGTACATACCAAGGATGGCTCAGCTGTTAGACTCACTTCCTGTGACCTGTCAAAATACATGTACTAGTATTTTCCTTTAGGACAGATTTAGAATTGTCTTAATTCATATTTATGTAGCTTGTTGTAAGAACTTCTCTTTTTATTTTTTAATGGATTGTAAGTTGGTAAAAGTAGGTCACTTTTCATCATCTATGATTGGGTATTTTGGTATCATCATGTCAGAAAGATCAAACGAACAAAAACAAGTATCCTAATTAAGGTCATATCTATATCAATTGGTGAAAATATCATTTAATCTCTTCTCAATGATTTTAACCCAATGGAGACAAGGCCTGCATTATGCAGGTGGGAGTCTATGATAAACATGTGTGATAAGAAACTCAATCACTCTCTTTAATGTGTTGAGAATATTTTACTTTTTGATTTAACATTAACAACACTAAGCTTCATCACGTAACAATAATGGCAATGGGCACTGCCAATAGTGCAGTCTTGCACCTGTAATGAACTACCGGTAGTAATTTAAAGAATTATTCATAATCGTAAAATAAATCATTACCGATTAAAAAAATACCTGTTTTTGATCTACCTGGCTCAACAAAAAAAAAAAAATGCTAACTTAAAATGTCCATACAGCAAAGGATCTCTCCACTTTGTGGGCTGCACAGTTGCTCATCATTTGAAATGAATCAATTGACTAACTAAAATGTTCACATTTATTCTTCTCCTGGATATAATGTGACCGTGAGAAGTATGGTGGCCTGTTCTTTATTTCTCCATTTTGCTTTTCAAATCATTCCCTGAACAATTACTGCAATAGGGGGTGGATGCTCTGGTGGATCCAGGGGGGCTGCACCCAAACACCTTTTTTTGTTGTTGCAGTAGCAGATATCTGCCGCCCTCTATATGCATCTTGTAGCTAAGCTTCTAACAAGGAGAATAAGATGGCCACGTAAACAACGGCCAGTTTTTTCATGTCTACTCATAATGTTTTTCTTGGTTTTTTAATGAATAGACTATTTGTCTAAAAATGAAATCAATACTGTATAAATGTCGGAAATTAAGTTCTAACCCATTTACATGATTAGGGCTAGATCTTTAACAGGGAAAGTAGAAATCTGGGGGGGGGTGGGTGGAGAAAATTTCAATTTTGACCTCAATATGCGCACAGGATAGGGGTACAATCCCTGGCTCCGTGAAGGGTAGATATCTAAGCACACAGTAGTGAAAACCTAATTTTTACTCTCTAACGTTAATGTTATAGGAGCCTCCTGCCTGGTTAGCTCCATGTTTGTCGACGAGAAGCAAAATGGACATTTAAATATCACCAATTGGTGAATACTTGGGGAAAAGTCGCACATACAGTCCGACCCCCGGGGGGGGGGGGGGGGGGGGGGGCACTCAGTATATAATGCATAGTGGTTATGTGCCGCGGAGGGGACCCCCATTTTTACACTCAAATTTCCGTTCCAAGGCATAGCATTTTTGTCTTATTGAGCAAAAGAACAAAGAAAGCCGCTCCAAAGCATAGCATTTTCTTCTTATCGAGAAAAAAAGAAGAAATCCGCTCCAAAGCTTCGCATATTTTCCGTTACGCTGTTCCGGTCACAATTTTGGTGAAAAGCGGCCACAGAGCGCTGTCCGACCACCGGCTCTGCGCTAGCGCGCCCAGTAGTCGTGCCGCCGGGCTAGCTGCACGCACGTTCCATAGGGATGCATACGCACTCGCACGCAGGCGACCCGTTCCAAGGACCCCCGTTTTCACAAACATTTGCAGTTCCGAAGCCCGTTCCGAGGACCCTCCTTTTTACGATAAGCCCGCTCCAAGGCTCCCATTTTTTGTCTCGCCCGCGGCACATACCTACTACTTTTTTTTGGTCGAGTGCCCCCCCCCGGGGTCCGACCTCTTTTATCCGGCCTACTCTTATCCGGATCTCTCTAATATCCGGACGCACACTTGCCAAGATTTTTAAGATTTTTTTAAATCTAGTACCTGGGGAAATGAGATTTCAATCTTAACTCAAAATACCTACGCAAAAGCGCAAACTCACTTGATTACATACATTTTCCAATACAGTCTATAACTAATAAGACTATACACAACCACATTATTTTTAATGAAGATATCTTACCCTAATCACCGAACTTAGACAGGATAATTTTCCAGTAAATCAGGGTGCAGTGCAACCATTTTATCACGTTCTCTTTTTTTTCCAGTAAAAAACAACACTGTCTAACTGTTCATGCTGTTAGTGTATAAAGATTAAAGTTAATCTATATTTTTCATAAAAAATAATTAAAAGAATTAAATTTTCTTAAGTTAAGTCTAAGTCTAAGAGCCAAGTTATATAGAAACTGACAGTGTAAAACAATCAAGCATTGGTTCCCAAGAACAAGAAAAAATAAACCAAACATTGCCAACCTTATTTTGCTACACACATGACACAGGGAGTATGGAGTAGGCCCGTTAGATCTAGTCTAAGACAAGTTAAGCCTCGGCCTAGTTACTGTATATAGCTGTATACAGAACTCACAACTTGGCTGAATGTCAACGGTGCTAGGCTGGAGTCAACAAAGCTGCACTGATCTGAGCTATATTATCTGTGGATATATATGAATTTGGAATATACGAATCTTAGTTCAGCAAAAGCGAAAGTCGTCTGAGAAGCTTATGAACCAACTCTTTCGATTCGGACAGCGGATTGGTAAGCCTGTCAGCGAAATTCAAAAGCACATTTACAGTAAACTAACCAGCATACTAACAAAACCCAATGTTAACGGTACTTCTAATAATATTCAAACTATCCAAACAGAGGTAATGGAAACGGAAGAGACAGATATTTCTTCTGGAGAAGAAGCGTATTACCAAGCCGCAATTGGTAAGGTAACGAATACCCCGAGCAGTAATAGAAAACAAGGTATATTCCAATCTCATCTCAATAAAACAAATGATAGAGAGAGTTCTACAGAAGTTGAGAGTGAAATGGAGTGGCGAAAAGTGGAGAGAAAAAAGAGAAAGGCAAGTACAAGAACTATAAATGAAGATGACAAAAGAGTTAGGAAAGGAAGTTTCGAAAACAAAGAAGGGTCGTGTTCAAATCGTAAAAAAGGTAAGAAACAGAATATCAGAAATGAGAAAAAATCTATGATAGTAGAAATAAGAGATGTTGGTGAGAAATCATGCATAAGCAAAATAAGCCCAGCAAGACTCATTAAAGAAATTACCTCGAAGTATGGAGAGGTGAGTAAAATTACGAAAGAAAAGGGAAGCCTGAAAGTTACTTGTATTGATGAAACACAGATGAAAAAGATTTTAGAAATGACTGAACTAATTCACACCCCTGTAAAGGTTGCACAATATCTGCCCATAACTCAAATCCGCGGTGTTATTCATAAAGTAGATACCCTAATCACGGAGGAAGAACTAAATGAGCTCCTGAAAGAACAAGGTGTGACGTATGTAAAGAGATTCAATAAAAGAATAAACGGTGAATTATCACCAACCCCTTCTGTTCTACTAGTATTCAAAGGGCCAAATCTTCCACACCATGTCTCCTTTCTATACCAAAAATATGTAGTTGATGAGTTTGTCCCTACTGTAACAAGATGCCACAAATGCCAGCAATTTGGGCACATCCAAAAGAATTGCAAGGGTCATTTAAGATGTGGTGAGGCCCACACTTTTGAAATGTGCCCCAATAAAGATCACCCAAAATGCTTGAGATGTAACCTTAATCATTCAGCGGCCTATCAAGGATGTACCTATTATAAGGAAGCAAAAAATATTCAACATGTCAGCTTGCAAAATAATTTAACTTATGCTCAAGCAACAAAAATATACCATCAAGAAAAAAGAGAAGAAAATCATTCAAAAGATCGTGATTCATCAAACAAGAATATAATCAAACCCCTCAAAAGAAAGAAAATCCCTGATCAACCGAATATTTCGGAAGCTGACGTAGAACAAATACCAATTACGGTAAAGAGGTCGACCATAAAAACGGCGACCATGTCCACACAAACAGAAACGGCGGAAAAGTCTGTTCAGACAGATGCGCAAGAATTTACTTCTAATCAAAAGCCTAATGAAGCAGAAGAATCTGGGCCTGTAATTCCCGCATCCACAGAAAATGCTAGAGTCGACTTTTTGGCTTTCATCACTTTTATTGTAAATAACCTTGACAAAGAAACTTCACATTCAAACAGAATTAGATTAGTAGTTGATGCAGCCAAGCGAGGTGCTTAGACATCAACGAGGTGTCTCCAGAGATGATCCACGATCGTCTTCAGTAATAAAGACAGCTCAAAGACTATCAACGCTCGGACTTTCAATATTTTACAATGGAATGCCCAAAGCATGAATGCCCACGGTCCAGACTTTTACAAAGAGCTAATAGAAAGTGTAGAATTAAACTCACTCCCTGCCTTGATATGTTTACAAGAAACGTGGTTCACTGATTTCAATATATTAGCAATTCCAGATTTCATCCCCGTAATAAAAAAATAGAGGCCAAGGAGGAAGAGGAGGAATTGCAATATATGTGCATAAAACAGTTACTTTCAAAGAAGTTAATTTCCCTCAAATCAAGGAATATCAAAGAATTGACATTTTCACTTATGAAAAGGTCATTTCATTAATCAATTATTATAATCCCTGTCAAAAGATAGAATTGCGCGATTTAGAAGATTTGATTGAAAATTGTTCAAAAAACATAATAATTACAGGTGATTTCAATTCACACAACCCTCTGTGGGGTAGCATAAAGCGAGATAGTAATGGGACATTAGTTGAAAACTTTATAACAAAACATGATTTAGTAGTATTGAATGACGGGACATTTACAAGAATGGACATCCATACAGGGACAAGGTCTTGCCTAGACTTAACAATTGCTTCGAAGGAAATTGCCAGCAAACTAAAATGGAACGTGCTAGGAAATTTTGGGAGTGATCACAATGTCATCAAGTGCTCACTGCACGAAATAGAATATGTAGATCATAATATCAATCATCATGAAAAGAATTGGTCCTTCAAGCATGTAAACTGGGAAATATATCGGGAAAAAATGAAACATAAATTTAGTAAAATAAAGATATTACAATTTTCACACGATCTGAATATTCAAGATAAATACAATTTGATTTTGCAGATAATTAACGAAGTGGCAGAAGAAACCCTTCGCAAAGCAGGCCGAAATCGAAAAGCCAAAAACCCAGTTCCTTGGTGGACACTAGAATACAAGAAGCAATTAAAGAAATAAATAAATATAGAAATCGATTAAATAGACATTTTAGAAAGGAGGACTTGGAAATGTATAGGAAAAAGAAAGCATATGCCCCAAAAATAAAGAGACGAACACAAAAGGAATACTGGTTAAATTACTGTCAGTCTTTAAGGAGAACATTCAACTTAGGAAAAGTATGGGAAATGGTAAAAGGACTACAAAATGGTTCTGTCTCAAAACATATATTTCCCAATTTATTAACAGAAAACAATACACCAGTAGCTAATGCTCAAGAAAAGGCAGAATTAGACAATGACGAGATTATTAGAAGAAATTCATTTGAAAATTTAATACAAAATACGATCAAAGAAAGCTGCTCCTCTGAATCACCTCTTGATGATGAATTTATGAATTAACAAGCGCTGTTAAAGAAATGAAAAATTCTGCAGCAGGAACAGATGGTATCAAATCAATTATGATACAACACCTACCGAAAATAGCTCTTCAGTTCATATTAGTTTTAGTAAACAATATTTGGAATTCCTCAATTCTACCCTCAGATTGGCATTATTCTACCCAGATCCCTGTACTTAAACCAGGTAAAGACCCAACAAACCCTTCTTCATATCGACCTATTTCCTTGACATCAACTTTCTCCAAACTGATGGAAAGAATGGTTAAAAATAGACTTGTATGGTTCATGGAGCGATGCAGTATCCTGACACCAACACAGGCAGGATTTAGAAAAAATAGAAGTTCTTTAGATCAACTCCTTAGATTAGAAACGGACATACAGAAAGGATTAGCTAACAAGGAGTATGTCCTAGTTATTTTCATTGACCTTGAAAAGGCATACTACCTTTTATGGAGAAAGGGATTAGTATTTAAATGTCATCAAGCTGGTATAAAAGGAAAAATGTTACAGTGGATTAATTCATTTTTACAAGATCGATATTGCAAGGTAAAAATTAATGGCCAGTTATCTTCACAATTTGTTCTGGAAAATGGAACGCCCCAAGGTAGTGTTATTAGTCCAATTTTGTTCAATTTAATGTTAAATGATCTAAAACTGATGAAAAAATCTGTTAAAATCTCTATGTATGCCGATGATATTGCCGTATGGTGCTCAGGCAGAAATCTTGACTTTTTACAAAAGAAAATGCAGAAAGCTATAAAAGAAATTGAACAGTGGTGCTCAACCTGGAGTATGATTATTTCTCCTCAAAAGTCTGCTGTTATGATTTTTACCAATAGGCAGCATATAGAGGTAAATATTAAGGTTAAAGATAACTCTATACCACAATACAAAGAATATAAGTTTCTGGGTATTTGGTTTGATGTGAAACTCACCTGGAAAAAGCACATCGATTATATAAAACTCAAATGTTCAAAAAGAATCAATTTGTTACGGTGTATAGCAGGAACAAGTTGGGGAAATAATAAAACGATTCTTTATATAATATACAAAGGTCTTATTAGATCCATATTAGACTACGGATGTGAGTTATACGACTCGGCTAGCCTTTCGCTAAAACAAGAATTAGATTCAATCCAATATCAGTCACTGAAAATAATAACTGGTGCAGTATATAACCCTGCCCTTGAAGCACTACAGGTAGAATGTGGTGAAAGACCTTTACAACTAAGAAGAGAACTGTCTGTTGACAAATACATGTTTTATCTTTTAACAAACAGAGATAGTCATCATCCTACTTTAGAAATTATTGAACCTTCCTGGTATATTGATCAATTTACTTGGAAATCAGGTCGTGGACCCTTTGTAGTCAGAGCATGTAAGCCAAATGAAGAGATCCAAATTGAACAACTAAGCCAAAGAATATTACGAGAACCTTTTTGGTCATATGAAATACCTAGTATATCTTACTATATCCATAAGATTATCAATAAACAACGTAACTTAGTACAAGATATGAAAAACTGTGTCTCAGAAAGGATACATACAAGATGGAAAGGTTACTTAAATATCTACACTGATGGATCAAAACAAGAAGACAAGAGAACCGGCTCTGCTTTTTATATACCAGAACTGGATATTAAAAGATTCTATAGATTAAATTCTGTAAGTATAATGAGAGCCGAATTAACAGCAATAGTAATGGCACTTGATTGGCTAGGAGATAACAGAGGTATATCCGTGGTAATTTTTACAGATTCGTTGTCTGCTCTTCAAGCACTTGAAAGCAATCGTATACAAAACAATCTTATTGTTGATATCTTGTATAAAATCAAAGTTTTACAATTATCAGATATTTATGTCAATTTTGAATGGATACCATCCCATTGTGGTATTCACGGGAACGATGTGGCAGACCTTTTAGCAAAAAAAGGAGTGTAGCGGCATGAATATAATTTGGTATATTTGCCATTATTATGTACTGTTTACATGCATGTATCTTGTATACAGAGTCAGTGGAAAAAGAAAGTAAAAAATGTCAATGCCAGATTGTACACAGCGCATTGCTTATTGTGCTCCTTGATTCCAAGAAGTCCAGGAGAAGATGAGTCATATGGGTGAAGCATCACCCAAAGTATAGAACAAAGAAAGTAAGATTCAGAAGTCGCAAAGATTCAGAAGAAGATAGTCAAGAAATTGTATTTATTCCTATAAATTGTGAAATTCTCCAGGATTGCAAACAGTTGGTAAGTTTAAATTGCATTATTTTCAAAGTTTATATATGTGCTGTCAATTATTCCATAATACTGGGTTTCATAAGTCATTCACATTTATGTAATTTTGGCTCAAATTTGAGTGATGGAATTTGGCATTTTGCTCTCTATCGAGCATTACTTCATAATGTATACATGTACACACAAACCAATAGAAGGTGATTGGTGTTCAGTCAGATTTAATTACTATTAATATGTTATAAAGAGATAATTATGCTTCGTATTATTGTGTGCTATTATGTTCACATGAACTTATTCTTAATTTGATTACACAAGAAGATTATATTGCATTTATTTTCTGAGAGTGATATAATGCTCACTTCATTTAGTTGTAAGTAGTCAACTGGTGTTATATATTGTGTAGGGTGGTAGGGTCTCCTAGCTTAGGCATGAGATCATTGGGTTATTACTCTATTACTATATTATGTTATTATAAACATATCTAAGTACTGTTTGGTTTAGTTTAGGAATCACATATATTATGATTCATCATGGTTTATTAGTATTTAACCAGTTATTAGTAAGTGTCTGTTATATATTTTCTGTTTGCCTATATTAATTTCAGTATTATTTGCTTTAAGATAATAAGGGCATTAAAGGGATGAAGATGTTTATTAACTATAATTACAATTATTAGGCCAACAAGATAATGAGTTTATATTGCACATATTCAGATTTAATCTGATATTGATTACAGTTATTGATTACCAATTTATTATTGTTTACCAAACAATTATTCAACTCAAATAATATGATCAATTATTGAGGTTTCCTTTAATCACGTTAATATCCTTGACCGTTGTATATTGCATTAGTATCATTGAGACTTATTCCCTGTGGGTATATAAGAAGTTATTTACAAGTTATTCAGTCATGTTTGAATTATGTTACTGTTGGCAAATGAATATTAACACTGTGTTTATATGTTTATTTGTTTATTCAGCGAACCGCTCAATTACCGCTCAATCGCTCAATTACCGCTCAATCGCTCAATCGTCGTGCAATTGTTGAAGTACTGGTTGTTGACAGTTGATGCTGCATGGTTAAAGGTTTCTTCGCTGGTCGTTGGTTATGTCGACCTAGAAACTTCATTACAAGGCCGTATTTGATGTCAAGTTGTTGATTTATGTGTCGTCATTATTACGGAAGAAGTTGAAGAAGGAATAAACAGACAAGTAACTGTAAAGCCGTTGTTTGAGTCTTCAATTAGCGTGTTCGAACTAAGCAATTAAGAATTTCCACGTGTAGTTTAAGAAAGGCAGCTACACGACAGTTCGCAACTGCATTATGGATCCCTCAAATAAACCAAATTCAGAAGCCCTTGCTGGAGTTGGACCTGGAGCTGGAGACGACGAGGATGATGTAAAGTCTACCACATCTCGGGGGAGCGCCATGTCCAGAGTGTCTTGTGTAAGCGATACATCAAGCGTGAAACTAAGAGCAGCGAGGGTGAAGGAGGAGCTGGTGAATAAGAAAAGGGAGCAGTTCTTACAGGAACAAAGACTAAGACGAGAACAGTTTAAATTACAACAGGAACAATTTGAACTGAATGAAAGAATAGAACTTCTCAAGATCGACCATGACAAGGAAAATGCCAAGGTTGAAGCCACCATGTGGCAAGAACAAGTAAATGAAGAAAGGGCAGAAGCAGGATTTCCGCCCTTACCTAACAAGGACTTGGACAATGCACAAATTACAGAAAGGTGGTTCTCCACCCAAGGAGAATCAAATCATCAGGGTAATGTACCAAATGTTCGAAAGGATAATGTATATGTTAAAGGTAATGAACATGTAAGTACTGGTGTAGTAGGTGAAGGTACTACAACAATTCATAAGCCGGGTAATGAAGGAGTAGGGTTAAGCAGGGGATACAATGGTAATCACCAAGTTAATAGCCAAGCACAAGAACAGAAACCCTTCATACCCAATCCATTTCAGACCCCAGTTAATAACATGTATAATCATAATATGATGGCAATGGCTCTAAGTTTGCCAAAGCCAGACATGCCAACTTTCTCAGGCAATCCGATTGATTATTGGAATTTTGTGAATAGTTTTGAAGTTAATATTGCTGACAGAATTCATGACAGTAGGTTAAAATTGTCTTACTTAATTCAGTTTACCTCAGACAAGGCCAGAGAGGCCATAGAAAATTGTGTATTATTAGATCCCGATACAGGTTATTCCCGAGCTAGGATAATACTACAGGACCAGTTCGGACGGAACTACATAGTGGCTAGAGCTCACATGGAGAAGGTCATCAATAGATCACCACTCAGGGCCACGGACAGCCAAGGTCTGTGGGATCTAGCCAGAGACATGAGGAGGTGTCAGATGACAACTTCTCAGATGGGGTACTCGGCTGATATGAGTACAACGGATACCCTACTGAAGATTCAACATCTTCTCCCAGTCCACATTCAATCCAAGTGGGCCAGCCGAGCACATTCACTGATGGAGCAATCAGTGATGCCCAACTTCTCCCATCTGACAGACTTCATCGAAGAGTCTGCTAAGGTGGCGAGTAATGTGTTCGGTAAGAGCGTAGGGCGTCCAGCCGTGCAAGACAAGAAGGCATCTGCGGGGAAGCCTAGGCCAAAGGTTTCGACCTTTAATACTACAACAAGCAAGTCTGAGAAACCTAAGGAATCGAGCTCATGCCCATGCTGCTCAGAGAAGCATGAGCTTGATAAGTGCCGCAAATTTAAAGGTCAGTCAGTAGATGAAAGGTTTGCCTTTGTCAAGTCTAAGGGGCTATGTTTCAATTGCCTCAAAGGGTCGCACATGGCAAAGGGCTGTACAGCTACCCCTAAGTGCAGCAAGGATGGGTGCAAGAAAAGACACCACACCCTTCTTCACATGGAGTGGTACACCAAGGGCAAAGATAAAGGGCAAGAAACAGGTAAGCAAACTGGGGCCGGGCAAGGATCTGACTTAGATAACCAGGCCGACACTAATGCTGTTGGTGGTCAGAAAGAGGTTTGTCTCCGAGTTTTACCTGTCAAGGTTAGAGGCAATGGCAGGGAGGTGACAACATGGGCTTTGCTGGACCATGGCAGCGATGTTTCCCTCTGCGAACAGCGTCTTGCAGATGACCTCGGCATCCAAGGTAAGGAGACAAACTTCCGACTGACCACGGTGAACAACACTAATACCCAAAGGGGAGGACAGGAGGTTAGTTTCTCCATTCAAGGAATTAAGGACAGGGATGTAATTGATATGCCCAGGGTGTGGACGGTAGAATCACTACCAACAACCCATAGAAGTATACCAAGGCAACAGGACGTAGATAGATGGTCCCATCTGAAGGGAATAGAGCTTCCAACAGCTGCCAAGAAGGATATCACCTTGCTCATAGGGAGTGACACCCCAGAGGCCTTCTGGGTCCAGGAAGAAAGGAGGGGAAAGAAGAAAGAACCATATGCTATCCGTTCTCCACTGGGATGGACAGTCATGGGCCCCACCGGACGCAGAAGGAAAGGAGCATTTGAGGTGAACAACATCTCAATGGATGACCATTTGCAAGAGCAAGTCCAGAGATTCTGGAAACTGGACTATGCTCCTGGTGATGAGAGTGAAAGATTAGGTGACTCGGTAGAAGACAGGAAGGCTCGTGCCATGATGGAAGACACAATCCGTCTTATGGATGGCCATTATGAGATGGGTTTACCTTGGCGTCAATTCCCTCCGTCTCTACCAAACAACCACAAGATAGCAGAGTCACGTTTACAATCTCTAAAGAGAAGACTGGAGAAGGATGACAGCCTTCACCAGAAGTACACAGAAACTATGACAAATTATTTGTCGAAGGGTTTGCAAGGGAGGTGGACGAGGACCCTCAAGAGGAGGGCTCTATCTGGTATCTACCTCACCACCCAGTGACTCATCCCTTCAAGCCGGAAAAGGTGCGTGTAGTATTTGACTGTGCTGCCAAATACCAAGGAATCTCCCTTAACAGCCAGTTATTGAGTGGACCGGATTACACAAATAAGCTTGTTGGTGTGCTTCTTCGCTTCAGACAAGAGGAGATAGCACTGGTGGCAGATGTGGAGGGTATGTTCCACCAAGTGAGGGTCACACCCGCCCACACTGATGCGCTCAGATTCTTGTGGTGGGAGAACGGCAACACGGACACGACGCCTAAGGCGTACAAGATGCAAGTCCATCTGTTTGGAGCGACTTCGTCTCCAAGCTGTGCAGGCTTTGCACTCCAAAGGACTGAGGAAGACAACAGGCAGGACTTTGAGCCAGAAGTTTGTCAGATAGTCAAGGACAATTTCTATGTCGATGACTGCCTGAAGTCTGTTCGCTCTACAGAGGAAGCGATAAGGCTCATTCCTCAGTTATGCAGCCTTCTAAGAAAAGGAGGATTCAGACTAACAAAGTGGGTCAGCAATGACAAGGAAGTGTTGGAAACAGTCCCTCTTACAGAAAGGGCTGCATCGGTAGTTGATCTAGATTTGGATCATCTTCCAATAGAGAGAACACTTGGAGTCTTATGGAACATGGACTCTGACATGTTTAGCTTCAAGGTTTCTCCCAAGGACGTACCAGCAACAAGAAGGGGTATACTGTCCGCCACAAGCTCCTTGTATGATCCACTTGGATTTGTGGCACCTTTCACAGTAAATGCAAAGCTTCTTTTGCAGGATCTTTGCGCCCAAGGTCTTGGCTGGGACGAGAAGATCAAGGACCAGGACTTGCAACGCTGGCGAGCCTGGCTGGCTGAGTTACCAGAGTTAACCTCAGTACACATCCCCAGATGTTTCAAGCCATCTGACTTCAAGGACCCTGTCTATGATCTCCATGTGTTCTGTGATGCGTCAGAAAGAGCATATGCAGCATGTGCCTATCTACGGATAGAGGATTCTGGTCGCACCCACAGTGCACTTGTGATGGGGAAGACAAGACTTTGTCCTCTGAAGAAGATGACAATTCCCAGATTGGAGCTGCCAGCAGCAGTACTAGCGGTAAAGCTGGGTCGAACCATCATGGAAGAACTCAGGCTACCAGTGAGGAGCGTCACATACTGGACTGACTCTACCTCAGTGCTGCTGTACATAAGGAATACCAGTAGGAGATTCCGTACATTTGTGGCAAACAGAGTAGCTGTCATTCAAGAAAAGAGTGGCACTTCACAGTGGCGCTACGTTGATACCAAGAGCAATCCAGCAGATGATGGCTCAAGAGGATTGCATGCAGGACAGCTATCAAGATGGATCCAAGGACCAAACTTCCTTCTGAAGCAAGAAGAAGACTGGCCGGAAGCATTCCTAACTCCGACTGACCAGAGAGTATTGCCCGCTCAGGACCTCAAGGATGATCCTGAGATGAAGAGGACTAATGCCATATCAATCAAGCCTCAAGACAGCATTAGTAATCTGATCAGTCGCTATTCATCCTGGAATAGATTAAAGAGAGGAGTAGCTTGGATCCTTCGCTTCAAGGCACACTTGATAGCCCGCACAAAGAAAGGTACATCTCAGAAGACTACAGATTTGACACCTTCCGAGTTGTCGGAAGCTGAGCTGGAAATAGTGAAGTACATTCAGAAGGATGCCTTTCCAGCTGAGTTTGAGAAGAACAAGAAGTCAAGGGTTGAACAGTCCTCCATGAAGAAATTGAACCCTACCCTAGTTGATGATGTCCTGAGGGTAGGAGGGAGACTGGACAGATCACCTATTGACTTTGATGCCAAACACCCCATGATATTGCCAAGCAACCATCATGTGACCAGACTGCTCATTGAGCACCACCATCATGAAGTTGGTCACTCTGGTGCAGGCATGACATGGACGGCACTAAGGTCGAAATATTGGATCCTGAAGGGGGGTTCCACTGTTCGACGGATCATAGGGAAATGCATTCAATGTAGGAAGAGGAATGCACCAAGAGGAAGGCAAATGATGGCTGACTTGCCGAAAGAAAGAGTGACACCTGGCAGGCCGCCATTTACCTTCACCGGAGTCGACTACTTCGGGCCATTCAGTGTTAAGCAAGGACGGAGCCAGCCAAAGAGGTATGGCTGTATATTCACTTGTTTGACAACTAGGGCTGTACATCTGGAGATAGCCAACTCCTTGGATACAGATTCATTCATTAACGCTCTTAGAAGATTTGTAAATCGCAGGGGGCTACCTGAGAAAATCTTTAGCGACAATGGCACAAACTTCAGAGCAGGACATAAAGAACTAAAACAGAGCCTAGCAGAGCTCAATTCAACAAAGGTGGGTCGCTTTCTAACTCAGCGAGGGATTGAATGGGCGTTTAATCCTCCGGGTGCGAGCCACATGGGTGGTGTTTGGGAAAGAGTAATCCGGTCAGTTAGGAAGATATTGGGAAATCTTCTCAAGCTTCAGACTGTAACCGACGAAACTCTCAGCACACTCATGTCTGAAGTAGAAGCAATCCTCAATGCTAGGCCATTGACACCCTTAAGCGCGGATCCAAAAGATGAGGAACCGCTAACTCCGAACCATCTTCTTCTCATGAGAAGAAATCAGTCACTTTCACCAGGGGTATTTGATAAGAGTGATTGTTATACTCGAAGAAGATGGAGACAAACTCAATATCTGGCCGGACAGTTCTGGAGGCGTTGGACAAAGGAATACCTTCCCTTGCTCCAAGAACGCCAAAGGTGGCTTAAACCACAAAGAAACTTCCAGACTGACGACCTTGTACTCATAGCTGATGACACTGCTCCTCGTGGGCACTGGCCACTAGGTAGAGTGACTATGACCTACCCAGACAGACACAGACTCGTTAGACAAGTTGAAGTTAGGGTAGAATCTAAATACTATAAACGACCAATTTCTAAATTATGTTTTTTAGAGAGCAACGATTAGGATACATTGACATACGCCCGACATAAGACCTAGTAGGGACCACACCCTCCTTATTATTGTTACATTAATGATTGTTGTAAGATTGATTTGATGTATATTTTAATTTCATTGTTGTTTTTTATTACTATGTTATGTTTATATCGTTAAGTATGGTATTGGTTAATGATGCCGCTTTACATGTTTATGGTTTAATGAAATGAGTAACTGGTGGTTGCCTCATTTGGGGCCGGGTATGTAGCGGCATGAATATAATTTGGTATATTTGCCATTATTATGTACTGTTTACATGCATGTATCTTGTATACAGAGTCAGTGGAAAAAGAAAGTAAAAAATGTCAATGCCAGATTGTACACAGCGCATTGCTTATTGTGCTCCTTGATTCCAAGAAGTCCAGGAGAAGATGAGTCATATGGGTGAAGCATCACCCAAAGTATAGAACAAAGAAAGTAAGATTCAGAAGTCGCAAAGATTCAGAAGAAGATAGTCAAGAAATTGTATTTATTCCTATAAATTGTGAAATTCTCCAGGATTGCAAACAGTTGGTAAGTTTAAATTGCATTATTTTCAAAGTTTATATATGTGCTGTCAATTATTCCATAATACTGGGTTTCATAAGTCATTCACATTTATGTAATTTTGGCTCAAATTTGAGTGATGGAATTTGGCATTTTGCTCTCTATCGAGCATTACTTCATAATGTATACATGTACACACAAACCAATAGAAGGTGATTGGTGTTCAGTCAGATTTAATTACTATTAATATGTTATAAAGAGATAATTATGCTTCGTATTATTGTGTGCTATTATGTTCACATGAACTTATTCTTAATTTGATTACACAAGAAGATTATATTGCATTTATTTTCTGAGAGTGATATAATGCTCACTTCATTTAGTTGTAAGTAGTCAACTGGTGTTATATATTGTGTAGGGTGGTAGGGTCTCCTAGCTTAGGCATGAGATCATTGGGTTATTACTCTATTACTATATTATGTTATTATAAACATATCTAAGTACTGTTTGGTTTAGTTTAGGAATCACATATATTATGATTCATCATGGTTTATTAGTATTTAACCAGTTATTAGTAAGTGTCTGTTATATATTTTCTGTTTGCCTATATTAATTTCAGTATTATTTGCTTTAAGATAATAAGGGCATTAAAGGGATGAAGATGTTTATTAACTATAATTACAATTATTAGGCCAACAAGATAATGAGTTTATATTGCACATATTCAGATTTAATCTGATATTGATTACAGTTATTGATTACCAATTTATTATTGTTTACCAAACAATTATTCAACTCAAATAATATGATCAATTATTGAGGTTTCCTTTAATCACGTTAATATCCTTGACCGTTGTATATTGCATTAGTATCATTGAGACTTATTCCCTGTGGGTATATAAGAAGTTATTTACAAGTTATTCAGTCATGTTTGAATTATGTTACTGTTGGCAAATGAATATTAACACTGTGTTTATATGTTTATTTGTTTATTCAGCGAACCGCTCAATTACCGCTCAATTACCGCTCAATCGCTCAATTACCGCTCAATCGCTCAATCGTCGTGCAATTGTTGAAGTACTGGTTGTTGACAGTTGATGCTGCATGGTTAAAGGTTTCTTCGCTGGTCGTTGGTTATGTCGACCTAGAAACTTCATTACAAGGCCGTATTTGATGTCAAGTTGTTGATTTATGTGTCGTCATTATTACGGAAGAAGTTGAAGAAGGAATAAACAGACAAGTAACTGTAAAGCCGTTGTTTGAGTCTTCAATTAGCGTGTTCGAACTAAGCAATTAAGAATTTCCACGTGTAGTTTAAGAAAGGCAGCTACACGACACATCAAAAGAACAAGTTGAATTAAACATTCCATATATCAATGAGGAATGGAAAACCCACATGTCTTTGATTTATAAAGAAATCTGGCAGGCTCAATGGGTATCCTCATCTAAAGGAAGACATTTATTTAGCATCCAACCCAACGTGGCAGATACAATTAGTTATCAAGGTCTCATTCGGTTTGAAGAGACTATGATACACCGTTTAAGACTCGGAAAATGTAAATTGAATTATTATCTGTATAAATTTAATCAACATGAAAATGGTCTATGTTCCCATTGTCAGGTTCCTGAGACAATAGAACATTTTTTACTACAATGTAAGAAATATGAAAGAGAAAGAAGAATTATGCAAAGAAGCCTGAAATTAAACAAGCCAATATCACTATCAGATCTAGCAACATTATTGGGAAGAAATGCAGATTATAAAGTCATCCTGAATTACGTGAAAAAAACAAAGAGATTCGAATAAGAATATTCCACTGATCTCTCTCCATCTCTCTCTCATCCTTTTGTTCTGATGATTAGTGATACTACTAAAATTGAGCTTCGACCTAGCTTCTTATATAAGTTTGCATACTATTACTTAGACAGCTGGCAGCCGTCTGTTTCGAGGAGTTTTTTAACATTTTTTTATTTTTTTTATTTGGTGAGTGAAGCCAACGGAGTTCAGCTGAACAACCAACATTATTAACAGAGACCGAAGCTTTTGGTCTAACTATTACTATGAAGTACAAAAACGCACAATTTAATGGTGGTGGTAACTAATCATAATTATATTGCACCTCGCTATATGACAGGTCAGACTAGTCCAACGCCGAGGACATTGATGCGGGAATTAAGCAACTAACTCGGAAACGACCTGGCGCAGATAATCTACCAGATTGAAGAGCGCCAACTTAACTCCAATACCAACCAACCAAACCTTGCCTTGTCAAATGTCATTCATTGAAATGAGTGGGACTGGCCTTAGTTTCTTACCTGAATTCTTATTTTTCTTCTGGGATCTGCGAGAGTTTCTTGAGGCATTCCGAACACAAAAACATACAGGATTACTGAATAAATCTGACTGTAAGATCCTACACTTTCTAGCCAAAATTGGACGACAGAATCCTGTTGTGGCCATGTTGATCACGAACTTGACGAAGCAAAATAACTCTTCTTTATGTTCCGCTGCATGCATGTACGGTATTGCGAAATCAAATGTTTGGTCGGAAGTTTCCATTTCGTACATTGCGCAATTATATAGGTATATCTATTAATGGTGTTTTTATTTATGCATTACAAAACAAAATTGTGTGAATGTTTTAAAATGAATACGGCGAAAAACTGATAATGTACAATATTTTTCATTAATAAATGAATCATATAGAATTTAATCAATATTCATTACAAACACAAATTGTTAAATTAGAGTTACACCCCTACAAAATATTCGATTTACCCAACTTCCTGATTTAACCCTCCACGTGTTTTCCACAGTCGATCGGTCGATCGGCTGGTGCGGCGCTAGCTGCTCGGCCGGCCGGCCGGCCGGCTACATTTCCAAGTACACGGTACAGTGCGCCGGCGTACACCGCCGGCTGGTACCGGTATATACGGTACTGTTTGAGTTAGCTATCGTCCAAGACCAAGGAGTTGTTTTTGACGACTGTCGATTTCTTACGAGCCGCGCGGGGAACTAAGCTTTCATTTCATTCTCTGCTGTTGTAAGTAAAGTCACCCTATTACAGGTACCGGTACCGTACGGTTACATCTACAGTTTAAGTTAACATTAAGATCAAAAGCCTGTGAGACTTTGTTTCCGCTGAGCTCACTGCTGCGCAAGATGGACGCTATCTGCATTATCGACGTGTGAGATTTTTATTCACACATGTTGCATTGACAAGTCACGTTTCCGTGATAACATCGTTCAAATTTGCCAAGGAGCTATATCGCTGAGTTGTTGTGCGAGGTTACCTCGCATCTCCTGCGATATCGCGGAAGTTCACTGTCTGGGGCCCGTTTCTCAACACATGGACAAGTCATATCTTTATTTATCCACCAACCACGGAGTTTAGTTCCAATCTTACTAAACCTGTTTCTCGAAAGGCTTCCTAACTAGAAATTAATAATAATACCTTGATATCGATACTATCGGTAAAAAGAGCAGACGAGATGTACTTTTTCATGTAGCCATAGACATAGTCACAAAATAGCATAATTTTCAAAAAGAAAAATTATGACAAAATTGCAAATATTATGATGAATTGGGAAATAAATATTTTCAAAATAATAGCACAGGTGAATTATGCATCATACATATTTAGACCATGAAGACTGGAGCATTCAATTGCAGAGAAAATTAAATTATGAATAATTCATTTCATGACTAAAAATCACTTGTGGTCTGTGGACGTTGAGATGGGTACCCCCGGCAGCCGGCAGACCCAATTTTAATAGTTTACGAAAGTAAACCATAACGGTTTTCTTTGTAAAATGGTGATAATTATACAGACTTTTACGATTCCAAACGTCGTCAAAATATAGTTTTAACGAAACATTTTTAATCATTGATACCGAAAGATACGATATTGGACAAATTATATGCATAAATTAGAGATAGAATTCATCCAACTGTTAATAGGGGTCTGAAAACAACAAATACTAGTTCAGTTATGGATGGCCTGATGTGGTAGAATCTTTATCGATTAAATCATTTTACTATTTCAAAATGAATGGTTTTGTGGCGTTTACCAACAGTTTTTATAGTTTCTTTGTATTACAATTATCATTGAATGCATTAACCCACTTGTTTTGTGATATAATTTCAACCACTATGATTGTTTACGTAAGATTATAATTTCAAAATTTCTAGGCACTTTCGCATGTCATAGTCTACCCACGTAATGCCACTACGTCATTAAGAAAGAAGTTAAGACAGGTTCCGAGGTGTCATAAATATTTAGTGAGGTTGTTGTACCCGATCTTGGTAAAGAGGGCTTCGTGAAACGGTTAGCGGACAAGTAGCTCACTATCTCCGATTTAGTCAAGAAGTTAGACTTATGACGGTGTTGAGAAACGGGCCCCTGAACGTTTACGCTATATCCGCTACTACGTCTACGGCTAGGCTGCGCTATCACACGTTTATTCAGAAAAACGCCACAAATTCAATTGCCTATAAAACGTTTAGGGAATATTGGATGGCCTTGAGTGGGATGCAAAGAAATATGGTACAAGCTGAAGAAATATTAATGTTCTTCAGCAAGTAACTATTTCTATGCATCCCTCGAAAATTGGTCATCCGATTAATAGGCCTAGTCTACCCTCACAAAGCTAAACATAAAGTAATGATGCAAAAAAAATGTACTTAGTAACCATTAAATTATGGCAATCCTGTAAATCATGAGCATGGCGCCTGAGTATTGTCATTTATAAAAGAAATCTCTGGAATAAAGTAAAGTTGCGCTAGCGTATAGTGCAAGCGAATTTGAATTCAATAAATTGTCGCTCCTTGACCACACCTGGCAACTAATACGCAATGCATGTGACGTAACAATAGCTTCATGCACACATTTATTAACCAATGATAAGCTTGTGGGCGAGGCAAAATATTCAGTTTGAATATTTTGTCTCTTTGGAACAACCTCGCAAGACGTCAAAAAATATCTGCGCCTCTAAAAAATAATAGACCTTAACATACTGTATTAACTTGCCTTTCCATTGACTCATCAGGGACTTGTTTTTTATATTTATAATTATGAGGGGAGCAATTAGTCATCTAGAATTTGTAAGGAGAGCGGTAGGGGAGCTGGGACCACTGGAAAAACTCTTCTTTGACTTTACAAGGGGATTTTTGTTGTCTGGTAAGGAAGGAATAAATAAATAAATAGAATAGATACAAAATAGATAAATCGATCTAAATAAAGTAATAAAAAAGAAAAGAAATAAAAATAGCTAGAATCTAAAGAAAAATTGAAAGGAAAGAAACAAAAAGCGGAGAAATGAAAAAGAATGAAAGAAGGAAGGGAAGATGAAAGGGAAAGGAAATTGAAAGTAAGAAAAATGAAAGAGGATTATAAGGATTGAAGGACAATTGATTTTTAAACAAATATAAAAGAAATATAAAAAAGTAGAGTAACATGCCCAAGATTCGACATGTTAAGCTTTTCAGCAATATTTTTTGTTCTAAAATTTCTTAAACATACTACACACAGAAATGCATATATTGATATGTACATGTAGTAATACAGATAGCTATTGAGAGTTCATTGCAATGCAATTATTGGCAATGATCTAAAAAAAATTACATTAATGTTTCTCTATTGTCTTGAGTTTGTGACCCTGACATTCAAGCCTTGGATGTAACTGGGATGTCAAATGCTAAGACTATTAAAGTAAGACCCATACTCGTACACTGCACTCTATAGGACTGATGAATCTAAATGAACTTTGTTAGATTTGTTAGATATGTTCGCCATGTAACATGTTTTAAATGTTTTAAACTCCCATTCCAGGACCAGGTCTGATCAAGGTTGGTGAAAGATGGCTAGTGCCCACTATGAGTGCAAGATTGGACCTTCTATATTGAACTCTGACCTTTCATCCTTGGCTGATGAATGTCACAGGATGATGGACAGTGGAGCTGACTATCTACATCTTGATGTCATGGATGGGTAACTTTAGTTGTTTGTTCACTCTCGTCTAAAGTTCTTTCAGCAAAAAATTTTACTAATTAAACATCATGATGTGTTGCAACTAGGCCTGGGACGAATGTCAATTTTACCATTCGATTATTTCCTGAAAAAACAATCGAATCAGTCGATTGTTCGTCAGGAATCACGTTTTCTAAGCCAATAGTTGACCACTTGACCTACTTGTGAAGACCTCCCGAATAGGTTTTTTCAATTATTGAACATAGAGTACTATGCCTAAAAAGTAAGCCTTTTATTCCCCCTTCTCTTTGATTTCTATTTCAAAAGAAACTATATGAAATGAGATTAAAACTTTCACTTTATTGTTCCCATGAAAAATCTATCCCATATCAATTATGCATCCCTCCAAGTGCAACACCCCTGCATTTGAATGAAACAGCCTACAGTCTTGTGTCCAATTTACGTCTCTGTAGACAGACACGTATATGGTGCTTTTTACTTAAATTGTAAAATGTCATCCATTGCCCACACCATGCCCCAACCCTCACCTGCGATACTGCCCACGATGTTAAAAATATTTTGCAAAATATTTTTCATTTGAATTACCTCTCAGAATTACAATTTCTTATCATTTGAACCTATAACTGGGTCTGTTTTGGGAGACTAGTCGACATCTGGAATCGAACCATTTGATCAATCGTTGTTTACTCCCAGGCCTAGTTGCACCTTCAGACCTGAAAATCTATTGCCAATGATATATAAATGTGATATCCATGTAACGTTGGTTAAAAGATATTCTAAGTTCAACAAATCCAGTAGAGATGAATTATTATGGTTGGAGACCTTCCTCACGTTGACACATGAAATCTGAGCCACATCTGGATTGGTCTTCACTGTGAAATAGAATAGTTGATAGCCAAGTTACATCGACATCTTGTATTTTTTAACCCAGCATGGTGGACTTACCCAGTAATCTCTTTTGCAGCTCATGCAGGAAGCTGCTATTCTGGGATAATTAAGTGAACCACTGGGAAGAGTGTCAAGAAGTTCTGAAACGATGATGGGTAGATGGTGCATTATAACTGGAAACCTTTTTCATTTGTATGATGTATCATGCAAGAGGTTTGAATTCCAACAATTTGCTTTGAACAATGTTTCATTACTTTTTTTCTTTTTTGTCTCACACAATGTTAGAAACAAATTTTGACTTGCCTGGGTTATGCACTTTGCAGTTCTGAAGTTGATGATTTTATACATGCATGTCAGACAAGAGATAAGGCCTTAAGACTGGTGATCGCTGTGGTTTATCAATTGAGGGTGATATTATTGGGAACCTTGGAACCCAAGAAGTTCAAGGCCGGCATAATTTGGCCTTAAGGCTGGCCTCTACTACATCCCAGAATAATTGCTTTATAACGTTTGCTTTCCAGCCATTTTGTTCCAAATTTAACATTTGGCCATCCTGTTGTCAAGTGTCTGAGAGAAAAGATCACCAGTGCATTTTTTGGTAAGTATTTGTTAACTTATCTTTGATTATTGAATGTAGTCTTAATAATTAATATGAATAATTATTTTCTTTACATTGATTTGTGTGCTATCAATGCATGTCATGCATGCTGTGGACATTAGAGAGGATGGGGGGGGGGGGTTGTGGTCAAGAAAACTCTTAATTTTCCTGCATTTTCATCATGCTCATTTCCTAATTCACTTTGTCAATCTATTTTTCTTTTGCAGACATGCATATGATGGTTCTCAGTCCAGAAAAGGTATAGTTAATTGAGTTTCAAACAATTTTGTAAGAATTAAAAAATACATTTGAGGCTAGGTTAATTTGAAATATCCTAGGATCTTTATGAGATTTATCCCGCCGCACCTGAAAAACAAGGTCTGAAAAATCCCAATGGGATTAATATGATAAATCTGTCACATTTGTTGTCTTCCCAGTAAAGTCTATCATTCTTAATATTTTTTATGATAAAATATGTTACCCTCACTTACCTTTGGATCTTGCCTGGTGTAAATCTGGGGGGAGGGGGTAGCCTGTCTAAACATCCTCAACTTTTCAAGACACTAATAAACTACTTGTAATGCGTGAATTTAACTTTAGATGCTGATAAAGTGCTTCAATTGGCCCAATTTTGCACCCCTAGACGCATAATCAATGTGCTTTATCCACTTTTTTTGGGAAGTTTTGTAATGTTTTCTATGATTCCTTTCATGAATCACACTTATTCCTGATAATTGTGAGCCCATCTTCCATTCTCAGTCTTACCTTGAACCATTGAGTAAATGGGTTCTCATTGGACAATTTTTGGCTGTCAAGTCCTTAAAGGAGAATGAAACTCTTGGAGCAAGTTAGCTTTTGTGAAAGCAGAAAAATCAAAGAATAAGATCAACAAAACTTTGAGTAAAATAGGACTAGCAATAAAAGAGTTATGAGCATTTGAATGTCGAGATCACTAATGCTATGGAGATCCTCCCATCGGCAATGCGACCAAGATCTGTGATGTCTCACACGTACAACTCTCCCATTTGGACACTGAAAATATACCCCAAAACATATCTTTTTGCTCATTCTAATCATATGACAAACGATTCATCAATGATATAATGTTGTGAAACCTCTGTACTTGTCATCTCATAAAGAGAACACCTCACCTTGTGATAGACTCTATAAAAGTGAGAATATACGTGAAATAAGTACTAAAGTAATGAGGGAGTTGTACGTGTGTGATATCACAGATCTTGGTCGCATTGCCGATGGGAGGATCTACATGGCACTAGTGATCTCAATATTCAAATGCTCATAACTTTCTTATTATTCATTCAATCTTCCTCAAACTTTCAACAATATGTTTCTTTGATTTTTCTCTTTGATATGGATTCAGCTGGTTTCAAGGGTTTCATTCTCCTTTAATTGCGCAGTTTCAGAGTACAATTTTTCTGTTTCCTTTTTTTCTTTCTTCCCATTGTTAAGTGACCCCTTGTTTTCCTGCTTAATAGGTGCACATTATCAAAGACGACTGAAGCAACTTTTTAAAGGCTCGCTCACTACGCTTGCTCGCATTATTGGAGGTATATTTTGAAGGCTTTCACTTTCTCACATACTGGACACAATCCAGTTTTTCAACTACCAAAAATTTTCTCCCTTGTTTTGCTCGCTTGCATATTCAGAGTCATGGTCAGCCCTCTAAATGTAAATGTAGTTTCATGTCACAACAAACCATTAAAACAGCTTTTGAAAATGAACAATTATGATTCTCCTTAATTGCCATCACCAAAATTATGATATATAGTATTATGTGCATGTTTTATGTACCCCTGTGTACTGTACATTGTCCTTGATATGGGGGTGCCCATGAAGTTTGGATTTTTCTGCGGGATATATTGCTATCACCCCCCCTTCCAGATTTACGCCGCTGCTTGCCCGCATGTGTTTGATAATAATGATAACAATAATAATGTAGCTGGATTTATAAAGCACTTTTTACCTGTTTATACATGATGCATGATTTAATTTCCTTTGTATCTTTTTATCTTTTTTTATTCTTTAGTGGATAGAGCCAATGAGGAGCGCTGGAGCTGATCAATATACCTTCCATGTAGAAGCCACAGATGATCCTAAGATGGTTATTCATCGTATCAAGGAGGCTGGCATGAAGGTATGTACACATATCCATGACTGTTAATGTAATTCTACTCATTTTCAATGCAAACCTATCGCCGTGTACTGTCTTTTGCCCCCCCCCCCAGGAGTTACCTTGCTTCTGATGTAGACTGAAAGATGTGATGATAACATAGAAATGTAATTGCAAAGCTGCAACTTTATAATTTACTTTATAATTTTAGTGAATGACCAAACTTAAAAAAGAAACCAAATGTCGAACTAACCGTCCTACCATGATATTGGATCCATGCTATATCGCCCATTACGATATTGTAACAGTTGAGGTTTTGATGTGTTTCCGACAAGAAATCCGCCTTGAATTGTGGTGAAATGCAGACATTCCATTACCCCAATCCAACTCACTTGGGTCCTAGGAAAAGGGTCAAACAAATGTCATACCTAATCAATATTATATTCCCCTTTTCTGCACATGATAGTCTTGGCTTTAAAAAGTAGTATTGTATTGAGAATATTACTTGTCATTGTTTGACCAACTGTTCATTTGGGACAGTATATTGCCTTGATTCTGCTTAGTGCTGACAATAATGAAATACCACACTACTCAATATCATGCAGCCCTCCTGTTGATGTCCTATGCTTTAGATCTTTATCCTCATTTTCCAGAATAATGCTGTTTTAGGTTGCTAACATCAGATACTCCCATAACTATCATATTGCCATTGGGAGAAAATGTCAACATGGCCTTCATGAAGCATCTAAATACTTCCATTCTCTAATAGGTTGGTATAGCAGTGAAGCCAGCTACCCCTATAGATGTAGTTCTTCCCTATGTTGAAGACGTTAATATGGTTCTTGTCATGACGGTGGAACCTGGATTCGGAGGACAGAAGTTCATGGGTGATATGATGCCCAAGGTATTGTTAAAAACCAACATTACTATATCTTTACCCATGTAAAAGTTAAATTAGTATCGTACCTTTGCCATATAAAGAATGGTTTCTTGACTTTATAATTTCTTTAGCTTATGTTAACTTAATAGTAAATTGAAACTTTGATTGACCTTCAGCAATGTAAAGGAAAAGCAAATCAGAGTTCAGATTCCCTTTTTGTTCGCATCCAACATTTTTTTTAAGGGGGGAGTGGGGAGGTAATCCTTATTATATTATGCACAAGGAGCCATTGTTACCATTTCTTTTGTTTTGTTTTAAAGATAAATTCCCAAATCAAGTGATCACTCAAGTGTCTGTGTGCATAAATAAAAAATAGTATATCAAACTAAGGATTCTGGAAGAAATTAATTAATTGCTTAGATTTTAGCAAAATGAGCATGTGATTCAAGCATATTAGTTTTTTTCTAGTTAAGTAATGATATTACACTGTCTGACATGTTCTTATCTGTGTTTCTGATTTACAGTCTGATCTCTTTTCAGCTAAGATTTCATGAGATCACAATGTTCAGTTGATGTCACTATCCTGGATCTAGATCCACAATGATATCGTGACAGTTAATCTTACTCAATTCTTGTGAAATCATTGTTCACTGCCACTACTTCATGTATCTGTAGTGTATAATTCAATCTTTGCATTTACTTACAGGTGAAGAAATTGAGAGAGATGTACAAGAGTCTAGACATTGAAGTGGATGGAGGAGTAGGCCTTTCTACTATTGACACCGTAGCAGAGGTGAGATCCTTTATTCTTGAAAACTAGGTTATTGTTCCTATGTCGACATAACTACAGTTTACCTTGATTCAAAAAATTGTCTCTCATAAATGTTGCTCATTGTGATAAATAGAATCAGGCTTTAACAAGGCTTGAGTATTTGGAGACGGATGTCAAGTCCTGAAGTTGGAGACTGTATTCGGAGTTTGAGACGATCTTTCAACCTACCCAATCGTTAATTCTTCTCTCCTGCTCTGCAATTCCACACGCCAACTCAAGCCAGCCTGCTCTCATCTCTCCAACTACTCAAGAGTCTCAACTTTTCTGGGTTACAGTCCCTCATTTTCAGAAAAGAATGCTCAACTTTCCAACCTTCCATATTCTCATCTCTCCATTTCATATCTACATGTACCTCTATCCACTTTTCTCAGTCCTTCTATGACTCACCGCATGGTGTACCATAAACCACTCAAGTGATTTTCTGTACCACCATACAAACATTCAAACATCATTTCATATCATCCCATTTTTTAAATCGTCACTGTCCCAAGAGGATCCAAAAGTTAAGCTTTTGTTATTTCAGGTATTATTGATGGCTACAAGTATGTGATTAAATTTAATTTTGAATACTATTATGAAAAAAGATATCTAAGGAATTGGATGAGACTCTTAAGACTTAAATATTTTTCAGTCTCGACATCCAATAGTATAGTTCAAACATTAAAGATTTTTTGTTTTCATCCGTTTTGACAGTGAGACACATGAAAATTGTTACAATATTATTCTGTTCAAGGTAAGGTAAAGACAGAAGATAATGTATTGCAGATTCTTTCAATTTCTCAATATGTATTCCTCTCATGCAGGCGGGAGCTAACATGATCGTGTCAGGCAGCGCTATTATGAAGAGTGACAACCCAAAACAGGTGATCCAATCGCTGAGAGGCAGCGTACAAGATGCCATACAGAAAGCCAATCTGGAGAGGTAGCGTCAATGTTTGTACTGTTTTATCTTTTATTTTTCTAATCATATTGCCACATATTCTCAAGTCGGGTTTAATTTTAGCTCTGGTCTTAGGATGTGGTGTAACTATGGATAGCTAATTGCGATACATATCTCTAACATTACAGGTTGGATTTATCAGTTGTATCATTCATGACTGTCTAGGAATAATCACCAAACTAGTTTTCTTCACCATAAGCTTGAGGAAAAATCTGCAGGTAAATTTAGGAAACATACAGTGAGAATAGAATTTTGAGATAAATGGCTTCCCATAATTTTATCACCGAGTTAGACCTTGGTTTAAGTTAAACCGGACGACAGATTAGTGATTATCATTTTCTTTGTTACTGATAATGTTTAAAATATTTGATATGTATATTTTGCACCCTAAGCTGCTTAACATGTAGACAAGGGATGGTTTATAATGTGAGGAGCCGGGCCTTTTTCATGCTTTACTTTGCATAGCACTTACATGTAAGAGGCTTTAAATTGTTCTGGCCACTTTTAAAACCAATAGAGTAAGATTGACTGTCATCATTGGGCCAGCCGCATTGTGGTATAAGAATTGTACTATTTTTACTTCAAATCAGTGTCTTAGGTCAAGACTTTCTTGAATGTAATATGTCTTGTCAATGCATCAAATGCATGTTAAGTGAAAATGGGACTGAAGTCACTCCAAAAGGTTAGCCTACATGAATGGCGCTTGTAGTATGTGGCTGGTTATATATTGGATATGTTTCAGAATGCTATTTGAGTAATGAATCAAAATTGTACCAATTATACAATGGATAATTGTATGAGAACTAGAAAATATTTCAAACAATATTTATTTATATCTTTTGTATTCATGTATTTGAAGTTCATTTATTTTGCAATTAAAAAAATACCAGTAACAAAACATTCCTTATTACTTACAACTCCAGGTGGGTGTTTCATGAAGCTGTTTGTAAGTTAAGAGCGACTTTAAGAACGACTGGTGATCTTTCCTTGTGGTAAATGGTAAATTCATCGGCGATATGGCTTACCACGTAAGAAATGTTCACCAGTCGTTCTTAAAGTCGCTCCTAACTTACGAACAGCTTTATGAAACGGCCCCCAGTTACTGTATACATGGTAATTTTTTGCAGTGGTTCTATTATCACAAACTTCGGGAGTCTGTAAAATGCTTAAGTTTCCACATCAATTTATGCTTATTCATAGTAATGGAAACATTAAAAGTGCATTGAAATTAAATCCATACTCACTCCCCTGTTTTTCTCAATTGTGAAAATATCTGTAGGTTGAATATGTGGTATGTACTGTACAGTATTCCATACTGTTGCTTGAATTACAATAAGTCAACATACTCTCGACATTGTAAAATTCAATCCAACTGACTGACTTCAAAGCTAACTGCAAAACTATGCAATAGCTACCTTGCTTTTACAAACCGTGCTCATTCTCCTGAAAAGGACAAGAACGTACTGTTGAATCATTGAGTTTGGATGGTCCTTTTCAGAACCAAACACATATCCCCAAAGGAATACTTGATGTACCGTGAAGCTTCTTTACCAGCCATGGAAAGCTTCAGAAGGTTGTTTAAACTGTGCAATGCTAACATGCACAGTTCCACTGGTGAAATCAAGTACTGACTGACAAAAGCCATTATGTCAAATTCAATATACCATA
Organism: Lytechinus pictus; assembly: GCF_037042905.1. Lineage (NCBI taxonomy): Eukaryota > Metazoa > Echinodermata > Echinoidea > Temnopleuroida > Toxopneustidae > Lytechinus > Lytechinus pictus. The sequence continues at coordinate 13,357,206 of NC_087247.1, read as the reverse complement.
TGATATATCACAGTCGGTTTTATAGTTTGTTCCATTGGTGTGACAGTTACAATATATTTGCAATCAATTAGAAACAAGTTATAGATGTTAGAAAATAGAAATTCCACTATTAAAAGTATGTTCCATGGACAATGAAATTGGCTGTACACTACTATATTCTACAGTACTACTAACCAATTATTGTTGGTATTCTTCTCTTACTGGAACCTGTAAATATCATGTGAATAAATTCATATGTACAATCTACTTCATGTCTTCCATTTATCTTATTAAAAACCACCAACATTAATTGAGACTTACTTAGGGATAAGCCTATCATTCTTTAATGGCATAATATTATCACTACATATTTGTTGGCTTGACTCAAGCTGAAATAATAGATAGAAGGTAGATAGATAAATGGTATTCATTAAAATTATCTACATATTGCAGTTAATAAACTGAATTGCATGTGAATTACAAAGTTAAAAATACAAGTATACATTTCATTGATTACATTGATAATAGATGGCCTATCGTCGTTTTGGTATCATCAGTATCAAGATGGTCAGAGAGCAAATGATAGGAAACGTTAATGTTTACTAGCATTTAATGTAGCTTCATGGCTTGACAGCGATCATAGTTTGTAGCCAGATTGAAACCAAGATGGTATGCACTTCCGTAATTTAAATCAGATGTTGACATTCAAAATCAAACTTGACCCTTGTGGTGATCGTGATTCATGACTTAAAATGATTTTAGTATTACGGTGCGAAGCCCAGCATCATGCTAATTGTACTAATGGATTTTATTTGAGATATACTATATATGTTAAAGATCTTTTCTGATGCAAACTACTCAATGAAATAAGTTTGGAAGAAAGGTATAATTAATAAATAGTTTAACCAATTAACCAAAATCAAACTATGTGTTTTTGTCAATAATTCTTGTAGTTATATTAATTAATATTATAGCTTGTGAAGGAATGAAAGGTACATGTATTATTCCAAGTATATAATCAACAGTACATCAAAGTTTTAGACAAAATGGAAGTCATTGAACTGCGTGAAAAAGAAGAAATATAATAGAGGTTTGACATACACCATGCATGAGAGTGCCCAGCAGGTAGAGCACATGAAAGATGGAGCAGCAATGTGAAACACACACACCCTCACACTCAAACATACAGAACTACATGTATGTCAACCAGAAGTATGGTGGTATGCTATTGAGAAGTGAATTTCTATCATAAATATCTTGATACAGTCCAAACGGCTACCTTTCTACATCATACAAACCTGTCTTTAGTGGCCACCATAATTGTCTCCCATTGGAAGGAATATGTGTTACAAGAACCCGTCTATAAAGTCCACCCGTTATCAGTTGTTACTTTTTCTGTTTCCCTTGTGTGGCTATAATAGACAGGATAGACTGTGTATGGTAGACCTCTATATAAAACCTGCCTGACCTAAAGTTTTGCAGTAGCTTGAAAGGTGAAATTGAATCCTGGACAAAGTGACTACCTTTCATCTTTTAAGGCACCCATGCCCATTTTTAGTTAATGTCTTTGAGGGATCCATGAGTGTTATTGAGTTTTTACAGACGTGTATGAATGAGATATGATTTTTTTTTACATCTTGGACCGACTTTTAACCTCACCATCCGAAAGGTTTGAAAGAGCAATGATAATGTGGCCAGGTTTCGAACCCAGGACTTTTTAAGTGTTGTCAGATGCCATTGACCACTTGGCCCAAGGTACATGAACCTCCAAATTTGAACATTTAGAGTATATTTTAATAAAACATTAACCTAAAACATCATTATCTTATTATCTATGATACACCATGTTACAACAGAGGAGGCACATTTGAACAGATTAAAGTTGAAAATAGAAGATAGTTTATTTATTACAATGTTCACACTTGATTGGTTATTTAGATAATGAGATGATTTCAATAAATAAAGCAAATTTCTGTAGTTTTCATGTTGTAATGAAAAGAAATATGAGGATTTATGTCATGCAAAGATCTACTGCACTCACATATGTAAAAGAGTTAAGTTAAATAACGAACAAGTATATACTAGTATGCTCAACAGGTTTGTAGGAATTGATTTGAAAGTAATCATCTCATTAATTAATGACCTTATATATATATATGTATAATATAATGTAAAAAATAAGTTTAACAGATTGAGATTTTGATTTTTTATCGCCTTAGAAAATCAAAAATTAAAAAAATTAAATTCCTTGTAATGTAAAAAACTGTTCTTGCAATGAGAGATCCAATCACATCATACAATATCTTATAAAATACAATATCAATGTCAATCCTACAATAATATACAAATATGAAATATAGAAATTTGATTGAAAAGACCTAAATATTCTGAATCCATCAAATATGGGAGATGAAATGATTGTTATACAATCTCATGCATGTACACACATTCTTGAAATATATACAATTTATATACAGTATGTATTTAAAATACATATATTTTGACCTCAATAGTCAAGCCTTATTCCCAGTATTATATGAATAATGTGTAGTACCATTTCTAAGAAAATCTACTGGTAGGATGGAAAATTCTATGATATTTCCACCAGTCATTGTTATTAAATGTATAACTCTTACTATCATTTGGCAGAAATATAAGACAGCTGAAAAGTAGTGTTTTGATAATTTGGAATACAATGCAATATAATACAATACAATGTTTTGTCTCTCTAGTCTAAGCTTTTCTTTGACAAAGTGCAAAATAAAAAGTAGACTACATGTAAGTGAAAATTAAACCATCTTTGCATTAGAGTAAAATGAGAATTTGGCAAAGTGTAGTGTAGACGAATGGTACCGGTAATTAGTTCAAACTGACCATAGACCAAAGGGGTTTAGCCCATGTGGTATTTGACTGTGTGAGAAGAAGATCAACTGCTTGTTGTAGACCAAGTGGAAACAAACTACTTGCCCTCCCTACAGCATGCTACAACCCCAGCCACATTGCATCAGGATATTTCCCTTCAACAAGCTATAACCCCAGGAATGCATGAGGAACCTTCCCTACAGCATGCTACAACCCTAGACATACTGCATGTGGTATCTCCCTACAACCCCTCCAGCACACTTCAACCCCATCAACACTTCATGGGGTATCTCCCTAAAGCACGCTACAACCCCAGCAACACTGCATGGGGTATTCGGGAGCATACACCCGATGCTCAAAGCCATAGACAAAGAATACAAATGCTTTGTCGTTATACAGGCACTTTGGTTCAGCCACAGGGATGATCCGAACATGATGACGCTGTAGAGGAAATACAACTTTTTTTACTTTGAGCTATAAACTAATACCCCTTTCATGAATAATTATATTTGGATGCAGATCAGATGCGGCTCACATAATTAATAGGACTTACAACAAATGATTCTAAATGCTGCATACTATACCGTGATCAATGTTTTCTCTTTGATTGTGTTGATGCATGATAAATACCTCTGATATTGTCTTTGCTTTGAAATGCAAAATGAAAATAATATCACCCTTAAAGCATGATTTCCTTACCTGCTTGTGCAATCTCTCATTCTTGAATGAGTCCTCGTGTCTCTTGACGATTCTCTGAGATGCCTGGTTGATGGCTTCATCCGGAAAATGTGTTATAGGCCACACCTACAAACGAGAAAGTGAAAATATTTGCACATTTCACATCTATTACAAACCAAATCGAGCTGTTTAACAAATCTCACCGTCATTTGCCATTCATTTGCTGTAAAGATGTAGTATTAGGACATTAGGTTACCAAAAAAAAGGGCTCCCTCTTACTTATAGATGTGATTGAATACAAAGGAATGCAGGAGAGAAAGCACTCAAATTAACCAGGCTATCAGTGAATATATGTGTTCAACCAATAAAAATTGTCAATATCAACGAAAGGTTTGGTAGATTCTAACCAATAAATTGGTCGATTTTGACCATTTTGTTGGTGGGACACATTGTTTAGGCCTGTATTCTGAACTCTGATTTAATTCAAATTCTGATTTAAAGGTGTGGTTTAACAATGGATAGGCATTGCATTAAAAATTTCGAGCAGTATTGATTCGATTTGACACTACATTTGGTGCCCATTTTATTAATAATTCTTTGAATATTTTTATTTTCTTCACCTTAAATGCTTGGTAAAAAGAACACAATAAATATTAGGTGCATAATGAAACTTTTTAACATTTTTGGCTTCCCATAATTTTTGCACAGAGGTAGACAATGGTGTAAGTTAAGCCAGACTTCAGAATGTGGGCTTTATTGACCGACAACACTGGTTATTTTGAATAATGATTTTTAAGAATGTCTTGTACCTTTGGAAGTTCTTCCTCAAACACCATCTTGCCTGTGACATTACGGATGAGTTCATCCGGTAGAGCAGTCCTCTCTACGATATTGTCCTCAACGTGATTGATCCTGCACAGACAAATAAGAAAAAATAAACATTAATTACATATATCACTTATCTTTACCTAACTTTACTTGAATCCAACGATGCTTGTAGGACAAAGCCTGTTCATCGGTCAAAGGAAATAAACTGTGTGCTACAAACTATCAGTTCCAATTAGTTGCATATATGGCAAGTAGTCAGGAAAAGCAGGACTGTGATAAGAACTGATCACCGAAACTTAAAACAGTTTAGCGATTGATAATGAGGCTGATTTTTGCAATAGATTATACACAATTATCAATCTATCTAATCAAGCATGAAAATCACCATCACCACAAAGCTTTATGTTATGTTATGGTGGGTGGACCGTTTACTGAAAGTTGTCACCACTAACAAGTTGCCATTTATCTGGCCCTAGCAACAATCAGATACACCTGTGCTTCTCAGCCAATCACAACCTAGAAAAGTGGTCAGATTTGACAACTTGTCGGGTGATAGATATTGATGAAACTCTCCCCTGAAATGCCTTGTAGGCTTGTAGTTTTCAAGTTAATGATATTCTGTCTCAACAACAACAACAACAAAAATCTTCCATAAAATGCATTTCTTGAATAATTTTAAGGATAGCATAGTATCCTTAGGTCCATTTAATTAAGAAGTTTTTATTACTGTAAAGTTGTTGGTATACATAATATATGGTGATGGTGTCTATTAACCAATATTCATCAAACAGGGCTCTAGCTTTGGCTTATCTTATATAGCCTAGTTTTCCTAATGATGCTGATTGTTCAACCTCATGTAATTAACAGAGCATACAGAGAGAATAATTTGAAAGAATGCTTACCATTCGACTGTGAGTTCTATGTAACATTTGAGCTGGGTGTTGCCTTCACATACTGGACATGTGATCTGGCCATAGCCACTACAACGGAAACATCTATAAAATAAAAAAGGAAAGCCCGCATAAAGCGTAACAGACATGATTTTTTTTCTCATATTCCCACACCAGTCTGGCTTGACACGTAAAATGCATGTTCAGCTCATTTATTTTTTACCCAAAGGTCGATCCACTTGCGATATAAGGAAAAGGATCACTATTCATAAAAGTCAGAAGGTCCATTATTCATAACGTCTTCTATTCATGTGATTAAATGGAGGTCGCTATTCATAATGCGAGGCTTTTGCTTGGCTTTGGCTTGATTCTTTACGTGTTAATATGAGCAAGCAAATGCTTTCGCTCAGAAGCTCAGGCAATTGTTAACTGCCCGCTAGCATTAGCTATTGCTAAAAAGCATATACATAAAGCGAACCTTTTACTTGTGTATTTAAGCATTTGCTCGGCGTTTTTTAAAGCACCATCAGAGCAGCTTGAGCGTTTGCTTGACCAGTGTGTTCACATTTATCATGTTTATGCCCCCCGAGAGAGTGTACAGTAGCCTACATGTAATGTTTTCTTCCTAGTAAGTGCAAATCGTCTGCTAATAATATAAATTTATTAATTAGAAACGAGTTCAAGGAATTTTTTGACACCTTATCTAAGGGAAAGATGTTACATGGGAGATGTGCTATTTTGCACTGCCAAGTACATGTACACCTTTGCATCCGAGTCTCGCCTTTGTTCTAATCGTGTTTGCACCAGCATGACGTCGCTATTGTTCAAAACGCTAGCAATGGCTTTCTGAAGGCAAGAACAGGGTTGAAGCACAGGCAAAGGGTTATGCAAATTAAAAAAGATCAATCGCTAAGGCTTGATAATTTGCTTGGCTAGCAATTACTTGTGCTTGACGAAGCAATTGCTTGCAAGCAATGGCTACTTTTTATGCATCTGACCCACTGGGGTTACGAATTTTGAAGGGTCAATGTTTATAAAGAGGGTAGCTATAATGGAAGACTACTCATATTTTAAGAAGAGGGTCACTAATCTGATAAGAATATTCACCTTTAATCTTATTTGATTTATAGAGACTCTTAAATGATTCTATTTTATGGCTGTGGTGACCATCTCCTTTGATAATGAATAGCTATTGTTCATCCTCTTCTGCATGGTTATCCTTGTGAATACTTTATTAAAATAGCCCTTTTTTCATAATATGACTTCAAGCCTTGTGATCAGCTAGCAGGTCATGTGACTCGTCATGTGACTCCTATTGCAAGTTTTTTTTTTTTCAATAATGGAACTGTACTCACGTTCTCCTGCCATCCCCTCCACAGCTATGGCATGTAACCGTAGTATAGTAATGATGCTTGGTGTTGGAATTGTAACGTCTGACCCTCCTCCTACCGTCACCACCACAACGGCGACAACGAACCTATAAACCACAAGAAAAAAAGATGTGATAAATATTTTATTGTCTCATGCATGTCCTGCATAATTATTCATGTGAAGTTTGTAGTGTGCCCTTGCTGTATTATGAATGGGATGGATTTTGGGGGTTTGCCATTTGACCAAGTAATAAAATGACTATATATCTCTGAGAAAAGATGAATTTGCATTGTTTATTTAGCCAAGAACTTGGTATATTGAATGAACATTTGTGGTACTTTAACAACATTGAATGGGAATAGTTTCCTTGGGTAAATATATACATAACTTCTCCCTGATTATAAGACAACGGGCCCACTCTCTAGAGTCATGTCATCGCATGAAATTGTTGTTGGATGCACACTTTATAGAAAACAGCCATCACCATATATTTCCAACTGTGGACATATAAATTCTCTTTATTTTCTACTGACTATTGTACCTGGAATGAACATGACTGTTATCCATAAAAATATCTCAGTGCATTTGCAGGGGCCGCGGACCTGGGGGGGGGGGGCTGGGGGGCTTCAGCCCCCCCCACTTTTTTCAAAAACCGTGTACAAAAACGTAAAAATTACCATATGATTGTGATTTTAGCATGGTTAGCCCCCCCCCCACATTTGGCTCAGCCCCCCCACTTTGAAAACCGTTCCGCGGCCCCTGATTTGGAAGTACAGAAAAGTCTATACTTCTGAAATTCATAGTGCAATTCAGATAAAATGAATGGTAATAAATGGTTACTCACATTTCCTCTTCCGTAACACCTTGGGCAGCGAATATAACCAGTCACACGACAGTTGTGACAAGGCTGCAATTAGGAGACAAACGGGATATTTCTTTTTTTAATTGTCAATTTTTAAAATCATAAAATATAGTATCTTGGAAAAAGTATAAAGTGGAAAAACTGGAAGGTATAAGAAGCAAAAACTTACTTTTAGAAGCTACAAAGTGACTTTTAAAAAGTGACCCTGATATAGTGATGATATAATGGGGGTATTTCCACATTTTACATCACATAGTCAATCAGGAAATTTCTAATTATTGTTATTATCATGTTTAAAATGAGCAGGATTTTATCAGTTGTGATTTGTTGATGGGGCCTACTTTGGTCGCGTAAACCATTAGAGAATGTTCTATCCTTATCAAAATTCTTTGTACTCACTCATGTGTGAAGTACCCATATTATAAGTTGAATCAGATGTGAGAGGAGCATCAAGAAGTATTACTTGATTTAAATTTGGTTTAAGTTATGCTGAAGCATTGATAATTCTAGGATTCCGCTTTGTCTGGGACAGGAATGTATTCTCTTGAAAATATAATAATAATAATAATAATAGCTATTTTTATATAACGCTTTTCCCATGATGGCCATCGGATCCTTGCATGCCTGCATACAATTTATGCACCTTCTCCACTACCTGGGGAGCATTCCATCAAGAGTTCTAAGACTCAATTGCTAGGCATATTACATAGGCTTTCGCATCCTACCGGGTACCCATTTAGCACCTGGTTAGAGAGTGGCAAAGTGTGGATTAATGAACACACGACCCTCTGTTTTCAAGGCAAGAGTCAGAACCACTACACCACGGCTCTTCCACAATATATATATATTTTTTAATTTTAGATGAAAGTATGATAAATTGTCATGTTTAATTTTCCATCATAAAATGTTTGTTTTAAGAGGCTGGTATATGAACTTACTTTTACTGATGCTGTATGGGGCACTTCAATCTTCCTGGTGTGATTTTTAAAGAGGGCCGGGAAATCTGCAGTGATGGCCCATGGGAGTGGAGCTGGTCCATTGTGAGGTCCATCAATAGGTTGACCTGATAATTGCAGAGAAAATAAGAAAAAAGGTTATTCTCAAGTGTGTTCTTAATTAAATAGAAGGTTATACATTGACTGTAAAAAATTAAATTGTTGAAGGATTGATGTGGTTCATTATGAGGGCACTGTGCCACACTGTGGAATCAATGTTGTGGATCATTATGAGAGTAATTCAGTTATATTATGTGTGCACTGTGAGACTGGAATAATTGTTGAAGTAGAGTGAATGTAGTACATTATTGCAATTCATTTGGTTCATTATGAGTGTATTGTGGCACTGTGGTATACAGTGAATAATCAGGATTGATGCGGTTTATTCTGAATTGCACTGTGGACTAATTCAATTTTTTTGGTAAAGTGGATATGGTGCATGATGATTATGTGATCGATGTAGTTAATTGCAAGTGAACTGTGGTACACTGTGGAATCATTGTGAATTGTATTGTGGACTCATTTTATTGTTATGATACATTGAATATGGTACATAATGATGATTATGTGATCGATGTAGTTCATTGCAAGTGAACTGTGGTACACTGTGGAATCATTATTGTGGTACACTGAATGTGATATGTTGGATCGATGTAGGTTATTGTGAATGCAATGTGGCACAGGAATCATTGTGGTGCAGTGAATGTGGCGCATGTGGGATTTCTGTGTTCAATCACCAGTGCTCTGTGGTACACTGTGGAATCATTTTTGTGGATCAATATGGGATTATTGTGGTTAATTATGAAATCAATGTGGCACACTAAAATTATTGCATTGCACAGTGAATATGGTTATTTATTGGTTCATAAGACCAATGAGGAACAATATTGAATTATTTGTTGGTATGAATGATGATTATGTGATTGATGTAGTTCGTTGCAAGTTAACTGTGGTACGTACACTGTGGCATCATTATGGGATCGATGTGGGTGATTGTGTAAATGCATTGTGTCACAGGAGTCCTTGTGGTGCAGTGAGCATGGTGCATTATGGTATTTCTGTGGTTAATCAAAAGTGCACTGTGGTACACTGTGGAATCATTTTTGTGGCACAATATTGGATTAATGTGATTTATTGTGAAATCAATGTGGCACACTGAAATTATTGCATTGCACAGTAAATATTATTATTTATTGGTTCATAAGGCCAATGTGGAACAGTATTGAATTATTTGTTAGTGTGAATGTTTATCAGAAGAAGAAAAAGAATGTAATTCATTCAATGTTGGATTGAGTTGGTTCACTGTCATTGCATTGTGGCACACTGGAATAATTGTGGTTAAGTTGATGTAGTAGATGTTCATTATGTGTTTCACACTGTGGTGCACTGTGGAGTATATGTTGTGATACAGTAAATGTGGTGCACTAGCTGTGGGATTGATGTGGTAAGCTACCACATCAATCCCACAGACTGGTAAGTATGTGTGGCACCGGAATCATTGCTGTGGTACATTATGGGACTGATGTAGTTCATTATTAATTGAACTGTGGGAATAATTACTGTGATACAGTGAATATAGTGCATTATGTGATTAATGTAGATCGTTATGAGCGCACTGTGGCACACTGTAGAATAAATGTGGTTCATTATATGGGATTGATGTGGTCATGAATGCACTGTGGCACACTGTGGAGTAGATTAAAATGGTGTGTTACATTGTGGGATAGGTTTGGTTCGTAGATGAGTGCACCGTGGCAAATTGTTGTAGAAATTATCATGGAAATGATGTGGTTTAATATTACTGTGGAACAGTAAAGTGGTACATTGTGGGCTTGGTGTGGTTTATTATGAGTGCACTATGACACATTGTGGAATCATTGTTGCGGTACAAAGAATGCTGTACTCTGTGAGACTGATGTGACTCATGATTTCACTGTGGCACGTTTGTGAATCATTGCTGTAATGTGATTCATGAATGAATTGTGTGGTTCAATGTGAGTAATTTAACTGTAGTACGTACATTTTGGAAACTTTGTGGAATCATTGATGTTTTAAAGTATTATTGTACATTGTGTAATTGAAGTGGTTTATTTTAAGTACACTGTGGTACATCATATTCAACGTGGTCTGTGTCAAAGCTTTAATATATTGCAATTCATTATGACGGCACTGTTGCACATTGTTGGACCAATGTTGTGGTGCAGTGAATATGGTAATATTCTCTACAACAGCACTATTCACACTAAGGACTACCTTTAATACGTCTTGATCAGTACAGAACATACGTTATATTCCTGTTACTAAATAACTCCTTTTTGTTACAAAATATCGCTTTCATACCCATTGCATTATTAGATCACTGTTTGTGAACAATTACTTTAGTTCATTTATTAAATCAATGTTCATAGCTAGATGGGTCAATGGGAGTGAAGTGTGGTAGTAAAAGGAGACCAGTATGATTTCGGTTAAAAGTGCAACTTACCAACATAAGGAGTATGAACCCATTTAGTTGTTCGCCTTTCACTAAAGGTCTCCAGTGTGTACTGAAAGAGGAAAAAAAAGTATGATCATTAACGTATGAATGCTGATCAGTCGACGATTTCCAAAATAAATTTTGATCAAGAAAGAGAGAGATGTTTGTTGACACATTGAGCGATTTTGGTTTTTTAAATTCATATTCATAAATATTAATATTTCTATCATTCACATCTAGGTTACAAACATGGAAGAGCTAAAAAGGCAAACGTTTAAATACGAAAATAATCTTAAATGTGTAGGCCTAAAAGCGGCACGGCGGAAGAGGCAAAAACCAATTATGATTTTGATATAAGATGGAAACAATTTTTGTACATTTTCATATGGCTTCAACAAACGAATGGTGTGTACTAATGTAACATATGACTTTGCAGACTTTGCATTGATCAGTTGAACTTGAAACTTGGTATAATGTTAAAGCTGATTCTTCTACTCACATGAAAAGCTGCGCTGTGTTCAATATTAGTGAAGGTGAGACCCTCTGCAGCTCTCTTTCCCCAGCAACACTGCTCAGCTATGTGGGATAACAACGCCTCGCGAGCTTCAGAGTCAGAGAGTGTAGGTAACCTGAAAAAATGGGAAGAAAAAACACACTCATAATTGTGTCAAAATTTATATAATCTATACTTATAACATGGTATCCATAGTAAAAAAAAAAACGTAATAAAAAAAATAGATCACCCAAACAAACAAGCTTATGCTATTTATATTCATCAACAACCTTAAAATAGACTCCGTTAAATTCTGTTTAGAGGAAGCGTGCAGGATGAGTCGGCACCATGCAAGATGACATGTTTACTTCTACCACCACCACCACCATCATCGTCATCTTCACGACCATCATCATCATCATCATCACCATCATCAATATCATCATAGATCATCCGATCATTATCATTCGTTTGTTGAAGCCATATGAAAATGTACAAAAATTGTTTCCATCTTATATCAAAATCATAAAGCTGTGTGCGCTATGAACGCCTAGCTTAGCCGGGTAATATAGGAGCGCCTTGAGCACCTAACAAGGTGGATATTTGCGCAATATAAATACCCTATATTATTATTATATTATCATCATCAAAATCGATCATCATCATCAAGATGTTCATTTTTATCTTTGTTTTTCTCTCTTATCTTTTAGATTTTTATGAATTTCAATCTGTGTTAGAGACAAGTTGCATGTTCTTTATTATCATTTACTTTCTTTTTCATTCTCAATGACCATTGTACAAATGTATAATTCTGTGATACGTGTTTCAGTTATTGTATAATTTGTTTGATTTGAGAGAAGACAATTAAAAACATGTTATAAAGCCAAAAAAGGTTCGAGAGATTCAAGATAATCATCACTGTCGTGGTCATCATCATTATCATCATCATCACCACTTGTATCTTTCCTCCCCCCCTCTCTCTACAGTGCGTATCAAAAAAAATTTACACTTAGAAAAAATCCGGTAAAATTATACATTTGTAATATCCTGAAGATTTTTCCACATTTTAACATTGGTACAGATCCATTTAAGCAAATGACAATATAACTGTTGAAAAATATTTCCGCTTGAGTGAGCACCACTTACTTTTGAAAAGTTATTGAAAAATGATTTGCGCAGAACTTTGAGATAGTTATGCGAATAAAAGTAGACCTTAATCATGAAGAACACATTGAATTTAGCTAGTAAAATTGATTTGAAGAGATCTTTTACCTTTTTAAACTTGTTTCCTTGCCCAAAACACTTCGAAGAGTGTATTGCGCCCTACCCCACTCCCCCACATACCGAGGCCATCGTGACGATATTTGCTTACACTGAGCTGTGATTTACATGAAATGGCTTAGGCTTGATTTTCATTTTGTTAATCATTGTCAAGCTTGGGAAAAGTGTGGAGAAACAAGTATTAATGAAAAATAAAATGTAAACTCACTTTAAATGATAAAAACTTAGTGGAGATGTCTGATATAAACTTTTGTTCAGATTCAGTATGTCCTCAGATACAGCTGGCGCAAAAAGGGTAAAGGTTGTGCTTACTAAGTGTTGAAATTTCACTTTGGGTGGCAAAAATGCTTGAATGTATCCGTTTTATTTCAACTGACCAAAAGTGCAAGGGAAATGTATGAGAAATATTTCGCAGGGTAAGTTTGATTTCTCCCTTACCCCTTGACACAGAGTGAAAACGAGCATTTCTGCGCAAACAGATTTCTGCGAGCTTTACAAAAATGGACAGTGCTCACTCAAGTGTAACATTCTGTCAAAACTGTTACTTTCATTGGATAGATGACAACCAAACCCAAGATTATATGTGAAAAAATTACCCACATGTTGTACATTATTTAATTCCCACGGCTTTTTCAAAGTGTAAACTTTTTTTTGATACGCACTGTACAGTCAAACGGAATGTACACACGATGTTTTTTTTTTTAAATCGAGAGTTATACCATTTTGGAATATACTTACACCCCGTCGGTCTGATGGGTGGGGCGTTTGACAGCCTCGTCATACGTAGGTGGAGGGGGTGGTAAAAAGTTGACCCCCATCACATCATCATATCCAGTGACCTTATCCATCTTATCATATGCTAATTCGGTAGTGGGAGCGTCCGTAACCTGTCATCATAAACAGGAAAAATGATATTACATTTCTATTTTTGTAATAAAAAGTTAATTTGCATTAATTTGTGATGGAGTTAAGTGGCCGCTAAACGTTCCTTTGTCCGTGCTATATGACCACGGATGTAGTACTATGGCGCTAAAACTAGTCTTATCCTTCAAGTTGATTTATTATAAATATACGATAAAAATGAAAGAACATATTACAAATATATTGACGTAAATGATAAAATAATTCCATCTATTATCCCTTTGTATAGAATGATATATTTCCCTATAGTAAATAACATTCACACCAAAATTTGCTTCGAAAATGGATCGCATCTTGCACACTTTCAAGCGTTCCTGTTTTTAGAAAGAAATTTAGTGATAGTGGTCTATTATAAGCAACACTACAACGCAATAGCAAATTAACGCTTTGTAAATCGTACGTTCACTTCTTTCCGGGGGGGGGGGTGAAATTAAGTCATATCTGCTTACTTCATCATCGGAATCTCCCGATACATCTTCATCGGGAATATCACCAACGTATTTGGCCATCGGGGGTTTAGCACCCCCAGCAGGTTGGGCGGTGCCTTGATCTACACCCCCTGGTAACACAGCATTACCCCTATCCTGAGTAGGAGCAGCTGATCCCAGTGGTCCAGTAGGTTGATGTGGAGGAGGTGCTTGGCCAACCTCCATTGGCACCGGTTGCTGCTGTTGAGGTGGCTGTTGGTACCCTTGTTGTGGTGGTGGGTACCCTCCTTGTTGTGGTGGTGGGTAACCTTGTTGTGGCGGTGGGTACCCTCCCTGTTGGGGTGGTGGGTAACCTTGTTGGGGCGGAGGATACCCTCCCTGTTGTTGCGGCTGGTACCCTTGTTGTGGCGGTGGATACCCTCCTTGTTGGGGTGGTGGAGGGTACCCTCCTTGCTGTGGCTGTTGGTACCCTTGCTGGGGCGGTGGGTACCCTTGCTGAGGTGGAGGGTATCCCTGTTGGGGCGGTGGATAGCCTTGTCCGGGCGGGTTCATTGTTTAAAGCACACTATGATCACAACCAGCTTAACAAAAATGAAAGGAAACATAAGAAAAGCAAATTAGAAAAAAATAAGAACATTCTCAAGCATAGACGGGAGTATATAGGCTAGGCATAGAGGTAATATGTTTTCGAAAAAAAGTATAAACATGGATAGGCCTATATATGTTTAGGGGCCTGGGAAGTGGGAACGTTTTTCGAACGGGGGGTGCTGGTTTGAAAGGACACTTGAAAGGCAAGGAAAAAGGGACATCGCACCAAATTGAAGGTCATTCGCAGCATCCCAGAAATCCTGGGGTGCTTCAGAAGCGCCCCCAGCATCCCAATAACCCCCCCGCTTCCCAGGGTCGTGTAATATTATACTATGCCATTATTTATACGAACAGGCATATGGGACACGGAAACAATTATCTTTCATAAACCGATTCCGAATTAAGTCTTGAAAGGTTCATTAGTCCGAAGTTTCGTTAATCGGAATGTTTTATTCTGAAAATGAAATATGGTTCGATAATCTGAAATTCTCTTCATCCAAAAACAAATAGGTTCATTCTTTCGATTGACTCGTGTCCATTGACATTATGATTACATCCATGTCTTTCATAACATTCCATTGTTAGAGTAAAGAAAAACTATATATCTCTATCCATCCATCCATCAATCTATCTATCTATCTAAGTATCTATCTATCTATCTATCTATATATCTATCTTTCTTTCTTTGGTTCTTTCTATTGATCTATCTATCTATCTATATTTCGTTCTATCTATCTATCTATCGTTCTTTCTATTGATCTATCTAACTTTCTTTCTTTCTTTCGTTCTTTTGATTGATTTATCTTTCCAAGTATCTATATCTATCAATCGATCTATCTATATATATCTATCTATGTATCTATGTATCTATCTATATTTCATTCTATCTATCTATCTATCTTTCGTTCTTTCTATTGATCTATCTATCTTTCTTTCTTTCGTTCTTTCTATTGATCTATCTATCTAAGTATCTATCTATCTATCTATCTATCTATATATCTATCTATGTATATATCTATCTATCTATATTTCATTCTATCTATCTATCTATCTATCTATCTATCTATCTTTCGTTCTTTCTATTGATCTATCTATCTATCTTTCTTTCGTTCTTTCTATTGATCTATCTATCTAAGTATCTATCTATCTATGTATCTATCTATCTATATTTCATTCTATCTATCTTTCGTTCTTTCTATTGATCTATCTATCTTTCGTTCTTTCTATTGATCTATCTATCTATCTATCCATCTATCTATCTATATATCTGTCTACAAATAGGTTTGATTGCCGTTTAATAGAAGTATCACCAGTGGTAAAAGCATACCATTAAAACATAAAATACATTTTAAAAGAAAACGGAGCATAGTTCTAGTAGGCTATTTCAGATATTGTGAAATTGTTCATGACTGGAAAGATTAAACATGGTTTCCACTAGCTACCATCAATAATACTTTTGGTCTATGATCTGTGGCAGACATGGTGCATATAAATCCAAGAAATCAAATATTACTGAGTTGGCAATTTCTCCATCTGTCCATCATTCTGAATACACAACTATCGGGGACATTATTATTTAATATACTTCATATAATAAAAAATGTTATAGATACTTACATTGTCAAATCCTTTCCAACTACTCCTTTTTGCAGTCTATTCCACTACTTAATCCATATAGGCCTCATATACATAAATCTTGAGAGCTGATGGTCACCTTACGTCCGAGAGAGTGAGAAGGCCTATATTTGCTACAGTGCGTCACTGCGTCGTGGTAACCGAGATAACAGTACACTTACTCTGTTTGAGTTGTTCGCTTCAGTGGTCAGAGGATAATGAATCGATATAAGCACTAAAAGTTGTCTATTCACCCAGTCCTCTGTAATAATAGAATCCTTTTCAAAAAGATGTATGCAGATGAAAACATCACACAGGTGCTAAATTTGAAAGAGGGCGGTAGGCAGTACGTTATATATTATTGTTTTGTCTATATATAGTACACAAAAAATATAGTCACTCTTGTGCCACTTTGATGAGACATATTCCGGAGATCTTTTCATTTTCAGTATTACACATTTTACCGTTTTCAGGGATTATATGGAAATAATAAGAAAACCACTCATAAGTTGCATCAAAATATGACATCTGAAAATATAAGCTCGCGCTCACATCTGTCACCTTAGTGAGTTACATGATATATAAAAATAAACACCCACGCTTATCAACCAACGTTGAAGAGCAGAGTCAGCCCCTTTTAATTTCAGTTTTCCCCTTCTTTTGGGCTTTTATTCTCCTTCTCCGTTTCATTTTACCTTTGTTTTTGCTCTCTCTGTCTTCCTCTTTTTATACCATGTATTTCACTTCTCATTCTCCATTCCTTTGCTTCTACTCCTTTCCCTTTTCCTCTTTCCCCTCTCCATACCCTATATTTTCGTCTTTTCTCTCTCTCTCTCCTTCCTCCCCCTTTCCATTATTTTCTTCATTTTTTTTTCTCTTTTTGAATTAATTCTTTCTTCCCTCCTTTTAGCTTCTCTCTTAACTTCTCTTTCCTTCCTCTCACCTTTTCCGCTTTTTTCCTCCTTTTTCTATCTGTCATTCTCTTTCCTTCCCCCTTCTTTTCTTTTCTTCCCCCTAATTGTCCTTTATCATTTTCCCTTCCTTTTATTTTCCCACTCCTTTTCCATTCTTTCCCTTTCCTTCTCCCACCTATCTCCCCTTTCCATCTCTTTCTATTCCCCTTTTTTCCATTTTCATCTCCCTTTCCATTCCTCACGTTCTCTTCCCTCTCTCCCTCCCTCTTTGTCTTCTCATCTATCTTTTCATCTTCTTCATTCTCTCTCTTTTCAATTGTCTTTCCTCTATTTTTTACCTATTCATTTTTTGCCCCATTCCCCCTTCTTTCCCATTCTCCCCCTTTATTCGGGGGGGGGGGGGGGGCAAGGTGCCTCTCGGCCCCCATGGATTCCCGCCTGCACGATCATTACTAATATTTTAACTATTTCTTAGTGACTCATGATAATAAAAATCATTCTTCTTTTTTTTTATTTCTAAACCAGTCTTTTGGTTTATTACTCCAAACGACAAAACAACTTACCGGCAGTCTGACTGGAAAAGTTCTGCTCACTCTAACCACATGCTCTCATCCAATGCCTGTCCTGATCAAGAGTATGGATTATACTGCTTCCAAATCTTACAGCTCCACCGATCAGCTCATCAAAAGCTCTTGCAATGAAAATTGCGCCTCTAAAGCTGTTTGCATGCATTTTCCAAGGTGCCCATTTCCCAATCGACTGAGTAGAGATTCACTCTACCATGACATAACAAAAGGGGGAAAAGGAATCCCATAGAAGCCTAGGAATTATGGTTCCATGACAATTGCTCCGCCGATATTTGCTCCGCCGACAATTGCTACGCAAAATACGACAACTGCTCCGCCGACAATTGCTCCGGACAGTTGCTCCGCCGACAGTTGCTCCGTCGACACTTGCTCCGCCGATATGTGCTCCGTCGACACTTGCTCCGCCGATATTTGCTCCGCCGATATTTGCTCCGCCGACATGTGCTCCGCCGACATGTGCTCCGCCGAAAATTGCTCCGCCGACAATTGCTCCGCCGATAATTGCTCCGCCGACATCTGCTCCGATTATACGACAATTGCTCCGCCGATATTTGCTCCGCCGATAATTGCTCCGCCGACATCTGCTCCGATTATACGACAATTGCTCCGCCGATATTTGCTCCGCCGAAAATTGCTCCGATTATACGACAATTGCTCCACGACAATTGCTCCGCCGATAATTGCTCCGCCGACATCTGCTCCGCCGTAAATTGCTCCGATAATGCGACAATTATTTATTTATTTTTTTATTCGTACTTTCATACGCATAACAATTTTAGCACAGGCTGAAGGCGTCAATTTACCATGGAGCATAGCTCCATGAATTTACAAAGTAAACTTAAACTATGCTTGCATGATATATTAAATGTCATACACAGGGGCCGCGGAACGGTTTTCAAAGTGAGGGCTGAGTCAAAAGTGGGGGCTGTCCATGCTAAAAATCACAATCATATGGTCATTCTTACGTTTTTTGTACACGGCTTTGGAAAATTGGGGAATAAAGCCCCCCGGCTCCGCGGCCCCTGATACATGCATATAGAAAGAAATAGAAAAAAAGGGGTAAGCACAAAGGAGGGATAGATATTCTTAATGCTTATTCATGGTGGGGGGGGGGAGCATTTGTGTAAGTTTTATTACGTGCCTGGCGATTAAAATGCAAAAAAAAACGCGTTTTCATGTAATTATTATAACCATATAGCTCCATGTTATAACAGTAGAAACAAATTAGACATACCCCATTCTTAGCGTCAAAATCGCTCAGACTGGCGAAATATGCTCCGAAGTGGAGACATTTGCTCCAGGTGAAATTCAACGGTATACCCCACCTTATTTTGTCGAAAACCTGTACTGTAGTCACGCAAAATGTTTACTGTCGGCAAATTTTGTGCCATACAAACATGACCAAGACATTCAGTAAGTAAAAATTAATATTCAAGAAAATACCAACTTGTGAAAGGCTACATGTCGTGTCACCTTCTCGGCACACCCCTCCACTCTGGTTTCCATATCCTCTCGTACACACAGTGCTCTCAGTCTGGTCTCCACTTCCACATCATGTCATACACACCGTAGGTTTTTAGATTATGATAATACTGTATATAATAGTGAGTTGCTTTTTTGTTTTATGTTGATCATGATTGTTTTCTTCACTGATAGAAAAAGGATAATTAAATTTTTTTTAATAATCCAAAAATAAAATCCATATGTTCTGTTTTATATAGTTATTAGTCAAGGTTACTTTAGTTCGCATTAGTTCTCATTGTTTATACGTTCTAATTCTTATGCATTATACCGATTGATATTGTACTTTAAATTTGACTATGTATTGTTACTTTGATTTTGTTGTGCTTTGTGAACGGAAAATGAATAAATCTTAATCTAAATCTAAATATGGTCCGCCAATAGTCGAATTATATTCATTATGATGTTATAATGTAAGTAACAATTTGTTGTTGATGGGGGATATAATTTTACACGTAGTTTCAAAAAATAAAAAAAAATAAATCAAACAAGATTTTCTTCTATAAATGATATACCTTCATGTGTATATGGCCGCCTATTTATTTTCCAAGAATGAACTATATGAGAAGAAAACGTGTGTTCATGTACTTATTATCATTATCATTGTACCACCATTATCTTCATCAGCATCATTATCAGCATCTTCATCATCACCATCATTATCATTGTCGTCGTCGTTTTGCTTATGCGGAAATCAAACAAAGATGATTGTGAAAAGGGTTATGGAGGGAAAGAGAGAGAGAAAGAGAGAAAGAGGGGGAGTGAGTGAGAGCTTGAGGAAAAAAGGAGGTGTATGACTTATTATTTCTGACTATCGCGATTTCTGTTTAATCATGGGATTGAAATAGAAGGATAAACTTAACAAGTTCTTGTCATTATAATTTTTTATTTGATTTACTGATCAGAACATGAGATAAATGCAATCATGAAGACTGTACGTTCTCGACAGTTTTATTAACGTTTTCCAACCAAAATTACACTTTAATGACTGCAAGCACCTTCATTTTCACACACTCGCAACTATGGACACAGTATACATGTAATTGAGAGTAGTGTCATTTTCAAAACCTTTCTTAGCTGCAAGGAATACTGAATCTCATTTCCACAATGTGCATCTGAATGCACAATGCCTGTGTTTCTAACATGTACCCAAATTACCCAATTTAAAGAACAAATGTTAAGATCTAATGAATCAGCAAAATAATCCACATTCTATCATGATCAGCAGGCATAACAGCCTATATACTCTTCAATACTTCAATTACAGTTTGTCGAAAGAAATAACACAAAGAAAAAGAAATATATAGAATTGTAACTCTGGTAAATATATCCAAAATATTAAATTAACGCATCGTGCTCTCATTTATTTTACGAGATACCCCCCCCCCCCGAGATATGCTTCATGTTTACAATTTAAAAAAGGCGTATAAATGTCCCCTTTCCATGTCAATAACAGCTCGTGCTTTGTGCTCGCATTATAAATTCAGTGAGATGCGTATTGGGTTTCATGAATTTGTAACTACATTATTGCTGGTATATATATTATTGTCTTTTAAAAAGAACATTATTTGTTTAGACGTAATGAGAGAGATACATACATATATTAATTTATTATAATATATTTATATTGTCGCTTTGCACAGAATAGAACAAAAATACAACCGAAGTCTAGTTTTATAGTAACTCACCAGTAGCGTAATGAGCCAACAACAACAAATGGAGGGGGCGAAACAAGGATGACATTTATTTTCCTTTCCTTTATTCTTTTTTTTTCATTGGCAGGGAGAATGGGGGGATCCGTGACCCCTAGCACGCCCCTCCCCCATCTGTACGCCAGTGATGATCATACTTTCGTTTGAAACAAATTGAAGGAAAAAAAGTGCAAGGGTAGATAAGGCCGAAGACGTAAATAAAAATTATTGATACAAATATTAATAATTATAATACTGATAAATATACAATAAATCAAGCGGTCACCAATAAAAATAAACAACGTGAAAGAACAAAACGAGAAAGAGAGAGAGAGAGAGAGCCCGCGCGAATGTATGGTGTATAAGTTGCTGGAAAGCAGAAGAGATATTGTGTCCAGCACCCCCCCCCCCAAATTCTCTCCCCGCTCAAGACCGGAGTGAAACCAATGATAATAATTTATGAACAAAAATCCAGATTCACAATTTCAATGGGGAGTGTGTCATTCCCCTTCTCTGTTACAATTTGTCAAGTGGCAGCGGCAGGGAGAACAATTTGTTTTGTTTTTTAAGCAGAAAGCTGTGATGATAGGGGGAGAATAAAATAAATAAAACATTAACGAATAACAAGAACAAAACAATTTGTATCAGGATGAATTTCTTATCATTTAACATAGACCAACTTGGAGAAATAAGATGTTCATGCAATTGTCGTATAATCGGAGCAGATGTCGGCGGAGCAAATATCGGCGGAGCAATTGTCGAGGAGCAATTGTCGTATAATCGGATCAATTTTCGGCGAAGCAAATATCGGCGGAGCAATTGTCGCGGAGCAATAGTCGTATAATCGGAGCAATTTTCGGCGGAGCAATTGTCGTATAATCGGAGCAGATGTCGGCGGAGCAATTATCGGCGGAGCAATTGTCGGCGGAGCAATTTTCGGCGGAGCAGATGTCGGCGGAGCACATGTCGGCGGAGCAATAGTCGTATAATCGGAGCAATTTTCGGCGGAGCAATTGTCGTATAATCGGAGCAGATGTCGGCGGAGCAATTATCGGCGGAGCAATTGTCGGCGGAGCAATTTTCGGCGGAGCAGATGTCGGCGGAGCACATGTCGGCGGAGCAAATATCGGCGGAGCAAATATCGGCGGAGCAAGTGTCGACGGAGCACATATCGGCGGAGCAAGTGTCGACGGAGCAATTGTCGGCGCAGCAATTGTCCGGAGCAATTGTCGGCGGAGCAACTGTCTTATTTTGCGTAGCAATTGTCGGCGGAGCAGATGTCGGCGGAGCAATTGTCGGGTCACCGGAATTATAACCACCTGCTTTTGGCCTACTATCAATTAAAGAGCTATGCACTTTGTGTTTTGGGGACCGTTCCCACATTCTATACAAAATAACAGGCAAAAATATAAGTTCATTTTTCTGAGAATATTGCATTTTATGGAATTTACATCACATGACACATAGGGGGAGCTGCTCACACGTGAAATAAAAAAAGAATACTTAAATTTCCATGTTAATCCATCAAAAGCTTTATATAATTTTTTTTTTGTTCGTTTGTTTTGGGGACTTTTATTGAAACCAACTTTAAAACAGGATGAGTAGTAGGACAAAGTGTTCAAATTGGAATATACGATTTTTTTTTTCGCCCTGCAGCCATTTTGGGGTTGCCCAAAATGGCAAGCAAAGGGGTGTTCTTCTTGGCGCCTGTTAAATATAAAAATGGAAAAAACATGCTACGGGCGACTACCGAGAATTTTGACCAATATATCCTTCAGGACTTATACTAATATTTTTTTTAAAGTTTTTGAATGAAATCATACTTATTTCATATTAATGTGTATATGTCTCCTTGAACAAAATGGCCCGTATTCTGAAGTCGGGTTTAACTTAAACTCAGGTTTAAAGTTGTGGTTTAAGTATGGACAGCCAATTGTTACATAAATCACTAACAGTAGGGATATAATATTTCAGCTCATTTGGCTCTCAAATCATTCATAATTGTCTAGGAAGTATATATAGATTACTGTCTTCACCATCGATGAATCAGGAAAGAGCACAGCAAACATAAGAAACGTACAACTTGATAAAAAAAATTGATACGTTTGGCTGTCCATACTTAAACCACAACTTTAAACCTGACTTCAGAATACGGGCCATTAAGTTGCAGCAGTGATTATTTTACAAATTAAATCAGAAGTCATTTTTTCTTTTTGAGGAAATAACTTTTGTTTCACCAAAATAATGCAAACATTTGAAATGTCATAATTTTGTCCCATTTTCAATGAAAGTTGTCAGTATTTTGTCCATCTCATTTTAGTTTATCTATAAACCATCTTTCAAACTACAGTACCCCTTTAATAAATCGGTTTACTTTCAATTGGTCTAATGCCAATTGGTCCAATTACCAACTTGTCTACTATCATTTGGTCTACCACCAGTTCGTCCATTATCCATATGATCTAATTGCCATTTCGTTAATAACCAGAGTAGTTGGTCCAATAGCCATTTAGTCGACTTTAAGAACGACTGGTGATCCTTTCTTGTGGTAAATTAAATGTTCATTGGTGATTATTTAGCACGTAAGGAAGGTTCACCGGTCGTTCTTAACTTACGAACACCTTTATGAAACACCCACCATGTACCATTTGTTCTAAATAGACTGTTAATTGGACGAAATGAAGAAAATAAAATGGATATTAGATCAACTGGTTATGAGACGAATAGTCATAAACAAACTGGTGATTAAACGTAGTGATGAATGGACGAAATGGCATTAGACAAAATGAAAGTAGATCATGTGGCGAGTGGACAAGTTGGCAGTAGACGAATTGGCAATTTACCAATAAATCTACCGACCCATAATAAAGATATTCATTCTATGGCTTAGCTTGGCACAACTTCATGGATGAATCAATATGACCAACATCGATGTTTAAAAATTGATTATAATAATGCTAACAAAAACATATCAAGCCAATGCATTAACTTAACTTTGGATTACACAAGGTTGACTTGGAATATAAACAATGATTTGAACAAGGAATATGGTTCTTCAAGAATGACCATGTGGTCGATTTATTTATGCATATTTTCAGACAGACACACATTCACTGTTCCACAGATTGTGCAGAGAGGTTCAAACATTCACTATCATCACCACTGCAAATTACACAATTATCACAAAGATCATTATAAGCAAAATTTAATTTCTTTCTCTCCTTACTATCACACTAGTCTTGTCTTCTTGTGGAATAACTAGCATTTCATGGGTATTCACAGCAATACAAGACAATTTGTGGTATTTTAAGCATATTTCACAAAACTCTTTCTGGGTCTTTATATAACATTCTCTATAAAAATAGACAGACATTTTCTGGTTTATTCTACATTAAAAAAGTGCCCCACACGGGCACACTTTCGCTTTCCTTTTGATTGTAGGAATATTAATTCTTATTGAATCAATCTACTGTTATCAAGTTTGATTTCAGCTAAATGTTGCAAGATTATGTAAAATGTGATCAAATCAATTATTCATTCTAATATCTAAGAATAATATCCATCCTATGAGCTGATGATAAATACAAAGTGATCATATGAATACATGTAGAAGTTTACTAGAGATCGTGAAAATGCATGATGCCATTTATTCATCACATAGAATGTCTCACAATATGCATAAATGTGATATAAGACCTTGTCTTTATTTAATATTAGGTGTACTCATCCAAATACCCGTGGATGATAACACCCAATATTATAGTCATAATACCCATGATATACAAGTAATACATATATATATTATATTTTTTCCCTTTCATATTGTATAACGTGATATCACTTTAAAAATCGTCCTTTTTCAAAATAAATGTTGAGCAATACTTAAACCTGATGATATTGCTTTTTGTTTTCAATAGTATATTTTGTTATTAACAAATGACAAGGATTTTTTTAGTTTTAAATGGTACTAAACCAGACAGAAATATAACAAGTTAGTGTTCCAATAAGATAGTATGCCTCCTAAACATATTCGGTAAATTTGTATTACTTAATGCTATTTTGTTTGAGGATGGTCCATATGATATCTGTTTATTGATTCTTGGCATCAAGCTTGGCCTTGAGGCTAGCAGGCATCTCTGGTGGGGGTGGGCGGGGCATACGGAAGAAGACCTTGACAGAGTCGTAGATGAACCACTGCAGGGCGGTCAGGGTACCGATCATGATGATACGTGGCGCCAAGCCCTTCCATAAACCTAGACAGATAAGATAAAAAAAATTAATTGAATTGCACATTATCAATACACTGATCATAGTAATCTTCGTTTCAAAATGACACACTTGACCGTGAGTACTTCATGATGATTACAAGGAAATATTAAATCAGCATAAAATAGGAATTTGGTTGAATAAGGTCCATACAACTGGATTCCAATGTACTTAGTCATTGCCATAGAACTTGATAACAAGCAAATACCTGAAAGTATAGCTCCCACTTTTTTTTTTTAATGTTCTTTGGGCCTGATGTTGCCATCATAAAATGATGAAAAGTGGCCCATGACTGCCACTTAATAAACCATAATTACATCAAAAGTACAAGGTTTTACATCAAGCTAATTACATATGTATTAACACTATTATTTAATCTGTCCATGTTGGGAGCTAAAGGGAATGTGTTGGCGGGAAGTGAATTCCACAGCCGGGCCGTCCTTGGTATATATGAAGATTGATGAAGAGAAGTGTTTACTATACCATTTCTCCAGCAAATGAACCTGAGCCCATTTCATAGAGTTAAACTAAGGTAACTTTGCCATTATGGCAACTACCATGGTAACAGACCTTGAGCCAATCACAATCAAGGTTTCTCTGGAAGTTACAATAATGGTGCCAAAGTATCAATAGTGGTAATTCTTTACAAATTGGACCTGAGTTGTCATAAGATAATCATACATCCAAAGTGAATAGAATAATGTCCCCATCAAGAGCAGCAAACTTGTTAGCATCAAACAAGATTGACAGAGTGCTCCTACTGGAGGTATATCGATCTCACACACCAATGACTCAAGCACTTCCAATGGTACACAACGTTGTAGCGTTGCTGGGTGGCTACAACACCTTGCACAAAACACTGACACAGCCATACAATAACAAGACACATAAGCACCAATGGAACTAAGGTGTCCATGATCCACCGATACAGGAAACATGCAAGGGATTCACTTGAATCACGATGGATGCTTCACGCGCAGTAGAAAGGACACCAAAGAACCAGGGTGCCTCCATGTCAAGTGAGAGATGGGTGTGTAGCGTGTGTACAAGATGAAGAACGCCACCCTGGAAGCGGATCTAAGGAAGTGTGTTTCTCTCAAAACATATACCATATTCCAAATTTCATGGATTTCACAGAAGAGACTTGAAAAAATAAAATGGGATTGAGTACTCCTATCCCAACTACAGGAGTAAAATGTAACTTACCAGCCATGCCGAGTTTCTTTGCAGCCTCAATGGCAGTGCTTCCCCTGTCTTGGTTCAGCTTGGAAACGACGGTGTCAGCAGGGTGGGATACGACAGCACAGAATACACCAGCTGCAGGACAGGAGAGAAATGAATAAATACCAGTTGTGGTTAAAATCTAAAATTGATTTCAAGCAGAATCCAGTAAAATGAATATCCAAGTGTTTGTATGTATAAAAATTGTGTGCCACATGATTCTGAAAATGTTTCAATTGCAGAGAAACTGGCCAAATCAGCATGGCATTCCACCCAGATTTTAGGTCTTCTTACAAGCAATAATAATACACTGTCCCACATGAGCTTATCTGTGTAGGTGACCTTTAGAGTGGCCATTTTGCCAACTCTGTTGTCTCAGTTAACATGATGCACATGTGTGGCTGTCAGGTTGTGACTCTTTCTTGTCAAAATGCCAAAAATACCACCCCCCAAAAAAAATAAAAAAATCACTCTGTTTTCTTGGATTTTTGTTTACAAATTCAAATCATCTTTTATTGAGGAAAATTGACTTTTAACCAATTTTCTTTAACAGCAATGACTTGACCCCCAAAATAATTCAATCAAAGAAATTATTCAATTATTTTCACACTTTAAAAACACAATGAAAAATGATATGAAATAGTATATTAACATTATTATCATTAAAGGACATGTCCACCCCAACAAAAAGTTGGTTTGAATAAAAAGAGAAAAATCCAACAAACATAACACTGAAAATTTCATCAAAATCGGATGTAAAATAAGAAAGTTATGACATTTGAAAGTTTCGCTTAATTTTACAAAATAGTTATATGCACATTCTGGTCGGTATGTAAATGAGGAGACTGATGACATCATCCACTCACTATTTCTTTTGTATTTTATTATATGAAATATTCTAATTTTCTCCTCATTGTCAAGTGAAACAACAATTAATTCCTCCCTGAACATGTGGAATTAGCTTTGTTTAATACTACATGTATATGGTTCAGTCAAGTTGATCCTTATTGTCAAATCTATAAGAAATGAAATATTGTATAATTCAAATAATAAAAAACAAAAGAAATAGTGAGTGATAGACATCATCGACTGACTCACCTAGTTGTGCATATCACTGTTTTGTGAAAAATAAGCGAAACTTACATCCGATTTTGATGAAATTTTCAGCGTTATGCTAGTTTGATTTTTCTCTATTTATCCAACTCTTCATTTTTCTGGGATGGACTTGACCTTTAAAGATGTGGGGGAAGTCATCAAAAGCCCTTGGCTCCTCTGAGGTGACTTTCCAACATTTAATGTTACCTACCAATGTAACCAGCGAGGAAGGTGACAACCAACTGCTCTCCTTTGGTGCAGTCACTGCGTGGCTTAGGAACCGCATACTTGTAGAGGGCTTCCACAGTACGTTCAAAACAGGCAAACTTCATCATGGTGTATGGGATCTGCCTCATCCAAAGAGGGGGAAGTCCCTTGTAGAAACTGGTTATCACAAAATATGAAATACACCAATGAATAAGCAGCCAACCACATTTCATTTCAATTCAATTACTGATTCACCAGATATTAGAATAATTGTATATTGTATCAAAATCACCATGATGTATGGGATCTGACTTCATTCAAAGACGGGGAAGTCCATTGCAGAAACTGATTATCATAAGACAAAACATCAATGAATAAGCTCTCCAATATTATTTCACTTCAAGTTAATTCTAACCAACATTGAAATTCAAATTTTCAAAATATCTTTTCTTGTTCAAATCCATGAACCTCTCTGTGACCACACAGATAGATTTCAAACATCATCACTTCTTCTCGGGTCACTACACAAGTCCTATCCTTGTACCCGTCACTGGACGGGTCTTGTGTCGTGACCCGGGATGCAATGACCATATTTGAAACCTATCACCTTTAGATCCATTTCCTTCTTCTACATTCCATAGAATGAGAGTCTGAAGATACTTACCCATTGAGACCCTCTTGGCCATAGATCTTTGGTGCTGCTTCTCTTAAAGTGTTTGCGAATCCAGGCATGGTCTGGATCCTAACCTTAGCAGCCTCCATGGGAGACAATGCAATATCAGCAAAGAACTCGGCGCTAGCACTGGCTGCAAGGTACAATGACGTCCTGTACATGAAGGCGTTTTCCTAATAATTCAATCAAGAACAGAAAGCGAAATTCAGAAAAATCCAAGCTTAAGGCTTGGGCAAATGATTGGAAACTCTTACTAACACACACATTATCTGTACAATTCATGAGAAAAACAGAATGTTTTTGTAAATCAATTAGCCAGCTTTCAAATTCATTTGTTTGAAAAATCATTGTCCCCCCCCCCCCTGCTCCTCCTCATGACCATCACCAACCTTAACCATAGTCACAATAATTTTCAATGCCATTGCTATCATCATTAGAATCATAAATTTCATTCAAGCTAGTAAAAATCGTAAGCTACATGTATCTATCATTACTCCATAAAGTCTAGACAATCAAGATATCAGTCAAACCCGCCATCCAATGGAAAACTCACAGCACATCGAGATTAGCTTACCTCGCCGAGCATGTTGCCATAGAGGGACTTGAAAACCTCATAGAATCCAAACTTGCAGAGACCCTGCATTGAGTAGCCAATGAAGGTGGGTGCCCATCCCTTGGCCAGAGCACGTACACCTTCTTCTGCTACCGTCACCCTGAAGCCATTGAAGATGCTCTTATATTTGGTTGGATCAACCTGAATGAAACAACAAATGTGAACAAAGTAATAAAAAGTGAGCAAGTTACATTCCTAAGATTCGGAACTATGCCAAAGTTCCAGCAGCTCGCTAGATATTGAATTAAATCGTAACAATTGCTATACATGAATTCACAAGAATTCGCATTGTTTCAAATTCAAATAATTCACATTGCAACATTTATTCCACATGTTATAGAAAAGTACAGGGTCATCAAAGCTTAGCAATTAATCATACAATGTAGTTGATGCAATCAATCACAAAAGTGTGCCCTATGATCGAATCATTACTATGCTTTGTGTTATGGGCTCCTGTATAATGTATTACAAAATGTAATGCCAACCAGAAGAGATTTAAATACAGTTTACCGGTATGAATTGTTTTCATTTTGCACAAATCTAACATTCTCATCCAATGTCATCCAGTAATTCAACATCAATAATAAAGGCATAGCATCTATTTAGAATAAATATCTACACCCATTCTAATACACTGTAATGTTAAATATTCCATTCTATGTTCCAATTTCAGTGTACGATTAAAATTTAATAGTTTGACGATTCCTGCACATAAATTGATAATTTACAAGGCGAGTATATCTTTCAAAATTACAAGTACAATCTTGGGTCACTTATCCAACCAAATATAAAAGCTACATGTAAATGTTGTTCATGAGCAAGATATTGCTCTAACTTCAGTACCATGTTTCAGAGATGGTGAAATATTGCATGCATGATATATATATATACACACATACTGTATACAGTCAACAGTTCTCACCTGAATTCTACATTTGACAAGATCTAGAGGTACAACAGCTGTATGTGTGAGTCCACAACTTAAAACACCACCAAATCCACATAGAGCATAGTATTTCGCCGACCCATATTCACAGCTGATATCTGTAAAGAATTTGAAGAAAAGTCTTGAGATTATATGTTTGCAGTACAGTGTATGTAATGAAGAGTGCAAATATATATCAAGTTCCCACTGTCATGATACGCGTCACGATTGAAACCATAATCTTGGTCGTGGGAATTGTATTGATCGTAGAACATTTTTGAACGGGTTCACATAGTTTTGTGATCTGCTACAAAAAGCCAATTGTGGCAGTGGGAACGAGGTACATGTACATGTATTAGCAGCTCAAAATCAGGACAGACTCTTGTCTGTACTGCAATATATTCATTAAAAAATCCAACTCAAAATGGTGGAAAAATATTGAATTTCAGCCATTTCATGTGATGGCCTCAAAATACGACCTTTCTCATCAAAATCCCTGACTCGTGTGTTAAGTGAATGGATACGCAGACATGGGGCACCATTTTTTTGTTCAATCTGAAAATGACTGGCCAAGGTTTTTTAAGAAAATCATATATATTTTTTCTAACTTTTATGAGATTTATGGCACACTTACTTACTCATAAGAATTTAAGGCACATTATCAACTGAAAATTTTTGTGGAATAAAAGAAACTCATGTTAAATTTTAATTCAAATAGTTAGGTGCGCAGACATGGGAACCCCTTCATACATTCCACAAAACTCTCGAGCCAAGGTTTAACATTAATTTTTTTTTTGTATGAAGGGGGCCCCTGGCCCCATCTCTGCGCACCTCTCTATTAAACTTAAAGGAGAATGAAACTTTTGGAGCAAGTTAGCTTTTGTGAAAGCAGAAAAATCAAAGAATAAGATCAACAAAAGTTTGAGTATTAAAATAGGATTAGCAATAGAAGAGTTATGAGCATTTGAATGTCGAGATCACTAATGCTCTGGAGATCCTCCCATTGGCAATGCGACCAAGATCTATGATGTCACAGATGAACAACTCTCCCCTTTTGGACACTGAAAATATACCCCAAAACATCTCTTTTTGCTCATTCTATAATCATATGACAAACGATTCATCAATGATATAATGTTGTGAAACCTCTGTACTTGTCCTCTCATAAAGAGAACACCTCACCTTGTGATAGACTCTATAAAAATGAGAATATAAGTGAAATAAGTACTAAAGTAATGAGGGAGTTGTACGTGTGTGACATCACAGATCTTGGTCGCATTGCCAATTGGAGGATCTACATGGAATTAGTGGTCTCAATATTCAAATGCTCATAACTTTCTTATTATTCATTCAATCTTCCTCAAACTTACAACAATATGTTTCTTTGATTTTTCTCTTTGATATGGATTCAGCTGGTTTCAAGGGTTTCATTCTCCTTTAAGATTTAAAATGAATTTTTTATTTCACAATTTTTTTTAGTTGGTAATGTTAATTCACCAAAAATCTCATAAAAATGTGAAATATATGATTTTCTTGGAAACAAGTGGAATGCCTCTGGCCGTCTCACCTGCATCACGCGATTCAATATAGCAGCAGTGCTGATTTTGAAAACTACTATAACTCGCACAAGATGTTCAGTGATACTTGGTTACTCTTATTTCCACGTTTAATGAACTAGACCAATACACTTATAGAGATATGATGGCAATTCAACAAATACCCCCAACGTGGCCAAAGTTCTTTGACCTTACATGACCTTTGACCTTGATCATGTGACCTGAAACTCGCACAGGATGTTCAGTGATACTTGATTACTATTATGTCCAAGTTTTATGAACTAGACCAACACACTTTCAAATTTATGGCTGTAATTCAACAAATACCCCAATTTGGCCAAAGTTCATTGACCCTAAATGACCTTTGACCTTGATCATGTGACCTGAAACTTGCACAGGATGTTCAGTAATACTTGATTACTATTATGTCCAAGTTTCATGAATCAGATCCATAAACTTTCAAAGTTATGATGGTAATTCAACAGATACCCCCAATTCGGCCAAAGTTCATTGACCCTAAATGACCTTTGACCTTGGTCATGTGATGTGAAACTCATGCAGGATGTTCAGTGATACTTGATTAACCTTATGTATAAGTTTCATGAACTAGGTCCATATATTTTCTAAGTTATGATGACATTTCAAAAACTTAACCTTAGGTTAAGATTTTGATGTTGATTCCCCCAACATGGTCTAAGTTCATTGACCCTAAATGACCTTTGACCTTGGTCATGTGACATGAAACTCAGGCAGGATGTTCAGTAATACTTGATTAACCTTATGGCCAAGTTTCATGAACTAGGTCCATATACTTTCTAAGTTATGCTGTCATTTCAAAAACTTAACCTCAGGTTAAGATTTGGTGTTGACGCCGCCGTCGCCGTCGCCGCCGCCGTCGGAAAAGCGGCGCCTATAGTCTCACTCTGCTATGCAGGTGAGACAAAAACCTTGGCCAGTCATCTGCTTAATCTGGAACAAAAAAATGGTGCTCAATGTCTGCGCACCCATTCACTTTACACACCAGTTAGGGATTTTGATGAGAAAGGCTGTATTTTGAGGCCATCACATGAAATGCCAGAAAATTATTATTTTCACACCATTTTGAGTTGGATATTTAAAAAGAATATTCTATGTATTGCATGTGTAACGTTTGTGGTTATTGCGTATGTTCTTTTCCTAGAATCGTACAGATAGACGTGTGCGCAGGCAAGGGGGACCTCGCAAACTTTGGGGACCTTACCATAATCACTAGAGGCTCATGGCCAATATGGGAGACTCTCTCCAATATGGGAGATTGTCTCCCATATTGGAGACTTGCTTTGCAAAAGGACAAAAGAAACAACACCAACAAGAACTTAGTTTTTTCTACCCAAAATTTTGTCTCACTAAGGACTTAAAGGGATGGTCTGGGCTGAAAGTACGTATAATTTAATAGATAGAATAGAATTGACTGAGCAAAATGACGAAAATTTCATCAAATCGGATAACAAATAACAAAGTTATTGAATTTTAAAGTTTAGCAATATTTTTGTGAAAACAGTCATCATGAATATTCATTAGGTGGGCTGATGATGTCACATCTCCACTTGTTCTTTTGTATCTTATTATATGAAATTAGGTTTATTCAAATTTTTTCCTCCAAGAACTAGAAAAATTGGATTGACAACTGATTTAGTGCGTTAGATATTTATTGCTGCAACTTATTTCATTATAAGGGAGACATACTTTTCACACAAGTATGAAATAATGAAAAAATTATGATTTTATGTAATAACATAAAAAAACAGAAAGTGGAGATGTGACATCATCAGCCCACCTAATGAATATTCATGACGACTGTTTTCACAAAATATTGCTGAACTTTAAACTTCAATAACTTTATTAGTTGTTGTCCGATTTTGATGAAATTTTTGGCATTTTGCTCAGTGAATTCTACCCTATGTATTAAGATATAAATATTTTCAGCCCAGACCATCCCTTTAAAGCCCAAAGTTTTCTGCTTTCTAGACCTGAAATTCTGCTTTCTTCTGCTTTACAAACCTCAAATTCTGCTTTCTTCTGCTTTCTAAATTTCTTCACTTTGAAATTCTTCGACAGCTCAGAAGACACTTTTAAAATTTTGAATGAGTAAAAACTGTAAAAATTCTTACCTGATTTCCCTTCCTACTTACTCCAAAGCATGGGCGAATTCGAATAACTAAAGTCATATGCGCATGCAAGCAAAACGATCAAAACAACAGTGCACGTCACAGTACATACATGTGCATATTGCATGAATGAACATGCATACCAACAAACGTAGAGGGCAGCAACACACTTCAGACTTCAGTGTTGTTGCTGCCCTCTACGTTCGTTGATGCATACATGCTACTAGTACGGGCGACCAAGCGTTCCATCACCGTAGTAACATGATATGCACGTGAATATTGCTTTCGCTGTGCATGGAAATTTCCAGAACGAATGGCCCACAAAGGCTGCTGTGATAGCTGCATTGCGTAAGTAGTACGTAGTGTTGTACTTATAAATTTCTTGTGGGTCAAATCTGGTAAGGTTTGCGATCGCGACCGGTAGGCTGGTTTCACAGAGCTTAATTTGTGCAATTTCTAGACTGTATTATCAATTAGGATGCTTTTGGAACCAATTTTTTTATACTTTAAAACTAAGATTTCTTACCGAATTCACTGTTTTTTTCAAAACTGTGTTTTCCGCTTTCCGCGGAAGATCCGCAAAGCGGAAAACTTAGGGCACTAACTAAGGTCAGATGCCCAATTGTTTTGTGTGTGAATAACAATCCTTACATACAAATCCTTATGAAAACAAAAGTAGACAGTGAATTTTCAAAGTTGATCTGAGCGTGAGAAGGGGTAATTTCATTTTTTATTATGAATATTCATGATAGGACGAGAGATCGAGATCGTTTCGCATTAGATCTTTATAGTCCTATCATGAATATTCATAATTTGAGTTGCGATTTCCGCGCACGCACAATTTGCGATGTTTTGAAATCAGCAGTGAATTTGTGTGAGGAACCCGATACTGGCTCTAAATCACCAATTTTGAGTCTAACCGGAGGATGGATATGGAGTGAAATTAGAATGAAAAATAGGAAGTTAAGTTTTTTATTCTTTTTAAAATCATATAGGTGAATGAGTTTTAAATCCCTCCCATAAAATCCCCTTTGTCACTCGGAGTATCAGAGCGAGTTCACCACCTTGATGTTCGGGTAGGTGTAGCGGCAGTGGAGCCTATACAAACATCACTTGAGGTAATACCTCAAGCGATGTTCGTGCAGGCTCCACTCCACTTCTGCTACACTACGCTCCACCTACCTGAACCTCAAGGTACAAAACTCGCTCAGATACTCCGAGTGGCAAAGGTGGGAAAAAATGCATATTTATTGTACAAATTATACGAAGGCATCGAAAAAGAATAAAAGCTTAATTTCTTACTTTACACCCAATTTCACTCCATATCCATCCTCCGGTTAGCCTCAAAATTGGTGATTTAGAGCCAACATGGAGTTCCTCACACGTATAACTAATTCGCTGCCGATTTCAAAACATTGCATGCGCAAGGGTTCGAGCTCAAACCCTTGCGCATGCGATGTTTTGAAATCAGCAGCGAATTATTTATACGTGTGAGGAACTCCATGTTGGCTCTAAATCACCAATTTTGAGGCTAACTGGCGGATGGCTGATGGATATGGAGTTAAATTAGGGTGTAAAGTAAGAAATCAAGCTTCTTATTCTTGTTAAGCTAGTTTAGATGTAGAATTTTTACCATATGCATTTTTTCCCACCTTTGCCACTCGGAGTATCTGAGCGAGTTTTGGGGCTCGATGTTCGGGTAGGTGGAGCGTAGTGTAGCGGTATTGAGGTAAGATACACCAACCTGGTGGACTGTACTTTAACGGATGATGATATCGTAAAACGAAAAGTGAAGTTGGCAAAATTTTTACACCTTTGTTTTGTACGTATTTTGTATTAATGATAAAGTTTTATGAATTTCAAGAGAAAACTGTGTTTGATAATTATCATTGAATTTATGAAAAGTGTTCGGTACTAACTATATGGCAGGGGGTCCTAAAGCTACGCACCACTCATCGCGCATACAGTTTTTATGGCAAATGCGCACTCTGTGTGTGGAACTGTGACTGCAGAGTGACGAACGATTCCTATTCAATTTTTTTCTACAGAGGCTGCAGTAAATCTCTAATTTAATGCAGAGAAACCAATAACTGTTTGGAATTTTGGAGTTATATTCGCTTAAATTTCATTTTTTCCTATAATAATATGAATATATTTTAGAAATTGAGGCACAGGAAATACTATTTTTTTGCATGATAAATCGAGTGCGTAGCTTTATTTAGGACCCCTTCTACATCGGGTGGCGAAATCAAGAGGTGTTCGGAAAACATGGCGGGATTTTCGTATTAGTGAGTTTTGCGATATTTTCTTCTTGGTTAATGATCTTTAGAATGTTTGCCACAAATTAGTGAAAGATATTTGTTGAAATATTAAAATTGGGATAGTTTTTATTGTTTGAAAACAAAGTGCGTAGCTTTAGGTCCCCCCATCATACATGCTAGGCCCTATACCGGTACTTACAATCACGTCATTCTGGCTTTGTTGTCAAGCCGACCAGGATGTAATGTCAATGAACAATGGGCCGATGCCTGACCATGGGAACTTGTTTTCATGACAATGCCACTTACAATTCTTGTTAAAACTCACCTTCTGACGACGCAGCAACCAGATTTCTTGTGGAACTGGAAGGATGTGTAACTTCGGGTATTCTTGATTCTACACTGTTCTCTGCAGAGGGCTCGCACCTTGCGGTAGACAGAAATGGACTTGAGAAGTGGTTGCGCTTGGCAGTATCAATTAGTGATTGAAACATCTTGAATCTGAAAATAAATACAAGCCAAATAATCTTGAAATATCAATTTATCATATTATAAACAGACATTCACTCTTAATAAAGGCAAAAATGTTAAAATATCAACATATTACACAGGTTATGCACTCACGTATTGGTCTGTTGATTGGGAAAGATGACGGACGTGTGATCAGCGCATGTTTCTGTAAAACGCCGGTTCCTGTATGTGACGTCATCAATAGAAATGAGAGTCTACATGCGCAGTTCATGTATGGCGCATAATTTACAAGTCGTGAACTCTGCTGACCTAGTCTTCCAGCACAGACCCCAATACCACTTGTACCATATTATCAGGATACTGTATGTGATTAGTCTTCCAGCACAGACTCAAATTTTACCACGTCTAGAATAAATACTATACGATTCCAAACTGTTCGTCTGTGGTGGGAGTAGCCACGGTTCATGAGTGGTTAATCTTCAGACAGTAGTATGCACTAAGCAAAAACTAAAGGTCTGCATATATGCCTGCATGCAGACTAATCTGTGCCAAGGGGCGCCTCGGAACGAAGGGGGGGGGGGGGAGAGAATAGGGGTGTAGGGGTGTGGAACCACACCCCACTGCTCGCGGGATCTTAGGTGGGATACTTGTCATGAAAACTGAGAAAAAATAAAATCAGAATGATAATAATAATAATACTTGTATTTAAGAAACGCTATTCACGTTTGTACCATAGCGCTTTACAAAAATTTAAATTGAATACAATAATAATACAACATAATCATAAACCATACAAACAAAATAAATCATGCATTAAAGAAATATGACTTCAGGTGCTTCTTAAACGTAGGGGTATTGGCAATTTCACGAATGCTTTTTGGTATGTTATTCCAAATATTGGGTGCTGCTATTCCAAAGCGTTTGCCGACGAGTGTGAAGAGGAATCTTGGTTTTAATAATTGGGTCTTGTCATCTGATGATCGGAGTGTGCGTCTGGGTGTGTAGATGGAGTTGAATGAAGAGAATATAAGGAAAAAGTAGAGGGAAAAGATAAGGAAAGAAAAGGGAGAAAAGGGAAAAAAATGAAAGAATTAAGAAAAAACAGAGGAAGAAAGGGAAGGGTTTCAAGGGAAAAGGAATTTGAAGCCCGGGGGAGGGGGGGGGGGGGGCATGCTTCCATTGAAGAGTATACAGTATCCACGACAATAAATAGGAATTGCTGGAATAGTGAATTGTGGGGTTCAAATTTGACTATGTTTTTATCTCAAGATAATTCAATGGCTCATATTTGTTTTGTTTTTTGCACAAAGAGAAAGAGTTATGTTCCTAATCGGGCAATTTTATCTTGGTGGCTTACATAATTTTCTGTTTAAGGTTCATGGATCTGGTTACATGCAGTCTATCATATGTAGGCCTACCTAAGTTGGTGCAAGTTAATACCCTTTTCATGTTGTAGGGCTTTTTTCTACACTTTTTTAGTGGTGCGACACTCCATTCATGTTCCATGCCTACCCTTATAAAACACCGCAACTTCTCCATTTTTTGGGTTGTCGTTTACTGTCAATGGAAGTGACCCCTCACCCCCTTCCCGGGCATTAATTCCAATCACTCCCACACTCTAAAAAAAAGGTTTACCCAATATTGAGTAAAATGGGAACATGCATGTTGGTTGGGTAAAAAGATTTTGTAAATTTTACGCAATGTTGCGTTGAAATAGCCGAATAAGGGGAGCAAAAATACCCAGCAAACATGCATGTTCCCTTTCTACCCAATGTTGGGTAAATTTTACTGTGTTTTTAGAGTGCAATGGTATTTGCTTAATTATCACAGAGAGCTTCCATGTATGTCATCGGTTTGTCTGTGTGCAGTAGACTGCAGAAAATAGGAAGTTTCAATGATTCATTTCATAATTCTATTCTGGTGTGAATGACTAAATCCTGCCCACAGGCAATGGGAGGTCATTGGTTTGGTTTATGATAAACACGTCAGAATTCTCTGAATTGCTAGCATCCATTTGGTCCCCCTCCCTCCTTCAATTCTTTTTCTAACACACACACACCCACACTCTCACACACATGATAGTCATCATGTACTATTAAAGACATATTTCATGCCATTTTTTTAAAACAATCTCATCATCACTAAGACATCCTCATTTACCCCTCTCCAATTTGATAGTCTTAGTGATTCCATAATTTTCCAATTCCATTTCTCAAAATCTTTCACTATTCTCTTATTTTTCTTATTTTGGATATCATTATAAACTAAGAGGCACAAATTAGGCCCATATTATGATGAAGTCAATATTAAAGGACAAGTCCACCCCAACAAAAAGTTGATTTGAATAAAAAGAGAAAAATCCAACATGCATAACACTGAAAATTTCATCAAAATCGGATGTAAAATAAGAAAGTTATGACATTTTAAGGTTTCGCTTAATTTCACAAAACAGTTATATGCACATCCTGGCTGGTATTCAAATGAGGAGACTATGACGTCACCCACTCACTATTTCTTTTGTATTTTATTATATGAAATATTCTAATTTTCTCCTCATTTTGTCAAGTGATACAACAATTAATTCCTCCTTGAACATGTGAAATTCGCATTGTTTAATACTATATATGGTTCAGTCAAGTTGGTCCTTATTGTCAAATCTAAAAAAAATGAAATATTGTATATTTCAAACAATAAAAAACAAAAGAAATAGTGAGTGATGGACATCATCGACTGAGTCACCTAGTTGTGCATATCACTGTTTTGTGAAAAATAAGCAAAACTTTAAAATATCATAACTTTCTTATTTTACATCCGATTTTAATGAAATTTTCAGCACTATGCTAGTTTGATTTTTCTCTATTTATTCAAGTCAGTATTTTTCTGGGGTGGACTTCATTGACCTTTAACTTTGGCCAGTTTAGCTCTGTGCTAAAATTAAAATTGGGAAGCGGAAAATGTCAAAATTCTATGTTTATTGTATTTTTGTTGTTGTGTTCTCTCCCCATGTTTCATGCTGATGAAAAATACTTCACTTATTATTCCCAAACAGTGATACATGAGAAAGTTGAACCTCTAGTAGAGATTTGTGTCACAATTAGCTTTCCATAGTTATCCCACAACTTTAAAACAGAGTTTAGTATACATAAAGAATGTAGCAAAAAGTGATCACATTAGGCTAGTCTGCAAGCAGACTCTAGTTTGACACTGTCACTAATTATACCATGTCTTGAGTGAAGACTAGACTCCAAAATATCTGTTTCAAATAAGAGGCAACCACAGTACACACATGTAGTAAATCTAGTCTTACTACTTCAGACTCTGCATTATGCATTATGCATTATGTGAATTATGAAAACCAGAGGTCTGTGCCTGCAGACTAACATTAGGCTACACATAGTTAAAACAAAATAGAGATGCATCAACACACCTCTTCTCTCATTCGCTTTCACATCAGTTCTTGTCTTCTCGTTGATGCCCACAATCATAAATCTTCAAGCAAATACTAATCACAAAAATAACAATAAATGTACACATTTCAGTCATGATTCAATCATTTCCTTTTTTTATAAGAAATCAGGTGTAACCAACTCGACATGGATCCGGTACAACATGGACATCATATATGTGATCCACACTTTCATGCCCAAAACCATCTCCTATATTCAACAACTTTTTTTTTTAAATATCTCGTCGGCCATCACTATAAATTATCTTTGTTTTGTGTAAAATCATTCTCATCACTAAAACGACTACTCTTTGGAAGGCTTTTGTCTTTACACTACTACGCAACAAAGAAGAATTCAAACGCTTCCTAAGAAATTATCATCAGCCAAGTAACAAACTATCCTTTTTTACTACCATATTTTAGTATAGTATTGTGTTGCTCAATGGAAAAGTATGGTACATTCCAGTCCCTTCCCCTTTGTTGGCATGACGATTACTAGAAATTTAGTACATGCTCACATACCTGCAACAAATGCAAGAAACATTGATATTGCATATCATCACCTTTCTAATATCAAGCATGCTAGTTTGAATAGCATGCATGCAACAGCTGAAATGTATATGGTATACAATTTTTATTCATTTTACTTCATATAAACTTGCAGCACTCTCTGTTAAGTCATATACGATGATGATATAAGGATCTAAGATTTCTTCTAATAGATTTACTAGCATACCGATCACTAACTTTGCAATCATAAAACAAGCAAATGCAACAAAAGTCAAGCTAATTATCATTGTATATGAAGACTGCTACTGCACTGAAAACCTGGCCTTTTTATGTTTCTACTACAGATTTGTACAAAGAAAATGGGAGACATTATTTATGAAAATATCAAAATAACACAGTTTTGTGCAACAATCAAGATACTTTATGAATCATTGGTCACAGTGCAATTCTGATATCTACGTTTGATTTTTCTTACTGATCAGCATATGTACAGCTTTTGTATAAACATAAGGGATTTGATCCTCCCGCTAATAGAAATGGTCACAGAAAGGGTGATTCTTAATTCAAGAATTGATTTATTTAGTGCTATATATTAGAAGGCAATTGGAAGCATTCACAATTATCTCTCAAAAGGCCCAGTGGATTTCCCTCATCAAGGGATAGGCTCGTTTCACATGATTCTTTTGTCTTCTTTGAAAGAAAATCTCAAAATCACAAATTTAGATAAAAAATAAGCTTAAGAACTTTTACAGTAAGGGCTTTCTTTGGTATCTTCTTCAACATATTATACACAAAAATAAAGAGAAAAAAAGGAAAACATACACAAATTACATTACTCTATCTATTTGTACATAATACATATGTATACTCAATGAAAGATTAACTCACTTTTCATGTACATTGCATTGCAGTACAGTATGATAAATAGAACTGGAATGACAAATACCAAACTATTGGGGGTCTACATACAACCAAGGCCAGATACAGCTTCATGATAGAAAGCATACTGGCATACTAAGTATGTAGTTTAGTCATTACAAATAACATGTCACACAATTGCACAATAATGGAATGGACATAAGTTAGGTTAGTTCTAATCACAGTAAAAACAAGTTTACTTGCTTCTTTCGGGTTAGTATAAGAAAACAAGGCAGGTTTATATATATATATAAAAAAAAATGATTGCATTAAAATGAAAATGAGAGAAATCAAATGTGGGTACAGTGAGAGGGGGAGGGGATTAAATTAGCACATTAAAAAGTATAATTGGTAACACTTAATACACCCACTCATGGGTATAAATGAGGGAGGGGGACAAAAAATGATTTTTGAA
Organism: Lytechinus pictus; assembly: GCF_037042905.1. Classification (NCBI taxonomy): domain Eukaryota; kingdom Metazoa; phylum Echinodermata; class Echinoidea; order Temnopleuroida; family Toxopneustidae; genus Lytechinus; species Lytechinus pictus. The sequence continues at coordinate 13,315,510 of NC_087247.1, read as the reverse complement.
ACAGAAATTTTCGAAATCACTTAATACAATTTCAAACAAAGGCCACCTTTTACAGACAAAAAAATCTTCAAATCTTCCACAAAGACCATCACTTAAAGGGCCCAGCCAATGACAAATCATGGGGAAATTGAATAAATACAAAATTTGCAAAAGGCCAATTGACTCGCATAATATAATCCGTCCGTCATGAGTTCCAGTTTCCAACAATCCCAATTCCTAGACTCATAGCAGGTCTCTTGATTGCTAAACCAAAATAAATAACCTCTGAGAAGTTATGTTTCAAAGATGTTTCAAAGTGAAAACATGCAGTTTACTTCTGGTTGGTTAGTCTACTACTTATTGCTCTCCTATAGACCTCCCAGACATACCGGCATCTATTACATAACACCCCCAGGCATGTAGCCGAGTGAAAGACTTGAGATAAGCCTTGATTTCCCCATGATTTGTCAATGAAAGGTCGCTTTAAGAAATTCATTTTTTATTTAAATATTTAGTTACAAATTCTGTAAAACAACCCATCTTTCCTGAACAAGCTTGATGTTGGCAAACTATCTTTTATGAGTACCATGTCATTGTGGAACACGGCATCTTGATTAGTTTAATAGTAGACCTATAAAATACCCGAGCCAATTTTCTACCATTAATTTGACTCAGACGGGGAGAAATGCCAGCATTAATTTAACTTGATTCACACTCCCCCCTCCAATTTTGAAATCAATTTGAAATTAAAGGAGAATGAAACCCTTGAAACCAGCTGAATCCATATCAAAGAGAAAAATCAAAGAAACATATTGTTGAAAGTTTGAGGAAGATTGAATGAATAATAATATGAGCATTTGAATCTTGAGATCACTAATGCCATGTAGATCCTCCTATTGGCAATGCGACCAAGATCTGTGATGTCACACACGTACAACTCCCTCATTGCTTTAGTATTTATTTCACTTATATTCTCACTTTTATAGAATCTATCACAAGGTGAGGTGTTCTCTTTATGAGAGGACAAGTACAGAGGTTTCACAACATTATATCATTAATGAATCGTTTGTCATATGATTAGAATGAGCAAAAAGAGATGTTTTGGGGTATATTTTCAGTGTCCAAAAGGGGAGAGTTGTTCATCTGTGATATCATAGATCTTGGTTGCGTTGCCAATGGGAGGATCTCCATAGCATTAGTGATCTCGACATTCAAATGCTCGTAACTCTTCTATTGCTAGTCCTATTTTACTCAAACTTTTGTTGATCTTATTCTTTGATTTTTCTGCTTTCACAAAAGCTAACTTGCTCCAAGTGTTTCATTCTCCTTTAAGCTTACATCCAGTATTAGAAGAAAGTCATGGTAAGGTAAGGTGTCTGTTGTTTTTTCTTTGAGTGTGTGAATTTTTGTGGAAAAAGAGAACCATATTGCATGTATTTCAGTTAGCTCTGTACTCCTTGAGATTATAGGTGATTTGAACAGTAAAATCACATAACTAATATTTATAGCAGTGTGAGCGCCACAGTGGTAATTTTTCGTCTCCATATATCATATTATACAATAATGTAACTTAACCAGCTATCAATATATCATACTTGAATATTTCTTATTTAATTGTACCACTTTCAATTGTGACTTTACTGGGACTGAGTTACATACATGATTTCACTGCAATTTTGCATATTTCAACCTACCAGTTTAAGGGGGATTAAAATCATTGAATAGTTGTTTATGTTCTAGTTTAATAACATAACATGAAAACTACAATTTCTTACGTTTCCCAAATACCCCCCCCCCTTATTTGTATTGCATATATGCTTAAAAACACCCCTACGCTTTGCATATCACTCTTTTTCATTCGAATCAAAGAAATATTTACACAAGTGGCAGAGTGAAGTATTATGTGAAAACAGGATAATCTCTATCAACTATACAATATCCAACATGGTTAAAACACACATTAAAAAAAGGGAAAGATTAGGAGGACTTTGGCAAGATCTATATACTACTTAAGTTTAAAGGGGATTAGCTGTGCAGCAAGTAATGTATCACAGTGAAAAGATTAAAGAGAGCAAATTATTTAAAAATAATTCAAGGCATAAAACAATCCAACATATTTGACAATTTTCATACAATTGGAAAATAAAGACTCTTGGATTAAACTAATGAAAATAAATAAAGCCAGATAAGTAAGATTTAGTTGGATTAATCAAGACAACTTTAGGCCACAACAAAGTAATCGACTCCAGACTGACATACCTATTATTTCATTTTCAATGAAATACCATTGATTCGTTAGAAGCCAATTTTCTTGGTGTAGCTGAAGCATTTAAAACAATGTATCATGGTCTAATTATCTTTACTAATAATCTATATTTGTTACAGGAAGAAGAGTGTATGGTCTCCCCATGAAAAAGACCCCCAAACCATCCCCTACCCCCCCCTTTGTTTTAATGTGCACTTTCATCTCTCTTGAACAGAAACTGTGCACATCTATCACAATCTAGTTTACCGGAGTAGTCATCTCAATAGATATACTCAACCAAGTGAAGGGAATACAAAAATATACTATCTACATCATAAACTATACTCTAAACCATTCTCATTTCTGCATAAAGTTTGGTTGTACTTGAAATGTCACATGAAAATGAATCTCACCATTTCTCGTTTCATTTGGCATGTCTCCTCAACAGAGCTTTCCGTGCACACTTGACTACCCATCCCATCTATCACCCAGTGCACACGATGTGATGAAAAATCGAATCTCTGTGCAATCGCATCGCGTGCCAGCGCACACATCGTAACGGCTCTGCAACGCGCTGCATCTCCATGGCACTTCCTGCTTTTCAAATGCCATCTGCGCTGCAGTAGCGCAGCAAATTGGCTATGATGTCATCATCAAAGACAAATCTTATTGGCTGAAATTATCAAAATTGTAAAAGAATCACAAGATGAATTGGAACGTCAAATGTCTCAGATTTGGTCTGCGATTCTTCTGCAACAAAATCGGATCGCAGTTGCAGCACGTTGCAGGTCGGCGCACACTCTGTACTGGGCTTATGAAAGCAGTATTCAGAGAAAAACTCTGAATTAATCTTAGAACACAAGAATGCCGGAAGCCATTTCCAACAATAAAATACAAATCATTTCATGTAATCAGACAAAAGAAATTCATTACATACTACGCAGCATTCATAATCAACAATATCATCCTCTGCTTCATGTACAACCTTATTAGATGAAACTGGAAAGCTAAAGGATTATAATCAACACACTACTCAAGATTGTTTTGCATAAAGCCAATGTTACATCTGAAAGCCTTCTCAATAATAGATACATACATCTGTTCGCCTATCTGGTATTTATGTTGGCAGTTCCAATCTACTCAAAATCATCTCACAGTGATACTTATTTAAAACCATATCCAATACGGCACAAAATATCTGGGATCAGACACATGCTCTCGCGAATGAATTTAAAGAGTTTTATGTTGGTTCAAACTACAAATGAAACATAACTGAAGTTAATTGAATAGAAAATCATTTGCAGTAATTACGATCAACAATGTATATCATAAGAATGGTAGAAAATGAATCAGTGATATCCCAAAGTGTTACTAATTTTGCAAGACTTGAAATGGAGCTTTGTTTTGAAAAAAAGGTACACTTACACTTTACTTAATTGTACAATTGATAGTATGTTTTATGCTAAAGGGTCCAGAGTGATTACATTTAGGGTAATGCAGACCTGCCAACCTTCTACAAAAAAAAAAGTATTCTTAGAAGGAAAAAAATAGTATTTTTGACAAAAAAAAAGTAACAATCACCAGCCTGTTGTAGTGAGATCGGTGAAAAAACATGTGAAATGAGCAATGACTCTACTTGAAAACTTGATAATTCACCCTTTTAAACATGTGCTCGTAGGCAAGAATGTACCTGTTCTTTTCATGCAACAAGTTCCTGGCCTGACAGTGATTTTTACCGGTCTGGGACCGTCGGACCGGCGCTAGTGTCACGAGCTGTGTATAATACATACTCCATGATCGGAAATTAAAAAAAAAAAGTAACATATCATACAAAACAAAGTATTGGTGTATTCATAGCAAACAAGAGGAACAAATACTCTAAAAAGGGGACGGTTGGCATGTCTGGGTAATGATTTCAAACAGGTCTAAACAGTGGTGCTCAAAAGTTAGTGAGCCCCACCAGAAAATGAGCATATCTAAAGTGTTCTGCCATGTTTTAGATATTTAATTGTGAGGTCAGGTGATAAAATATTACATTTCAATAGTTTGTTTCTCTGCCCTTGCTGAACATTTTAGCGTTGTTGTCTACCTTCAACACTCAGCATGAAGGAGTGCATTTTGTGGTGGGGTTCACCAACTTTTGAGCACAAATGGCAAAAGAATGATGGATACCACATGATAGAGAAATAGCATTAATCAAATGTAATTTTAAAATAAATTAAGGAAATCTATTCCACTATAATTCTGATTCTTACTAAGATATTTCCCACTTACCAATCATCCTAATATAAACTTAGTGTATTCTATTAGAATGATATATTTGGTGCCGATATTGACAAACACTCTTTTTTCTTCCAATTATGGGCAATGTCAGCCTTCTGTGGGCAAGATAAGACACGAATGAGTTGCTCCAAGTGAGATCGTTTTGGGTAAATATACCAGGTTATATTTTTCAAGGAATACAGTAATATATTAAACTAGTTTGAAACAATTTTGGTAATTGCTTCACGATTAACTTTGTACTAAAAAATTCTAGCTACATGTATATTTCACTTGCTGTGACTTCCTCGTGAAAACCTGGCTTAGTTCTTGAATGAACGAGTGTAAATCACTGGAAGTTTATTCATTTTCATTTGATATTGTCTTGATTACATACTTGCATATATCTAATGCAAGGCTGGAATGGCGTTTGCATCCCATTTTCAGAAGAGAATATAAGAAAAATTCAATAGAGATGATCATGATCTGACTTTAATCAAATTACACAGTAACAATAATTTAGAGAGAAAATAATCATTAAGCACGAAAACAGAGTTATCTCTGTGTTTGCAGAGATTTGATATCATGCATATTTACATACATGTACACGAGTTTGAAGGATTATATGGGTATCAAACACAGGATTGGCAGTTCTTAAGAGAGAGAGAGAGAGAGAGAGAAAACAAATATACAATAGCTTTTCATCAAATAAGTGAAATAAATAGTAAAGTAGATCAATCGATTTTGAATGTTGCCACTCCATATTACACATTAATTACAATATATGGCATCCGCCATTAAAGCCAGTACTCAAAGTTGAACTTTCTTCCTCTTTCAAATGGACCAAATTATTACCAACCATTATCAATCATATAAGGACTTCTCTATAGTACTTATAATTACTTGTGGAGTGACCGCATAAGTCAATTCCTATGCAAGGGAGGGGCAGGGTGGTAGAAAAGGTTTGAATAAGTTTTTGGAATCAAATAAAGAGCCTTCAATACTAGAAATCTATTTTTATTATCTAAATCAAATTTCTGTCTTAATAGTCACTCCACATTGGATGGATTGTCAAAATAATAATAAACATTCAATATACTTCGACCATTCAATGAACTTTGACCATTCAATGCATATTCAATGAACTTTGACCATTCAATGCATATTCAATGTACTCTGGCCGTTCAATACATATTCAATGTACTTTGAACAACCAATTCAATGTATATTGAACATCAAATGTACATTAAATGCACTTTGAAAAGTCCATGTACATTCAATGCACTTTGAATATTCAATGTACATTCAACATACTTTGAATATTTACATACTTTCAATATACATTCAATGTCCTTTGGCAAGTTTATTCACACTACCACACTGCATTATCAAGGGATCATAAGGATCTGTTCACATATGCTGTCATCAATCATAACATTTTCCATTTATTGGTGTGTAAATGATTGACATGTACAAAAGTCCCATATAGTATGCACTTGGCTTTGTGTATAAAATATTGTGAATTGTGAGGCATATTTACATGGTTTGCTACCAGAAAAAAAGGGGATTAACAGGTTAGGGATGACATTTTATATTACTGTACATAAATCTGCATATTTCATTGTATCTGCATTCAATATAGAAAACTATAACTAGAAGAGAAATAACAGTTTCTGTTAGCTGTGGTATGTCTACATCTCTATATTTAATTCAATTTTCCCTTGCACCATGCCATCTTAGTTACATGGCTAATTAAGCCATGTTCACGATGAAGGCTTCTAGAAGTAATGAATTGAAGTGTAACATTCATTCATGATTAGGAAATTACATTTTTGTTGACACATATTAAAAGCTATGCCATATCTTTGCTCCTAGTACTTCCCAGCCATGAAACTCAGCAAATTCTTCCTTGAAAATCACAGGAATCCCTTTTAAAAGGTGTACAATGGGCGATTTCAAGAACATTATTTTTCTGTGCGCTGGTGATGGTATCAATTGGGCTACTGAACAGAGCTCATACAAACTGTTCGGATTTAGAAAAAGAACACCAAACACAATGTTGAGAGTTCAATTGAAAGTGACTTTATAACAATAATTGGCTTTTATACATAGCACGATATCAATCTACGACTGCTCGAAGCGCTTCACAATTATCATTACCCAGTCACTGGATTCGTAGCTTTTTTAGCAGTCTGTTAGGCGCACACTTGCTAAGATTTTAGCCCTGGCAACAGCCTTATCACATGATGGGTGGTAATGCCTGGAAAGCATTTCATCAAAACAAAAAATATTGTCTGACAACATGTCAGATATGGCAAATTTCCTGATTTTGATTGGATGGTAAGCTTAGGTGCCCAAGTGTTGCTATGCTAACTATTGGGTGAAAAAAACTGTCGAATAAAACATCTGATAAGTCCTCTCATGAAATACTCCCTTGATTACTTCCTTTCAATGAACACCTTTGTCAGCATTCGATATTTAACTTGAAATCATCTATCACTGGACCAAGGCAAGGTTCACATGATCACGGAAGGTCAGTGGAAATGATAGAAGCGATGACATGGATGAATGGACGATTACATGACCCCCTGGCTTGGCCCCTCTAAGGAAGCTTCTTGGTGATGTTCGGAGAGATGATCTGATTGGCCGTTGGTTGACACAGGTATCATCATCATGGGGTTGTGATGCATCATGCGTTTCAACTGCTCCATCGTCAACTGATTGACTTTCCGACGGTGGGCCGCGCTCTGGCTTTCAATACTAAACAGGGGTGATTGAAAAGAAAGAAGAAAAAATATATAAATAATTAGGCCTAAACATAATAATTTCAAAGGTTGTCAAAAGGCACATCTTTTCAGAGCTACATACTTCATTGGTCGTTTTACTTAGAAATGATCACAGATTAGCCAGCAGAAAGGGAAAATAAAGGAAACACTTAAGTTTAACTACTTCCGTTCATTTACTTCATGTTTTTAACTGATGAAAAGAAAAGGTTTCAAAATGGTTGCTGACTTCCATGTTTTCCAATAACATTTGTCCATGAAACCTACAGTAAATGAAACTGGGACCAAACTTCAATTTGTGTCGATGGCAATGTTATTTGAAAAAGAGTCCTGCAAATAAAAAGAAAGTGATCGACCTATTCAAGGACAATACTGCAGGCACAAGACCCTTCCAAGAGAGGGAACTAAGGGGGCATTGCAAGAAAATATTTGCAATCAATTGCAAATATCCGTTGCAATTGATATCTCAATTTTGATTGCACAAAATTAGTTTACGCTCCTTGGTGCAAGGAGCAAATCAGTAATCAATTCAAGAAATTATCGATTTTGCAATTGATCGCAAGTTTTTTGCAACACCCCATAAGAAATACTCACATATCTGCAATGGCATGATTTGTTTCTTCATCTGGATCCCTCTCATCTTCCATATCATCGTCCTCCTCCTCTACCAGCTCATCACCAATAGCTGCATTCCTAACCCTCTCCTCCACGTCACCAATATCCTCCTCTTCCCTCAATCCCTGGGGATAGGATTCCCTCTCTTCCCTCTCAAGGGCTTCAGCATCTTCCTCTTCTTCCCCTCTGGCATACCGTTCTTCTTCGGCCCTCCTAAACCGTTCTTCCACCATGAAGCGTTCGCTCTCCTCGCTTGCGAATCGCTCCCTTTGCTCCAGCCGGTACTGCAGTTCACCCTCGCTCACCACATCCCCAGGGGAGCGTTCTCTGGGTGGGGGGTATACATCCCTACGGGTGTCGGCGTGGGGAGCGCCCCCACCCTGAGGATACGAGTCTCTATCATCGTCGGGGAAGGGGTCGCCGCTACGTTCCCCACCGGGATACTCCCGGTCTTCCGCCTCCAACAGGTATCGCTCCCTTTCTTCTCCTGGATAGGCATCATGGTCGTCCTCTGGATAGCGCCCTCTCGTGGCCCCAGGATAATCATCTCCTTCCAGTTCTTCTTCATTGTCCAACACCTCGATTGCATGGTCTGCCGCTGCGGCTGCTGCATCACTCAGCAATGGCAAGCTACCGCCCATAGGCTGTAAACAAAATATAAATGATAAATGATTCTAGCAATAATCAAGATACTGTTGTCATGGCGTTCTTACATGGACACTTTTGACGTGTCAATATCATCCTTCAATAACTATATTAAAGCCTGGGTAATAATTGTGAAGAGCCAGGGTGTAACATCTGATGGACATGAACAGTATTTTAGATTTTCTCTAATTACAATCATACTTTTTCCTAATAATTCAATCATATGAATGATAATTATTCTGGAATAATTATCATTCATCTTTTGTGAACTCTAATGATCTTCAGTTTTTAATCTTGTGATCAAAGACATTGCCCCCCGGTGTTACATATGATACTACCTATGGAGCAATAATGGTGGAGTCCCCAAGTTTCCATATAATGAAAAATAAACAAGTTTTACCCAATTTTTGAAGAACATGGAATTCACGGAATGTCAGAGAAAACAGTTTTATATCAAAAATGAAAAAAAAAATAATAAAAAATAGAGGGAAGTCCATATGAACAAAAGAAGAAAATGTAAATGGAACCTCTTAGTCTTTGCAAAGATTGGTTTTAGGGAAATATTCTTTAAAAAGTAATTGCTTTTCAAGATCTTGTTTCATCTTGTATCACTAAACTAGGGAATTTGCATTTAGAAACGCCATTGAATATGTGCCTTCAGAAAATTAAAAATCTTGATTTACACTGGATTCAAGCTATCAGTTCCAAGTATCTAAGTTGTGACTTACATGCATGTGTGTCTCTAGATTGAGCGGCATGTCCTCTGTAGGCAGCATATCGGCTGACTTGCTGATAGGTGTGGTGGGTGTGTTGGGTGTACTCGGAGGCGTGTTCAGACTGTAAGAAGATAACGACGGTCTGTCAGCAGGTTATTTCATTAAGCTCATGCAAGTTAAACAAACATGCAGCAAACATATTCTAAACAAATTTTATAGGGGCTTTTTTCTTAGTAGGTGCACTGATTAAAATTTGAAATCTGAGCAAAAATAAATCTGGGAGAGAAAATGAATTATTATCTTGACTAGCTTTACATGCAAGATGAGCGATTTGATTAGTCAGTGAATTACTTATAAGCTTTGAAAGATAACAGTAATGAATTTCAGCTGAGCATGTACAGTAGATCTAGAAAAGAGGGATATCTATAAAAAGACAAATATAATTGACAAATAAATGCTGAGGACTATTCAAAGACTACATGCAAAATTATATGTATCATCATCATAATCATAGTTATCATTATCATTGAGATATCATCATCATCATCATCATCATCATCATCATCATCATCATCATCATCATCTTCATCATCATCATCATCATCATCATCATCATCATCATCATCACCATCAACATCATTACCATCAACACCATTATCATTACCATCAACATCATCATCATTATTACCATCAACCCTATCATCATCACCAACATCCTCAATGTCATCACCATCATCACCACTATAATCATTATTGCCATCATCATTTTCACCATCAATGTCATCACTGAACTGATTATAGAGATGCTCTAACAGGAATATTATGACATTGTTAATTTGTAATATTTTTTTAAAGCAAAAGGTCATTATATCAGAAGGCTCTACTTATGCACTGGTGATAAACTGCATGCAAAAAACTTTAGACTCTGAGCGTTAGAGAGAGCTGAAGCAGAGAAAATTGCATTGCATTTGACATATAATTCATTAATCAGGAAAATATTAAACAACATGTACACAAAAATTAAAATTAATCAAGTTATCATTACAATATCATGCATAATTCTACAATGTTAACAATAGCATTCCTTACATTTTAAAAGCTGGAACAAAACTATTCATATCACTATTTGATATAAAAATAATTGAGGACAACAAATACATTGAGTACAAAGTTTGAAATACTATATCCATAAGGGAGAATTAACCCTAAAATGGCCGGGGGGGGGGGGGGGTTGAACAACAACATTTTCTGCGATCATTCCGCCGCGCGAATTTTTTTGACTGCGTCACTTGCAGAGTTTATACTTTTAAGTCTCGCGCATCTTTTAAGACCAAATTTACAATGCCCAGGTACGCGATTTCGAAATTACGCAACATTTTGTAAGTGCATGTCAGACCAAAAATTGTTCCAAAACGTGATTTTGTGTACAAAGTCAATGCAAATTGAGTTTTTTCATCTTATTCACAAAGATATGATTATTTTTACTTTAAACAGCTGAAAGCAATTGATTTTAGCATAATTATGCTTCAAAAAGGTTGTGCAATAAATCTGGTGAAAAAAACAAAGAAAAACAAAAGGTTTAAAAACATGGAAATACATAAGAAATTCATAAAAGTGATAAAACAATAAAATACATAAGAAATTGATTTCCAAACCGAAGTTTTTTTCATCTGCCATTGTTAAGAATGCTACAAAGAATATTTTTACCAAAAATTAGCATTCTAGGAGCTTTATTTAGTGAATTAGAGCAAAAAGTATGATTTATGCATAAATTAGCATAATTAATTCATATAAAATAAAATCTCATTATTTTGGAAAATTTTACCATACAGCCTTGTAGATTACATCGCACACTACCAGCATGCAAATTTTTGCGGCACTCGTGCAATCGGCGGCCGAGATCTCAGGGGGGGTTGAATCAAACCCCCCCCCCCCCCCCCGGCCACAGAACAGCCAAAAAAGCCCGGCCTAGTTAGGGTTAAAAAGAATAAACCTAACTTACAAATCAGAGGCTATTATTTCTTATCACAAACCCATTTTTAAAATATGAAATATTCAGATACATCTAGATATTATCAAGACACCTTGGCCACGTCTTACAAAGACATGTGATTGATCCAATCAATCTCAACTATGGAAATCCATCAATGTCATAATTGATCATCTAGGTATGTACACAGTCCCTTGTAAACAAAGAGGAGCACTCAAAACATAAATGTATGCATTCTAATGCTGCAATCACTAGCTTTCCATACTTGTAATGGATCCAATCAATCTGAACTATGGAAATCCATCAATGTCATAATTGTTCATCTAGGTAATATTATACACAATCCCTTGTAAACAAAGAGGAGCACTCTGTACAAACGTATGCATTATAATGCTGCGATCACTAGCTTTCTATACTTGTGATTGATCTATCAATCGCAACTCTGTGAAAGATGGGACCCCGAATGGTTGATGACATGAAATAACATTTGTGCAACTCACCTTCCCATTCTCTGCGGTCTTCTTTTCATGAACTCAATCTCGTCTACCGTCCACACGGCACCCTTCACATTCTCTACACGTACAAAACACTTGTGAAGACTTAGGTTATGTCGTACAGCGTTCTATCGAGAAAAAAACAACAAAAACAATTGATCGACTGGGGTGTACTTGAATGATTATCAAATACATCATTATTGCTTTTTGTTATAGAATACCAGCTGAACATTAAAATTCTCTATGTTTGGGTAGACATTCAAATTGCTGGTAGTATTGAATTGGTACTTGGTATTAAATGATGAGATAATACATGGGTTCCATTCGAGTTTGCTTCCAAAACGGAATCATGTATATACATTGAAAAATAAGATGTTCCTGAAGCATAATTGTACGAAATTTCTAACTATACATGTACAATGTACTAGTGGGTGTTTCATAAGGCAGTTTGCAAGTAATGAATGACTTTCTGCACAACTGGTGACCCTTTCTTGAGATATGATATATTCCTGGGTAGCTAACTTAGCACCAAAGAACATGTTCCAGTCTTGGGTAAAGTCGTGCATATAAAACACCCATCTGGATATTGTTTTTGTTGTTGCACACTTGAATAGATAATAAAAAGTACTAATTGTGGACCATTAAAACATGAGTCAAACACATGATACAAAGTGTTTGCAATCACTTTAGACAGTGAGCACCCGGTATAATGCAAACATGGACAGAATATCTTACGAAGTAGACCAGTACCAGTCCATGCAGTGTACAGACATAAACAAAATTGACGGTATTCTGATAATTAAACTAGGCCTAACCCCAGAATAAACAAGAATTTCAATGAATATAGGGTAACAGTTATGGTTGTGCTATTGTTTTTTGGTTCAGAATGATGGGAGGATAAAGATTAGGTTTAAGGTTAGATTTGAGATAAAGGTTTGGTGTAACATGTGGCTTTCCATTGGAGCAATTGTTGCAGGAGCAAATGCCATGGACCCAGCAACGCACCTTCCATGTTGCAGCATTTCTTCTGAAGTATGCAAATGTTCTTGTGAACCAGTTGTAGATTTCATTGAGTGTCAGTTGTCTATCAGGTGCATCGATGATTGCTTGCCTGATGAGGGCAGCATAGGTAAACGGCGGCCTCACATCTGTGTTCTTGTAGAAGTCTGAGTTGTGGTGAATTTCTGCTATCAACGAGAATGACACAGAAAACAACATAATGCTTACATGCATTGCATACCAATCCACCTTCCTAAATATACAAGCTTTATGGAAGAAATCTACATATTTCTTGGTTCCAATTACAGTTTATACAGTTGTTTGTCAATTATGTGTCTGTTTACCTTGTACAATCATTTGTAATTCAGCCTTTTGCTGCATGGAAATATAATGTATCAATAAAAGACCATTATTATAGAAACAGCATTCCAAAACTATTATAAAAAAGAATGCTATCAAAATATTTTTTCTCTCATCAAGTTACATTTTTTTTGGTTCTTATCATAATTGTTATCTTTGAACCCCAACATCTGCACTGACCGCACAGAAACGCCATTAGCGCTAACAGAGGCCCTGTTGCAATAGGTAATGTGGCAGCGATGCCTAATGTTACAACCATGCATTACTTACGCATTGAATTAAATATTTAGACTTCACAATCCGAAAAATGTGACTGGGCTTACTGTTAGCGCTCTGTTAGGCTAACAACATTTCTGTGCGGCCGGCACTGTACCTTGAGGTTAAACTAAGAATTATCATGAATCTTATAATCTCAGCACCCTATCTCATTCTGGAGTGAAAGATCAGCTGCATAAAAAGTCATCTTAAAGCCTCTGAAGTAGTTTTCTATTGAGCATTTCTTTTTCTTTCATTAGCTTCATAATGAAAAAAACTAAACAATGACAGATGAATAATGTAGATGCACAAGTTTAAAGATCTGTACCTGTACTAAGTGACAAGCCATATTTCTCACTGTTCCGCCTCCTGATTGGCCCTCCAGGTGTCACATGATGCGAAGTAAGCTTATGTGATTGGTTGTTGCCGAGATGCTGTGGCTGTTGTTGCTGTTGTTTGATGTGAATGGGACTCCGTAGTGCCTGGCTCATGAGAGACTGAACCGCAGCTTGCGTGGAGACGGGAATGAGGGGCGGGATCTTGGGGGTGCCACTAGCGAGGGAGACGTGGTAGGGGGCGGAGGCTATGGAGGTGATGGGAACGGGTGGGGTACTGGGTGGTACCATGGGGAGGGACGGGGTCGTGTGCTGGACCACTGATACGGGCTTCGACAGTGTTTGCGTTGATTGAAGGGACTGCAAAATGGGGGAAAAGAGAGAATATGCATGGGATTGACTTTACCAGGACAGATACGATGAAACATTTCCTACATCAATCACTTTAATATGTATCTATGTACTGTAATTAAATCAGACTTGAATGGCCTCTGTTCGTATGTTCGGAGATACGAGGGTTATAAATTATATACAAATTAAATTCCAATTAAAGGTATAGGCTAACATTGATCTGACTTTAAAAGTCTGTGCTGCAAGGTCCCACTTGTCAGCTGTGTCTGTGATATGTTATAAGAATTGACCTAGAAAAAATAGCGCCGGAAATCAAGCGCTTCATAAAAGTGTAATAGGAAGTGACTGGAATAACCATGTTATTTTCATGCCCATTCACCACCATTTTTCTCTCCTCTGTAGATTTTAAAAGTAAATGTTGGTTTTTCAGTCACAAATATCTTGGAAGTGTCTGCACAATTTTTGTTTTCTTCCTTGATGTTTTTGCATCCATATGAACAATATTCAATACAACATGAATAAAAGTTTATTATTCGTTTCAATAAGACCTTTATAATATTAGCCTATACCCTTTAAGATGCAAAAAGGCAATATGAATGGTTTATGAATGCGCATCCTTGCTTCATTATCACACAGAAATGCCTCATATGGATATCTTTAATATGGCCATGTGCAATATACATAAACATATCAGACACCATGCTATCCTGTATCCATAATGTTGATAATGTGATCCAAGAAGTATCTAGCTAAACAAATACCATCCCCCCCCTTTTCCTGATTGTACTTCCTTAGAAACCAATAATATTTATTCCTCTACTCAAACAAAAAAGAAGACGCATATCAACAGAGCATCCACAACCAGACATGACAATGGTTTGGCAACCAGGATGAGGTCCAAACTGTTTGTATTTTTCATCTCCTAAATCATAACAAAAATCGAAACCAGAGGATAGTGTAATCAAATGTTGGTATGATGGGGTTATTGTTTAAATGAAGCAAAGACAGTTTCAGGAATGAGGCAAGGGAAATTCAAACAGTCAGGAAGAACCTATTTATATTGTAGAATTGTGAAATTATATGAATTATGAGTGTTCTTTTTCAATATTTAAAGGAAGTGTTGCTATTCGATTGCATAAATTCTCTCACTTTTCACAAGAACTGCTTCATTTCAGTACTGATTATAACCATTTATGACGCTTAAAGGGATGGTCCAAGCTGGAGATATTTATATATCTGTGAATTTTACTCTATTTATTCAGATATAAATATTTTCAGCCCGGACCATCCCTTTAAGGAGAATTTAAGGAGATAAGGGAATACTGACATATAATTTTTAAAACATCCAAGTTAAAATGAAATATGTGTCTGGATAAAAAGACCAAAAAAAAGACATGATTACACCAAAACCCTGAAAACAGAAGAAAGTATGAATAAAATGCACGTATGGGATAGTTTACAATCTTCAATTTGTCAATATTTTCTCACGAGAAAAATAAAAAATCAACACGCCTGCTAGATGGATCGATTATTGGTAACATTACTGTCGTTTTTCGAACATTGGCATAGAGTTTCACTATTAAAAAATACTTCTCATGGATATCAAACAATTTGAGACATTCAGATTGGTCGTTGTAAAAGTACATTTTTAACTCTTTTAAATCTAAAATGTACACCATTTAATAGTAACAAAGCAATTTATCGCATTCTTCCCATGGGTTTCACAACCAAGTTCAAGGCATATTGCAAGGAAACAGTGATTCATTTCTACCTAATCATATAATCTTTATAATATCTTACTTTGCTTACAATGATTTCATGACCTTACCATAATCTGAAAATGACTGTTTATTCATATTGCATAATAAAAAAGTACATGTAGGGCTGAGAGTAGAAAATTGGGGGGGACTTTAAATGACCTACTCACTATAATAAAAGAGTCTTTAAAACCGAATGTGAACTATAAGTTCCTTCAATAAAATTTGTTTAGAGTTTAATACCTATTTTAAGTTTTCCAAAAAAGTGCACATCACTATCTAAATACATTACTATAGTACAATGTAGAACATAAGAAGCTTTTTACCCTAAAATAGTGATGACGTTAAGGACATAAAATAGAATTGCGTTTTACTGGACAAAGGTTGTGATTCAACATGAAGAAATTACTTTGATTGGGTGCCCGAGTACGCATCTACATATTTTCATTTCATAATTTTGTGAAATGTATAAATTGCAAACTTACCTTTGGCGTTTCTTGTTTGGAGTCTATGGAAGGTTTCATATGCAAATGAGCCATCATGGCGGCTAACCTTTCCCTCTCTTTGGTAAGCTGTATCTCCAGCTGATTAACAACCTGCATCTGTACCCTGGCTTGGGCTGTGCTACGGTCATCTAGAGCATGCTCTGTGCTTAGATGTCTGAAAATAAAATATATAAGTATTCATCATTTGGATGTGAATAGTATTACAGTGACCATATACACATTATTATTTGACTGGATAGGCGGCTCGGTGGTAGATTGCCCGCCTCATGTATGGGAGGTCATTGGTTCAATCCTCGGGCGAGTCATGCCGAAGCCTTAAAAAAAAATGGGACCTCCTTGTCAGGTGCTTGATTTAAAAGAATTGAGGAGAGTAATAATGGGGAACAGTTAATAATAGCTGAATTGGCCCACACGGTTGAATAAGAAGTATTATTCTTATTCTTCTTTCATAATTTAGGCTATATAATGGAAAAGATTGGTGAGAAAAGGATATAAACGGAATATTGCAAAACAAATAATGTGCATATTTTACAAGGCAAGTTAAGTTTAATTGTATGTTGAATGCTTACAAATTTATAGCAAGATTAGTATATGGATATTTTTTGTTTTGTTTAATACACTGCCTTTCTGTATTATTATCTGGCAATAACATCTTGATAAAATGTTTGTACTAGTTAATCTGTATCTTATTTTCGGATTATGTATTTATGTTCTAATCCATGAAAATCAAGTCTGGATTCTTTGAAGGGTTGCATGAAATCCATCAATTGTGTTCAGAGATTTTTTTCATGCACTTTGACCAATGAACATATAGACAGTGGCTCTTTTTTTCATTTACTTAAAGTTTTGGGGGCTTAGTGCCCCTAATCACCGATTATTTTCTTCACTGGTTTAGACCATCTTTCCGCTCATTCCCCCACACCTGCCTGATATAAACCACACACACAAAAAAAATGCAATTTTTCAAGTTGTTTGAATAATTCTTGGGTTCACATAAGATGCAAGATGAAGAATACCTACAAAACATACTCTCTGTTAGTTCAACATTTAGTTTTTAAAAAAAATAATGACAAACAGGATGAAGCTCTGCAAAAGGATATTCAACCTTGTTTTTCAGACCGGGATTATATGACTAATACATGGATATCAAACAAAGTCATGATTTGTTTCTCGTTTTCTTTAAAAAATATTATCTTTAAAGTCAAACAAACATTTTTCTTTTCATAACATTTCTCTAAGACCAATAAAATTATCAGGGTCAACAATAACATTCTATTTTTATATAGTGCTAAATATATTGGAATGACGTCTGTAAGTGCTATATAGGTATATTATAACCAGGGTCATTGAATTCATCAGTGATTGGATTTTATAAAAGGCAGTAGGGGAGGTTGTGTGTTTCATTAAACTGTTTGTAAGATTTTGACATATTTCAAATTTGAAAACATATCAGCATGTGTTTGAAATAGTGACCAGACCAAATTGGATGATATGAAATCAAAACATGTTTTTAAAGGATACGTTTTGGAAAATCTATTTTGGTTGAGATCCTGACTAAAAAATTTTTTTCTTCTTATTTATTTAAAAAAAAATTTCTTAAAGGTCAAGTCCACCTCATAAAATGTTGATTTGAATCAATAGAGAAAAATCAGACAAGCATGATGTTGAAAATTTCATCAAAATCAGATGTAAAATAAGAAAGTTATGACATTTTAAAGTTTCGCTTATTTTTCACAAAATAGTTACATGCATAATTTAGTCACATGCAAACGAGAAAATCGATGATGTCCCTCACTCACTATTTCTTGTTTTTTATTGTTCGAATTATACATTATTTCAATTTGTGAAGATTTGACAATAGGGACCAACTTGACTGAACCATAAAATGTTAAGCAATGGTAATTCAACATGTTCAGGGAGAAATAAAACTTTGTTTCACAGGACAATGAGAAAATTAGAATATTTCATATTTCATATACTAGTAAGAAAATTCAAAAGAAACAGTGAGTGAGTGATGTCATCAGTTCCCTCATTTGCATACCAACCGGGATGTGCATATAACTGTTTTGTGAAATTAAGCGAAACTTTAAAATGTCATAACTTTCTTAATTTACCTCCGATTTCGATGAAATTTTCAGTGTTATGCTTGTTGAATTTTTCTCTTTTTATTCAAATCAAATTTTTGTTGGGGTGGACTTGTCCTTTAAGCATAGAACGGACTGAAAATCTCAAGATAGAACCTTTAGATCTCTGATATCCACTCACTAAATTTGTCAGGTACTAATTGTTTCAAATTTCCTCAGAATTTTATTTTAAAATGGTTATGATATTTTGCTTATATATAATACTCTGTTTTGTTTTACTTTTACTTATAGATAAATATCATATACTGTACATGCCTGAATTTATTTTGTCTGTATAAGTTCACTGTAACTATTTTGACCACATTACTTTGTTCTGTTGAAAATGAAATAAAATAAATTGAAATTGAAAGGGACTTAAAAAAATAAATCATCACCACTAGAGGGGGCTATTACAAAAGCAAAATTCAAAATTTCTCAAAGAATCAAGGATGAAAAGAGTTTTAGCTGTCAAACACAATTTGGTAAAACTGGAATATTGGATGATACCAGTACTCACTTTCATAAACCATTACCAAAGCTTTAGAGAAGCCATAAGAGGATGGATATAAATTGGCTCCAATCTGAGGTAATTTGAATACAAGTATAATTGTCTAGATAACAATACTGAATTTGGAGAAAATATGATTTTTTTTAACATTCTGAGCTATTGTTTTAATATGATTTTCCCAGTTTTCTAGAAAATTTTACTGCACGACCCTAAAGGACATATTCTTTCTTTCATATTTTCTCGCAAAATCATCATAATTTTCCAGTTACAAACATTGGGAGATATATGTTTCATGTCTAGTTTGGCAGCTCATATATCCAATTTATCCATTTTCATCATTATAATAATTTTTTTTTAAAATCAGCATTATGGACACATTCTGTTTGGACTTACTTGAGGAATGCCGGGAAGTCCTCACATACTGTCTCACAACCTGGCCACTTGCACATGCCGTGAGCGTAGAGGGGATGGTTGTTGGGATTGGCCAATCGATCCTCATGAGGGAGCCTGTTAAACAAATGTAAGAATATTTTCTTCTCAGTCATGCTAGAACTTATTCCAGAAATATATCTGATGTGATGTATTCACATCACACATTGTATACAATAGTATATAAAGTATTTCCATATATTGCCCAAACAATCATAGACATAGGGGAATATAACAATTATATAACCATTAAAAGAACAATAGGTTAAATTGCACGAAAATAAATATTTGTTTGAATTGAAGGGTCTTTGGAAGATTTACTCAGAAGCAGGCGTTGCACGATATATATATATATTCCCCTAGCCACAAGCCTTTGCAAAAGTAATGACCACTTTTTTGTTCTAGCAGTCGTTTTGACACAGACCTCACTCATATACAAATAAATCCAATTCAAATTCTTACATGAGGCCTTGGTGAGCAAGAAGAAAGCCTGGATGTATGTGGGACCCGTCTAATAGACCGTTCATCATGTGCCGATGATGACCACCAAGACCAGGCAACATGGCTGCGACAGAGCTGGCGGGGGTGCCCTTGCCTTCCTCTGGGCCACCAGACGAGGAAACTTCCTTCCACAGAGACTGGAGCTCCGACACTGACATGGCTTACGGGAGAAAAAGAATAAAATCATGAAATTCAATTATCATACTGTGAAAAGCATTTATTTCATGATATTCCATAGGACATGTACTTTAATACTGCAAACAACCTTGACCAAGTCTGCTCTGTGAACAGAGGAACCCTCTTCTAGACTGCCTAGGGCTCCATGACACAGGTTTGCAATCAATCGCTAAATGGCAACAACCAATCAAGATCATTCTTGCATTTACATTTTGTTCAACATACTGACCAGTAACCAATCAGAGCAGTATTATCATGTTTGCAATTAATCACAAGCCTATGTATTGCAGGAGCCAGAAGTGTTCTTCATCATTTTCAGGTGTTCTTTGAGAGAATAGGGTGATCAAACATGTGCTATCCTTCTGGTGATAGCACCTCCAGCCATGCAACAATCCATTCATTGTATCTTGCATAACTTTGAGGAATGCTTCATTGCATTTCGTATCTTGTAAATATTTCTACATATTTTTTTTTGTATTTTTCAAATTGTATTGAAGAGCACTAGTAATATTCAATTCAAACCTAAATTTCAGCAAATCTCGAGGTTATTGAAAACAAGAAAAGATATCTAACTTCTATGGCGGTATTCTCTTAGCAACAGTTATTTAACCATGGGTTAACTTAGACCATGGAGTGCTAATTGTCAACACTTTAACCTAGTGAGGATTATTTACCCTTGTCCAATAAATAAATTGTGTAGTGAAATAAGCAGAATACAAAGTGTATACAATTAATTTTAATAACTATTTGGTACATTATCTTTGCCACGAAAATGGAAGAAGTAGAATGAAACTCGGAGTTCCATAGAAAAGTGTTCTAAAATTCTAGTTTAGACTAGGTTTAAATCGAGGTTTTTTTATCAGAATACTACCCCTAGTTTTCAAGACATATTGACACATCGTACCTTGTTGTAACCTTGGTGGGAGCATCATTTGTCCAGAGGCAACGGCTTGTTGCTGCGCTTGTAGCTGGATCATGTGAGCTTGTTGCAAGGCCAAGCTGTGTAGCTGCTGCTGGTGTGGCGAGAGCTTGGTTGGAGCTTTACCAGCATCCCCGCTGGCTGCGGCAACAGCAGCAGCTTGCATCTGCTGGAGCAACGTAGCCTGCTCCTGCAGCTTCGTAAAAAGAAAATGGAGGAATGCACAGTGAGCGACCTAAAAGTCAAATTTTGCCAAAGTCAAAGACAGACGCAAGACTGTTCTTGACTTTATCACCCAACACATTTAATTTTTCTATTTGGTAAAATAAGGCCCTGCTGTTCAATCCACTGCTTCAAGCAAAGCACCTTCAAGGCATTGGCTACATGAAGCTTTGTGGATAGCCTATTTAAAAAATTGTAACACCAAGATGAAGCACGTGTATAAGTACATGTAATAGAACTACTAAAAAAACCAAAAAAACCCAACCCTGAAAATGACCATGATTGAGAATGAAAAGCTCCAAGTACAACGCAAACCACGATTTTATAATTCCACGTCCTCTAGTAATTAATAGAACACGTAACATCGGTGTATTGATGAAATTAAGATGGTGTTTACAGTCGCTTTTGATTCAATAATAAATAATGATTTTCAGATGTGATTTTTTTTTCTAGGCTTCATTTTTTTACATTTCACAGACATGTGAAATATGAGACCTTGCAGCTCAGATTTTTCAAGTCAAATCAATGTTAGCCTAGATGCCTTAAACAGAAATCCAAGACACTTCTGGGGGCCTGTCACATGAAGCTTAGCAATTTTTTTGTACAATTGATCTGTGCGCTAATAACTGTACATAATTAAAGTAAGCATAGAAATTAGCCCTACGATCAATCAAGTGCTATAATCCACAGTGTGCTGCACTCAACCCAGGTGAGGTAAATGGGTACCGGTAGGAAGTAATTCCTTAAAAAGCTGTGTGCGCTATGAACGCCTAGCTTAGCCGGGTAATATAGGAGCGCCTTGAGCACCTAACAAGGTGGATATGTGCGCAATATAAATACCCTATATTATTATTATATTATTATTATTATAAAGCTTCGTGTAACAGGGCTATGTTTTTCAGTAGGGATCACACTCATTGTCTTTTCCTTCTAAACTTCCATTTCTATATCCAGGGCTCCGTAATACAAAGGTTAGCAATTAATCGTACGCTTAATTTTCACGATTGATTGTACATTGTAGTCAGTGTAATAAATCATTAAAAAATGTTCTATGATCATTGCTAAGCTTTGTGTTACGGGCCCCAGATCCCCATTTTAAAATGCTTAAATGGGGAAAGGTAAAGCTGCTGCAAACTCATGTTGCTAAAACATGATTGACATGATCTTGGAACTTGTTTTAGCTACAAAAATTTCATCCGTCACAGCTGATTTCACTATTCTTATTTCATTTTCCTTAGATTTGATTTTGACTCAATTTGATTTAATTTCATCAGTCAAGGTATACTTGAATTGGACTGTGAAGTAAGACAGCAAACAACACTTTTTTAATGTTTAAAACCATCCTTGTAATTTGTAAAAGTGTATTGGTTCTCTCTCTGTCTCTGAAGCAAAAGGCAGAACTGAAATATCAGATGAAAGTTTGTTTTGTTGCTCTGTGTCCTATCTTCCAAATAAGTGCACTAATCATTGTGTCGGTGCAAGAACGCCTCTAACACCACATTTTTGCGCACTGCATGTGTGCAAAAATGCCCTTAGCACACACACATTAGGGAATTGCATAAGGGTGTTTCTGCATTGACAGGATGCTAAAAAATGTCTTGCTAAGGGCATTCTTGCACTGATACAACGTAATATTAAAGTGTAAACAAGTGTGAACTACATGTAACCAAACATGTGATTAATGGCACTACAAACAGGTGCGCATTATAAAATACAAACTGATTTCCCCACCAAGAATTTTCTTAACTGTTTGAACTGGGTCATTTTCTGTTTTGTTCTTTTTTTTTCAAAGAAAATAAATATGTAAATACATATAAACCTTTAAATAGAAATAGTCTCTTTTTGTTAGTGTCCGATGTGGTATACAAAGCAATAATCACCATTTGGTTTCAGTGGATGAGATAAATATTCCTTCCTTAGCAATATGAATCTATATGATGTCATTGCTAAAAACTATGCTTGCTTCTGAAAGAATGCTACATTCAAATCACAATAGAACTGATAGGTACCTGCAGTATTTACTCCCTTTAAAGTTTCACACTGAAAATAAGGATTGATAGTGATAGCCTTCTGTAAATTTAAATTACGAAAAATGAAAACTTCTTGTTTGATCTTAAAACAAGATATAATTTCAGGCAGTTGTAATCAAAGTTCATCTTAGATATTTGAAATACCAAATATAATAACGGATTCATTCAATTTTAATAAATTTTCATCTTTCCATATTCATAAATCCATTCATCTTATGGGCATTTTCACCACAGATGGACACAGAGGCAAAAAAATCAAGTTGATATTCATGTAAAATGCTTTATGTTTTTTAATTAAACAAGACCTGAAGTTTCTGAGACAAATTTTTTTTCCGACTCTGGCAGCCATTTTTTATTTCAAAATGGCTGCCAAAGTATGGATACAAATTAGTGTTGAAAATAGTATATTGATACATATTTTGTTTTGATAGATTTTTAAAGAACAGGTTTGATCATGATGTTTTCGCCTGTGATTTAGCTTGCTATTATAACACTTTTTAAAATCCCACAGAAAGAAACACCAGTAATTCATTCATCTGATAAAAAAACATTGATGAAGTATGTGATATGGTATGTAATGTCAGTTACCGAAAACATGAACTTTTTTTTCTCATTTCCTGGAAAAGAGGATATATTATATGAAACTTGGTAGATTTCCTCTCTAGGTAACACCCCTCCCTTCTACACCAAAATTAAAGATTACCAATTAACAATGAAGCCATAGGGTACCATTAAATATATGTAATGTCAGTTACCAAGTGGAAAATGTAATGTCAGTTACCGAGATGTAATGTCAGTTACCATGATAAAACATTGGTTACCAATATTGAAATGCAAATATGTGGTCAATTTTATGGTGAAGAAATATTGTATACTTGTTATTTAAGTCAAGTCACACCAGAAGGAGCTTGCTATTGACTTTTAAAAGGTATAGTTCACAAGGAATACTATATGAAATTATGAAGGAAGTTGCATTCCCATCGTGCAAAAAAAAATTACTATGAAATTGTTTTGTACATGCACTTACCAAGTACCTAATTGTTTGTATCAGACAATTTTTTGTTTGGTTTTCGGGGGGGGGGGGGGGTAGGGGGTACTTTTCCCAACCTATTGCCTAAATCTGCAACATTTTTTAAGCTTAACATTGTGATGAAGGGGATTTCCAGGGTCCCTTTTTTAGTTTCTAGGATTCTTTTGAGCATTGCCTCGCTAAAAGTAAATTCCTGGTTTTTATACCTGTTAGTTGTGTGGATGTGTAATACAATTTTTTTTTTGGTTTACAAGTAGGGGAAGGCGGGGTAAGTTGTGACACTTTTTGCATTTTGCATGTTAGAATTGATATGACTAATAATATTGTAGAAATGAGTACCTTGCCTTTAAATTTGATTCTTGGGAAATATTTTTCACCTATATATAACTCTCTATCCCGACACTGAAATTCATGGTGACCTTTGAAAAAACCGATGTCAAACGGCTCAACTTGCCCCATATGTGGGGTAAGTTGTACCACCTTTTGGGGTAAGTTGAGCCACAAAAACTATGTACAAAATGTATGCGGGAAGAAGCAGTATGTCAATTTTTTATTTCAAGTCTTTTCAATTTTCATATCTCTTAATACTAACATCCTCTAAAAGTAAAAGAACTATCATGTGAATTTGCACCTTTCTGCCTGCATACCAATGGCTTTTCAAGTTTTCTTTTATTTTTTATTATACATTACCATAAGAATTACCATGGCTCAACTTGCCCCATGTTGGCTGGCTCAAAGTACCCCAGTCCGAACTTAATGCGATATTTTCACATCCACACACTTCTTATGCATCCATCATTTAAAAGACTATGACAACAATGAAGATCCATACCTAGACTAACAATATTGTTCTTATTTCTTTATTATATTTAAAGACGTGTGTGTGTAAAAAGCACTTATCTATTTTACACTTTTTTTTACTTTTTTGGCTAAAATTTGTATTTTTCCCTCTAAAAGAGTACTTTTTGTTCCAAAGTCGAAAACAATGTGGTTGGGTAAAGGGTTATGTAATGGATCATCAATACATGACACCACCACAATGTCTGACTCATTCAT
Source organism: Lytechinus pictus (assembly GCF_037042905.1). Lineage (NCBI taxonomy): Eukaryota > Metazoa > Echinodermata > Echinoidea > Temnopleuroida > Toxopneustidae > Lytechinus > Lytechinus pictus. Next base: position 13,290,226 of record NC_087247.1, on the reverse strand, counting down.
CATTGGCCTGGGGGTGGTGGCTCAACTTGCCCCTATGCTCAACTTACCCCGCCTTCCCCTATAGATGAAAAGTGAAATTTGACAGTTCTGATCAATGTTGCATGGATCTACTAAAACTGTGGTGTTTTTTTCTAATTTACAAATAGTTCAGTTTCAGTTTATAAGCTGGAGTTTATTTTTTGTTGACAGCTTATAAAAGAAATTAGCAAAGAAAATGATTAAACAAATTATGAAGAGAATTGAAATCCGACAGATATGAACAAGCATTGCTTGCACTGACCAGGGAAGTTTCATCAACATTTCTGTCCGACAAGTTGTCAGACCTGACAACTTTCCTTGATTTTGATTGGCTGAGAAGCATTGTTACTATGGTAACTGTCGGATAAAACAGGACTTGTCGGATAAAACGTCCGACAAGTCCTTTCATGAAACGCTCCCCAGAATATAAATCAATAAAACTACATGGCTGCATGAGATTCGGGGGAGGGGTACATGTAGCCTAGGGGAGGAGACCCTTATTCATTTTTGCCTTTTTTGAGGGGAGGGGGAGGTTGGAGAAGGAAAAGGTTTAAAAAGTCAATATAAAACTGATGAATATATTATGGGTGTATAGTCAGAAAAATCCATGTGTACAATGTACAGTCAATGCAATATTAAATTACTAAAGGAAAACATGTAGCTGCTATGACCCCACCCCCCCCCCCCGAGTAAGTAAAACATACATTTCTTATCTTTTGATAATTAAAAATGTGAAGTATTATGAAACTTTTATGATTTTAAAAAGCCTTACATATAAGTACCAAGAAAATTATGCCTTTGAAAATAATATAGCACTGGTAAATGTTAATGTGTAATGTCAGTTACCGACAAGTAATGATAAAAATGTTCAAATCAAAGAAAGGAATTAAGAAAAAGAAAAAGTTTTTAATTGAAATGTTCCTAAAAACTCAGGTATACTTCCACATCAAGCTCACTTTCATGTGAAGCCCTGCACAGAAGATACAATGCAATGATTCCACACATTTGACTTCCATGTGTTATCTCTATGGCAAATTAAGTGTCATGTCAGTTACCGTAATGTCAGTTACCAGCATAGTTGTGGAAAAATTATCATAGTCCCCAAAAGACAAAAACAATTTTTTTTTTATTTTGACACATCTTAACCTAGTAACGGAGGTATATTTACATATTCAAATTATTACTCTATCTACTCAGGGACATGAGATATTTCAATTTTAATGAACACCCTGAAATTGCATGTACTTTTGCGTAATGTCAGTTACCGACACATTTTTGCTTGCTGATGCGTAAAAAAATGTGGTTACATAGGAAAACTTAGTATCAGAGTATACAGCAAGGTTCACTTTATTAACTCTATCAAAAGTAAACTCCCATCATTTGTTGTTTTAGAGATACACACAATGAAAGGTGTGAAAACATTGTGCCGTGTAATGTCAGTTACCGTGAAAATGCCCTTATACATGTATTTATATTTCCCTCACTCACACACTCACTCACTCACTCACTCACACACTCACTCACTCACTCACTCACTCACTCACTCACTCACTCACACACACACTCACTCACTCACACACTCACTCCCTCACTCACACACTCACACACACACTCACTCACTCACTCACTCACACACTCACTCCCTCACTCACACACTCAGTCACAAACTCACTCACACACTCACTCACTTACTCACTCAGAAACTCACTCACTCACACACTCACTCACTCACTCACTCACTCACAAACTCACTCACTCACACACTCACTCACTCACTCACCCTCTCACTCACTCACACACTCATTCACTCACACACTCCCTCACTCACACACTCACTCACACACTCACTCACTCACACACTCAGTCACAAACTCACTCACACACTCACTCACTCACTTACTCACTCACACACACACTCACTCACTCCCTCACTCACACACTCACTCACACACTCACCCTCACACTCACTCACACACTCACTCACACACTCACTCACACACTCACTCACTCACTCACACACTCACTCACTCACTCCGTCACAAGCTCACTCACACACTCACTCACTCACTCAGTCGTTCGCTTGCTCACATGACATTACATTCTTTGAGAGGTGCCTTGATATAGAATAGCAATCTTATCTCACTCCGACTCTAAATATAAGAATGATATAAGTTTGTTTCGTAAATTGTCTGATGTGGACTGCAACCAATCAATAGGAATATATGTGTTAATATTGATAAGTTCTTTAATTGGAGATTGATCTTGTACACTCTCTATACTTAAGGACCCTTTACTTGTAAAGCACTTCATGTCCTGAAAATAAAACTAATCAAGTGATGGCTTTTCTTTTACTGAATAGACATCCTGCCATTAATAATATCTATAATTCACCATAATAATTGTCTCTTCACACACATATAAAGTATCAATTGCATTCATCACCAATGGTGTAGAGCAGCAGCGAAGTGACTAAACTGTGATCAAAATGGCCATTATAAATTTTTCCTGAGAAGCCCTTTGTTTAGCTGAACAAACAAAATGCAATTCTTGGTTTCACTTCTCACACAAAGCAATCTTTACCACAGAATATATCGAACATTTCTTTGTACTTCCAGAGAGTGAAAGAGAGAGATAAAGCAAAAAAAAAGAAAAAAAAAAGCCTGCAACAATCGCCTGATTATTTTGGAAAACTACCAAGGCCAGCTCGGTTGTGTTTACACTCTGAGAGCATCTTGTTTACATTAGGTGATGGTTGTTTTCTTTATTTCCCTTCCTGGAGCGCAGTTTTGTTTGTGATGTAAACACTATGGAACCATGATTGAGTGCGCTGGCGTGGCTTTTCTCTGAGGGAGATTGGGGGGAAGGTAGGCAGAGATGAAGAGTGGAGTAGAGAGCTGGAAGGAGGACTAGAGAGATGGAGAGACGGTGACGGATGTGGGGGGAGGGCAAAGGAAAAAGAGGAGAAAATAGTCCAGGCAAGAAATGTTTGCGATAAACAAAAAGGGCTTGGCTTGGCAGCAGCAGTTATGCATGCGCCTTTCACATGATGATTGCAATATACAAGATAAACATTGGGTCACACACCGAGTCCTGAGATAATTGGATTTAAAGGAAGCATGCAACGGAAAAAATGCACATTGCCTTTAAGTCAACCAAGGAGACGCATTTGCATCCAAAATTGGACAAATGCATCTTTTCGCAGAAAACGGAAGCCAAAATCACAGTTTGTATCTTTCTTCTACTAATATTATCTCGACCTTTGTTTTAACTGGAAACAGGGTTTGTATGAATTGGTCAATATTTCCTTTCTTTATATTCATGTATTACTCTACATGTAGGCCTATATCATTAATTTATTATCATTGTTAATATTTTTGTTTAAAAAAAAAAAAGTTAACAATTTTTTTAAATTAATTTTTATAATTAATTTTTCTATTCATTACTTCTATTTATTTATTATTAGTATCCTCATTTTAGTTATATTTATAATCATTTTTTTTTGGGGGGGGTGGCTGGGGGTGGTGGTGGAGGATCAACATCAATTTTGTATAAATCAGGGGCGGGGGCAGTGGGGGGGTAGATGGTCTTATAACACACCTGCTGTTGCTGCAAGAAAGACTGTTGCTGTAGAACCAATTGTTGCAATTGTTGCTGGCTGAGGACCTGGCCTTGTAACAGACTCTGCATCTGTTGAGCCGAGAGCGTCTGCGGTGCTCCGGGGGGCATCAGGAGATGCTGGAGCTGTAGATGGTGATTGGATTGCCCCCCTCCAGAATGGATGCTCTTTTCGCTCCCGCTCAACATGGAGATTGCATCGGATTTCTACCAAGGGTGACAAAAAATGATGAACATTGTCAAAATGAATTCTCAAGCATTATGCACTATACTATTACACAGATTTTTAAAGATCTACCTGATTTAGGCAGCCCAGCTAAAGCCGGGGTAATAATAATAGCAGGGCCCGCTGGGAGAACAGTTTTCGGAACTGAAGCGGCTTCCCTGGGTAAATATACCTGTATTATTATTATTATTATTATTATTTATCAGATTTGGTGTTTTTTTTTCTTCACCCAATTGCTATACAAGCATGAATGCTTATTTAAGCAAGTAAGAAAAGGACGTGATGAGATGCAGACTGGATAGTAAGGGACTTTTTTCTATTTTTGCACATTCACTAAAGACCATCACGTAGTATTTCATAATAGTCTTATTTGTGTTTTACAATATACAAAATCACGGAACATTTGCAAAAACCCATTGCCAGTACACTTCCTCTCCACTATCCTGGCGGAAGATGTTACTGCGGGAAATTCTTTTCAACATCACAAACAGTTGATATGTCAGTCAACTTCAGTCGAGTTTGAGCATGATCAGTGACCCACATTGCTTCACTCCACCAAAATAGTCTGCAGGCGCAGACCCTTGGTTTTTGCAATTCGCATAGTGCATAATGCAAAGTCTGAAGTAGTAGACTAGATTCACTATGTACCGTGGCTGACACAGACAGAGTGTTTGGAGTCTAGCCTTCAATCTAGACATGGTTTTGGTTGAAGGATTAAATTTGAGTCTGTGCCTGCAGACTACCACCAAATTTGTATATTCAGAATGCAAGACAGTCCATAATGACATCCTTACTACGTGCCAGTCCACGAGTGCAAATCAAAAGATTACTACCTGGGGGCAGTTGCAGAAAGGGTTGCGTTTGATTCTAACTCTTTGTGCAACTAGCCCATGGTAAGATCTGCTGATGCCTCCTTCTCCTTCACATTTTCAACTGCGCATTTTCATTGCACACAATTTTCCATTCTTCCCCTCCCTTTAAAAGCTTATAGACAAAGTCTGATTGGAAGTATCTGTGGTTAGCATCTTTATAGTGATCCTATCCGTTCAATAGACTTCTCTAAAAATTCCTCTTGATAAAAGTTGGCTACCAGGGGCCTGTAGCATGAAGAGTTCCAATTAAACACAACTCTAAAAATTGAATGCAACTTCTTTTATAGCCAATCAGACTACACATATATCATATTATTTTTGTTGGTCTTTTTAAAGTTGCGTTGAAATTAATCTCTTTATGCAACACAGAAGCTAATACCTGCATTATGATTGAAATTAGTATAATCATTTAGATACATATACATCTATACATGTTGCATACACTATATTATCACAGCAACTACAAATTTTTGAAATGTACATGAAGTGTACCATTGAATTTTCACCCCTACTTTGTACCTGAAATGAAAAGGTTGATTCATTAACATTTGTTAAAACTGTTAACATTAATGGTATAATAATATCACCACACAAATATATATATGTACACCTCTTTAAACATTCAATGATTACCTAAATTTTATGCCTTGATAAGCTTACATGAATATAATACACTATTCTGTCAATCCCTGTTAATCTGCTTTTCTAACCTCAGTTAAAAAAAACCAGACTATCCACTCTAAAGAAGTCCAAACTTAATACCTGATGTAGACTATCATTGGTAGTAGGCATCTTTCATAAAGAAGCCATGTATTTGAAGATTTAAAAGGTGAGTCAGGCCTTGGTCATAATATTTTGTGTTGGAAAGGAGTAAAATTAAGAAAACAAAATGGTGAAAGTTTGAAAGAAATCGGATGAGCAAAAAGAAAGTTACGGCTGCTTTAAAATCTAGATCCCTAAGGCTATGTCGATTTCAAATTGGCAAGTGGGCATTATGACAAGGGGCAAGGACAGCTTTCCCCATAGGCCATACATGTATATGTACTGAATTATTAAGCATTTGTGGTTTTTGCCTAAGTACCCGATCCCCTGGGGCAGTAATCTAATGTCCTCATGAAAGGAAAATAGAATTTGAAGTAAAACATTTTAGCTAAATTATGTATTGGAGTACAAGGAAGAGTAGTCGTTGCCTTACATCATTATGACATCACATATGCGGCCAATTTGAAGTCTCCATGGGTAAAGTGATTACCAATTTTTACAACTTAAAAAAATTCATAACTTTCTTATCGTTTGTCCAATACTGTTCAAACTTTCACCTATCAACCTGTCTGATTTTTCTTTTCCCTCTAAAATTAAGTTTTTATTTGGGTGGAATTCCCGTTTAATTCAATGACACTTACTAAACAGCGCCATCTCTTGGTGACATTGTTAAATTGCATAATGCAACATTCTCTCATAATGTAAAAGCTTTTCAATGTTAAGTACATCTTCAGGTATTTATGTAGTGAAGTTAAATCAAATCAAGAAGCATTTGCCAATATAATGCGGCATATATGGGTCACATCTTGGCACCATTTTTGTCACAATCTCGCCACATGATGGCGCTATTCAATATTCTACTAATATACCGTCGCTTCAAAGTGATCGCAAGTGGTACCTTTGGTATGTCTGCATTTGATCTGACATCGTTTTCTGAAGTGCGCTGTTTGGAGTCAGGTGAAGCGCCAGCACTGTTTGCGAGGGTTTCACTCATGGAGTCTGGTGTGTTACCATGCACCAATCACCAGCATGAACTACATGAGGAAAGAGAAGAAAGATGAAAAGGGTTGAAATGGAAGAATTCTAAATAAAGTTTAGTGACTCAGATGCACAAAAATACTGCATACTGTAGTCTGCCATTACAGGCAATTTACATTCACATGATGAAAAAAACAAATCAATTTTACACTGTTTTCAGTAGATATTGAACTTACTTTCAAAGAAAATAATACTGAATTGTCAAACTAATTTATCACGTCTTTTCTATAATTTCCGCAGCATTAATTTGACATGTATGCAAACAAACTGATTCAAAATAATAACAAACAACACCACAACTAATGCTAAAAAGACTTTATTTGATTACATCCACATGACATTGTTGTGATGTAGGATGCAAGTTAAAACAAAGCTCTACTAGCATTAGTTTTCCTCCATACCCTGGTTACATTTACCCATGCCCTATGCTAGTGCTTCAGTGCATCCATACACGTCAACTTATCAGGAAACCTCTGACAATGCATCAACCTAACACACATCAGTGTATCTACAGGTATACATTAGTGACAAAATCTTTATTAAGGCATACCTATTAAATATACAAATGCAATGCAGATGCAGGTACAGTACATGTTTATTTTCTCAATTCATATACTTCATTAATACATGTAGATGATTTGAAAAGGCACTACCGGTATTGCAATCTATTATTGATTATCAAGTAAGGATTTAAGAGTAAGAGATATTAGTACGTACAGCACTAAAACTCTGAATCTTTAACAAGAAAATTGGGGCTTGAAAAAAAGTAGGCTTTCGGGTCAATATCTCTTTGGTGGCCTAGGTGCAGGGCATAATAAAAACACAAGCTTACTCAAAATGAAAGGCTTCGGTATGATTTCATTCCTCACTGTGTTTATCCTCCCCGATATGGAAAACAATATTTTCTCTATGCATTTAAGTCTTCCAAAATTTAATGAGAAAAAGCTGGGAAGTGTCAGGGACATTGTTGACATGCCAGGTTTGTTTGCGTTAGTCGCTGCACAAACTCCGCTCTGCGCTCAAGACAAACATGCCTAGGTGCTGATGAAGGGGGAGGCCTGGCTTTAATGCGCGAGGTAAATCCAATGAAAAATAAACAACGCAACTTGGGGATGCAGGGGAAGAGAGGGAATCGAGGACTGGAGGAAGGAAGGCGCGGTTTTACAGGTGTAAGCCGTGGCGACTAAATTGATATTTTCGCTGCAGGGCGCTGCTTCCCGGGGTATACAGTACAATCGTGGTTTAGGAAAGGGAATTTGTTTTTTGGGGATAGGGCTTGTATATGGCAATTATCTCTGCTTGTTTGTTCAGATGATAAATCATGCAATGACAGATATTGCAGCAAGCGCTAATGCGAGAAATGAAATCATTGTTTGTGTCTGTCTCTGGTTGTGTATCTTTGCAGTGTCGTGTGCAGCTACAGCTCTCCCTTGACAGCATGCCCCTCTTTCTCTCATCCTTGATGCAGTCTTCACTTTTTTTTGCATCCTTAAAAACAGCAACGATAACTCTGTTGTTTGCTACTCATTGTTAATGAGAAGAGGATGTGATATGCAGGATCGCAGACAAGAAAGGATTAAAATGTTACTTATTTTTTGACAGTTGGCAGTGCTTCAGACAATAGGAATAAGAGGGTAACATAACAAAAACAAATTAATGGGTATTTCCACACAAGGCTACATTATGCCAAGAATAATTCCTAAACAAATGCTACTACACTATGCATGTAAGCAAGAATGAGTGTAAAGCAAGAAATGAAGGGTTTCCAATATGGAAACATTTCATTTATATTCTTCAAACTCAGAACATACAAAGTCAATAATCTCTATCTTTATTGTCGGGGCGTCGTGGTCTCGAGGGTATGACTTTCGTTTTCCACCCGAGGGACGTGGGTTTGATTCCCAGCCATGGCATGTTTTCCTTCAGCAAGAAATTTACCCTCAATGTGCTGCACTCAACCCAGGTGAGGTAAATGGGTGCCCGGTAAGAAGAAATTCCTCAAATGCCAAAGCGCCTGTAGGCAGCATGGCTATCGCCGGTTTGGATCCTCAGGCAAAAAGCACTTTAACAATCCAGCTATTATTATCCTCCAAGATAGCAAAATAGAATTAAGGCATTCCCAAGTAGGCAAATACATGTATGTTTAGAACAAAGGGTAAAATCTTCATACTGTCTATACATGTACTGTACGTATACAGTAAATCTGCTGCATTGTTGAAATTACGCACCGATTACTCATTATCCACACTGTGTTGCACTCAACCCAGGTGAGGAAAATGGCGACTTGGCAGATCAACTTGATATGGCTGCCAGGCTACAGTCAGGGTAATATATACTGTGTATCCAAGTCCTTTAGAAATGCATCATTACAAGATCTCTGTATTAATATCATTATCATTATTGTGACCGAGACATTTTTGAGATTCACACGTTCTACGGAATTACTGCAGAAACTATCCAACCACATTATATTTCAAGTACCAACGCAGAATCCGCAAGGAGACACCCGATTCGGAGGGTTGGACTGAGTAAATAATTGCCCGCAGCTACATGTAAAATCTACAAGCCTTCATAATGCAATTCATTCGTTTTTTTTTCATTTTCTTCGACCAAATCCCTTTCTCTTTCCATTTCTTTTGATCCTCCTCTTCATCCCAATAAATTGTGAATTCATTTCAGGACTACACCGGGCAATTATCCTCAGAGTAGCTAGAAGGCGTCATTATCCAAATAGCAGCAAACATCATCCATTGCTCTTCCTCACTGGTCTACTTACAATTTTGAAATGTAATTACTTGAACGATCATCCACTGGAGAGGCTGGGGATTACGACCATTCTTGTGGAATTAAGAGAGAAATGGAGTAAAACGATCAATCCTTATATTACAAGAGAAAGGAAAAGGAAGATTTATACTCCGCAGCAGCCTAGAGTGGAATTGTTTAAATTTTTAATATATTTTCGATTGATATTGTAATGGTTGTTATATAGATCAAGGTGATGGGACAATAATGCAATGCATGTATTTCTTATGTGTTGACTTTAAAGTCCAGTGTGAAATTATGAAAATCACTTCATACTGTAGTTCATATTTATAAGCATACTGAAAGTAGATAATTGATAAATCAAATATTTTGAGGATAACTTCTCAGCATTTCCATTCATCTATTAAAATGAGATGTATAGAGTTTTAAAATCAGTAAGTTAACGCAAAAGTTTTGATAACTTACAGATTTTTTTTTCAAAGTGGGCAGGATGAATGGACATGTACATATACATGTACAATGCATTTAAAAGTCCCCCCCCCCCCCAAAAAAAAAAAAAAAAAAAAAAAAAACAATGACCGGTACTCTGAAGTCAGGTTTAACTTAGACCATGGTCTAACTCTGTGCTAAAATCATGGGAAGCCAAATATGTCAAAATCATGTTTTCATTGAATGCTTCTAATGTTCACTGTGCTCTTTCCTAATTTTGTTATGGTGAAGACAACTAACTTCATCCTTCCCAGACAATTAAGAATTACTTGAGACTAAAATGAGCTGATACAGTACATTCAACCTCTACTGTTACAGAATTATGCCACAACTGGCTTCTCATAGTTAAACCACAACTTTAAACAAGAGTTTAAATTAGACCTAACTTCAGAATACGGGCCTATGGCTTCCCCCTGTTCTACTTTACACAGACACCAAGTATTTCATACGATTGAGACAAATCATCCATCCCCCCATCCTCACTTCCCTCCAACTTTGCAACATTCACGAAACAAGACACTAATCCAATCTCCTGATTATATTTCACATGTGAACAGGGCCCTTGCTGGTTTCCTCCTGGCTCTCCCCTTCACACAGAGACAGAGACAGATTTATAGGATGAAGGCTAATCATCCATTACCCCATCCTGACCCGAGACTCAAGCTGAAACAAGAGATGATGAGACAAAACAAGGTCTTGACCAAGTTTGTTGTCCTCTTTTTCCTGTTTTTGTTTGTCACTGGCGAGGTCAATCAGCAGGGGTTAGTCTGAACAGAAACCTCAGTCTTGGCGCTCAGACCCCGCCTACAGGCATCTACTGGCCTGGTTCAGCTATTAAGGGAGCATTTCCATGAAGTGCACAGTGTCTTACATTGGATGCCCAATGTTACATACTGTATATGGAATAATGACTGTGATACTTTTTATTGATGTAATTCATGGTCATTTTAGCTTGCACTGCAAGACATTTTTCATAAAATACATTTAAAAAAGAAAAAAAAATAATCATTGATTTTTCACTTATTGTTATCAGCTACTAAAATCCTTCAATTGGCTAAGAGAAAATAAGTCAGTGAAAAATAATGTTTTTTCATAAAACACCCGCAGCAATTCATTGAGGCAGGCCAATGATCAACACATCACAATTTCATATGATACAAGTTGTTTTTTGTTCTACAGTGTACATAAGTCATAAATAATGAACAACGGCAATTATTCTCCCACTTTCTATTCAGAAAAAGCATACAAGAGATGTGAAAATGACCACCAAATTGCCTGCCTCCCCCTTTCCAAATACCAGTAGTTATTTGTGAAACGGCACATAACTGGCGCGAGTATTATTGACTCTCTCATCTCTTTCTATTTTCATAGCACAACAAGCAACTACTTCCAAATAAATATTGACTGAACTTGTTGGGGTGAGTTAATAATTAATCACAAACACAATGGATTAAAAGAAGTTATGATTTGCTTTGTTTTGTTTTGTGTTTATCTATAAATTGGTGTGGTGAAACAGATGGGACTGGTATACCTTATGTGGTAATATTTTGGCCTAGATTTCATTCTGTTCCAAATTATTTCTTCTTGATGAAATATATAGAGAATAACCTTAACTCATTGAGCCCCATCCCACAGAAAACTCGGGCCTTGCCCTCTGGGAAACACGTTCGAAAGATGTTAACAATCAAGAATTTTTTTTAAATGAAGAAATCTTGAGCCAATGTCTGAAAACAATTATGATATCTGAAGATACCCAATGAAAAATTCTTGACATCTATTTTGAATTTCTCTCTGAAAGTGAAAATATGAAGTTGTAGGCCTTTCATGCATACATGTACATGTATATTCAAAATCTAGAGCTGACTGAAAATGATAAAAATGTGCTTCATTCAAATTTGTTGTAGGTTACTTTCCTGGGTTGTGAGCAGATTAGCTATATCAATAGGTATTTCATGCATACAATTTTCCATTTACATGTACTTTGATTCCCATGTTAACAGCGTTCTTGTGTCTCTTAAAAAAAATTGTCACAACACTGTACTAGTGCTGTTATCGGTAAGAAAATTCTCTGTCGATGTATCGCTAAAAATATCTTACCGATATCGATAACTATCAACAAAAGAACATAATCAATACGCATTTTTTATGCATTATAGTGATTGTCACAAAACTCACGTTGGTCAAAATTTGTATCTGCCACTGTACGTTCATTGGATGTTAACGATTACATAACATCTTTTAACAAACGTATTTAGCATAAATACATCCTCACCTTTCATATTAGCATTATTTTAGAGTTAAATTAAGTTTTATCGATAATTTGGGGTCTTTTTGGACATCGTTCTGAGCAGTCAACGATTCTCGCCTATCCGCCATTTTTATATATGGTGCTGTACATCTTCGAACGTAGAGGGCAGCAACACACGGCCGTGTGCTGCCTTCTACATTAGTTGGTAATTTGCTAAAATTGAGCTTACGCTTGTGAATGTTTTCGATACGATCGAATGGAGTGGAATGCAGTCACGATGTATGGATTGTCATGATTATAGCGAAGTGAGATCGTGTATTATGGCTAGTAAGTATTCATATTTTGTTGAGATTTTGGAGTAATTTCTGTTGCTGTTCTGTGCATTTTGAGGCAAAATATGTTTTCTGTGATTTTCCATATGAAAAGCCACTTTCAAACGGCCGTTTCCGTGAATTCTGTCCGTTTTTCGCAATCGCGGAACACACGGCCGTGTGCTGCCTTCTACATTAGTTGGTAATTTGCTAAAATTGAGCTTACGCTTGTGAATGTTTTCGATACGATCGAATGGAGTGGAATGCAGTCACGATGTATGGATTGTCATGATTATAGCGAAGTGAGATCGTGTATTATGGCTAGTAAGTATTCATATTTTGTTGAGATTTTGGAGTAATTTCTGTTGCTGTTCTGTGCATTTTGAGGCAAAATATGTTTTCTGTGATTTTCCATATGAAAAGCCACTTTCAAACGGCCGTTTCCGTGAATTCTGTCCGTTTTTCGCAATCGCGGAACACACGGCCGTGTGCTGCCTTCTACATTAGTTGGTAATTTGCTAAAATTGAGCTTACGCTTGTGAATGTTTTCGATACGATCGAATGGAGTGGAATGCAGTCACGATGTATGGATTGTCATGATTATAGCGAAGTGAGATCGTGTATTATGGCTAGTAAGTATTCATATTTTGTTGAGATTTTGGAGTAATTCCTGTTGCTGTTCTGTGCATTTTGAGGCAAAATATGTTTTCTGTGATTTTCCATATGAAAAGCCACTTTCAAACGGCCGTTTCCGTGAATTCCGTCCGTTTTTCGCAATCGCGGAAAATCACTGTCATGTCCCTACATAATAGCAGGTATTTTTGACAATGAGAGAAAGGTTGTCAATATCGCAAGTGGAAAAAAACAAGCGATTATCGACAAGACTACCGATAAAGAGATTATTGATATTACAGCACTACACCACACCTATATCTTCAGTTCAAGCATTTTACAGTTTCTAATGGTGGGGGGATATCATTATTGTGCATAATGCTGGGATGTAACATGAGGAGTCATTTTTACTCTGAGACCTGATTGATTTTTTTTTTCTTAATTCAAATTTTGAGTATGAAACAATCCTCTATTAAGTATGATCTCCACTCAATCACTGACAATATGTTGCTGAAATATCCTATGTGAGATATTGTTACAGGATATCCATTGGATAAATACAGATCTTCATATTGTTTGCTTATTTATAAAATCAAGAGGTTTCTTGTACCATCACTCTTCCTAACTTCCTGCCATAGAAAAGAAAAAGAACTACACGTAGTTAGGTGTATTCAGACCGACTTGATCACCAGAATACCTGTTAAATTACAAGAACCTATTCAGGCTAGAAAATACCTGATAATTAATTTTTTTTCATTCGCATCAACCCAAAGCAATACCTTTTAGGGTAGGTTGGTGAAGAGCTACGAGCACGTGCAGGTTGGTGCGATATAAAGCAGGTGAGGTGTGCAATTCAGAATCACCAGCTCAGCAGACCCAAGTCATCCATGCCAAACTCCTCAATGGTTTGAGAAAGTTCTCGTCATTTACTTTCACACTGCAAGCATACCTGTGACCTTGGAGGAATTTGTGCAAAATTCTTAGAATTGATCAGATCAACCTCGGTTGTATGGAAATCCATCAATGTCATAATTTATGCTACAGGAAATTTGCACAAAATGATGTCCTTTGTAAAAAAAAAAAGAAGCGCACTGAATTTTCAAGAAAACGATTAATGTATAAATGTACATCATATCTGGAAAATGTTTTGAGCAAACATGTATTTCAGATGTTGACGTTGCTGGCTTTCCATAGTTGTGATTGAGTGGATCATCGCAACTTTTTGTAAGACGGGGGCCCAGGTATTCTCGAACTTTGAGTCAGTCTGAATACGCCCGTTGAAAGTTTTGTAACCCTGGGTTAAGGTAGGGCAATGGCACTAGCTGAACGGGACTCCTGTTTACATCATAATTCTAGATACCCTCACTGTTTATAAATAATGTCACCCCAGGGGAGCATTTTGTTGATATTTGCTGCTCCGCATCTGTTTCGGCCTAAATACCTTTGATATGACATTTGTGAGATTGTTCTTGCGCATCTTTTAAAGGCCTACAAGTGAAGTGGAATGGTCACTGAGAGTGAATGAATCTATGTGTGCAGGTTCATGAAGACAAGTTGATTATCATGTATCAAATCAATATAATTAATGTAAGTATTGTAAACTAAATGTCAGCTACCAAAATCATTGTAATAGATAGAAACGAGAACATTAACCGTGCCTTCTCTTCCAAAATTAAATCCTCAGTTTCAATCATCAAATAGGAAAAAAAATCATAAAGAAATATCAATTTTTTTTGCTGATTATTCCATTTTACCACATTGTGCTGCACTCGACCCAGGTGAGGTGAATGGGTACCCAGAAGGATTTATTCCTTGAACGCTTTAGCGCCTATTTGGAGGCTCAGCTACAGCGGGGTAATAATATGATACCAACTACAAGCAACAAGCGCAGTATTATAATAGCTGCACTATATAAATATTATCATTTTCGATATCTAATTCACCTAAAAATAGTTGATGAATATCTTTATGCCTTTGGTATTTCAAAATTCATTCAAAATTAATGCATCCTGATATGAGGTTCCATTATTGGATTAAAAAGTCACTATTGTGTATCAAATCTTAATTTTACTTTCATCACGCATGCAATGATCATGCAAACGAATGAAGTATGACCCTTTAATAAAGGGGATAATGGTATTTATCTCTGATATCACTTCAATTTTCTTTATAGCCTCTATAATCTCCGGTATATTTTCTTCCTCCCCATCTCCCACTCAGGAAGTAAGACCTACATGGGAGAGCATCCTCCCGGGAACAAACAATCACAAGAGCTGGCTTGTTTAGATTGGGGGATAAACAAAGCTCATGTCCAATGCCAAAACAAGCCAAATTTGTTTGGAAATAGTATACCTGGAGATATGAAGACAGGTGGAGGTACTGTATTATTTGTAGAAGAGGAGGTTTGGGAAAGAGAGAGAGAGAGAAAAAACAAAAGGAGAGACTAATAAGTAATAACCTGTTCAGAAAAAAAAAATTATACCAGAAGACTTTTTTTTTCTTTTGTAGTTTATATTTAATAGTATCATCTGTTACAAAATGTTACATTCATTGTTATATTTGCTTCATATGTTTGTAAATTGTCTTTTCATTGTAATGATCATGTGCCTCATTGTATCAGTTTTATAGCTCAAAGGGCTACACCCACGAAAATAAAAATGGAAATAAATAAAAAACATTAACTTGTACAAAAGTATTAAGCATAACCTGTCCGATCTGTTTTCAAATACATTGCAAAACAGATTTATCTTCAAAATTCTTTTTTTTTTTTTAAGTTTGGTATGTCAGTAATACACTATTGGCCTAAATATCATGTAGTGGAAGTTTGCTGACCTGAAATTATCTTTGACCTTGGTTTTGTGATCTATGTACATGTTTTATTCATCTCATATTAATATCAGTGATATTTAAATGTCTTTGTCTTTTAGGCCACAGTTAAAATTTAAAAAGGTGGGCAGAGCAGCAGCTAAGCCAAAGATCACTGTAAATTCTCAAAATGCTATAAAACAGCAAGCATTTGGCCCACCTCTGAAAATTAAAACATGCAGCTAGACAAAACCCCTCTTAGTTCTCAAGCTTGCAGCTTTAAACCTGGGTATTTTCACTTCTTTAATGCTTACAAAATAATAAATACACTGTAACTCCGGGGGGGGGGGGGGTACTCAACTACAAAAGTGGTAGGTATGTGCCGCGGGCGAGACAAAAACACAGGGGCTTTGGAACGGGTTTATTGTAAGGAGGGTCCTCAGAACGGGCTTCGGAACTACAAATGTTTGTGACAACGGGGGTCCTTGGAACGGGTCGCCTGTGTGTGAGTGCGCATGCATCCCTATGGAACGAGCATACGTGCATGCAGCTAGCCCAGCGGCATGGGCGCCGGGTGCACTCGCGCAGAGGCGATGGTCGGACAGCGCTCTGCAGGCCGCTTTTCACCAAAAATGCAGCCCATTGTAGTGGATCAATGCGGCCGGAACGAAAAATATGCAAAGCTTGGGAATGCATTTCTTTCTTATTTTTTCTCGATAAGAAGAAAATGCTATGCTTTGGAAAGGCTTTCTTTGTTCTTTTTCTCAATAAGATAAAAATGCTATGCCCTGGAACAGAAATTTGAGTGTAAAAATGAGGGTCCTCTCCGTGGCACATACCCATCGAGCATTATATACTGAGTGCCCCCCCCCCCCCCCCGCTGTAACTAAAGGAATGGAATACCAGCAAACAAATTAAGTACAGACACTAGGGCTCTCTCTAATACAATTAAGAAAAAAGATAAAGGGAAAAAGTACAGACGAACTTTTGCATGCATTATGCCAGTGCTCATCATATTATATGGTGTCAATTGAATTATAAAAATGATGTCTCTAGCTAGTCTAGAGTGAGATATATGCAAAGAAATAATTCTATTCTTTGCAGGAATTGTCTTTTGTGGTCAAGTTTCTTCATTTATTTCAGAAAATGATTCTGTTACTTGGATTTGGGACCAAGAGCCAGCGGGCTATTCTCGTAAAATCAAAGAGATGAGGCAAAAAGAACATCTAATCCAGAATGGGCAGGGTGGGGGGTGAGCCTTTCTTGTTATCTGCACAAAATAGAGCCCACAAAGAGTTAGAATAGGAAAGACCGAAAGGGAAGACAAGATTTCTATTAAAACATACTGTACATGTACAGTTACAAATGAAGGATCACAGAAATTAATGACCCGGAAAGCGGTCACAAATAATACTCATTCTAATGGAACTGGAATCATGAACTTCTGATAGGGTCTACTGATTCTCTAAAGAGATTACGGTAACTGATTTCATACAGGATGCCACTGAACATACAGTACATGAATTAAGATGAAAATTCAAATGACGTTGAGTGTATGAATGTTATGTCGATAACGAATAAAGGGGTGATCACACCATTGATTCAGATGGTGGTTTATAATGGTTTGCATCCAAAGTTGGATACAACCGTAGACTTTTATTAGAGTTTGGCCAATTTGCTTTCATATGATTACAACAAGGTGTGCGTTGCTTTGTTAGGCAAGCACAATTCAAAATAAATTTTTAAATGTTGTAACTCACTGAAAGTGGGTTGGCAAACTTCTATAATAAAAGGCTCTGATTGAATCAAACTTTGAGGGTAAACTGCTGCCAACCGCTATCTGTACTGGCGATGTGAGATCGCCCATCACAGGCTGGACTTCAATGACCATGTCTTGAAGTGTACATGTAGATGTACTATAAGCAGAAGCAGTTAACATGATGAGCTGTATCTCTACAAGAAATACACAAAGGCTTTGACAGTTCAGATATGTACAGTAACACATACATGATAATTGAACACAATCTGAGGTTTGGGATTTTTTCTCAAGGACCGAGTCTGGATTTACCAGAATCTGTCTGACAAGATCGGCTATGTTCCAGCTATGTTTTCCCCATATTGGTGTTCAAATGAAACAAGTGACAGCTGCACAATTCATACTAAATCATTCTCTTCAAAAATCGTGATAACCTTTTACGGCTTTTAACATTAAAATTCAAAAGCTATATCCATGAACTTTAACCAAGCAAGTGTGACTGGCATAAGGAATTAGGAGAATTAATCTTTTGATGGTACCAAAATACCAAATATCAATCGTGTATTGATCATTGGGAACACATGGGAGAAATTAACGATCAAAGCTAGATTTCTAAAAATGTTATTTTAATTCAATATTTATTTGTTTAACATGCACCTTCCACTATTCCCTGACAGTCTTTCAGCTATTTTTAACCATCATTAATTTGTTTAGAGCATGTTTACAAAAAAAGAAAGATAAAAGCTATCATTGTGGTTTACTTCAATTCAATCACCTTATTTGCAAGAGAGGCTTTGGTAAAATCTTGCTCACTTCAATAATTTCTAATCATTTTATAGCGCAAGCAAGTTTTCTACAATAGCATGGTCTCCGCATTATGATTTCATGAAACACAAAAGTGCACAATCCTAGGAGACTGATAACCCCGACCTACATTGCATGCAAACAGTATGTACACGTTATATGTCACAGAAAACACTGACTGATCACTGCAATCAATATACGCTCAAATGTTCCAGGGAGTTACAATGGTCCAACCCTCCAGCTTTTAATGTATGCATAATTTACAAATGATATGCTGTTTCTGTCCATGAGTTTGGATAATAAATCACACTTTACGAGATACTCTTGGTATCTTAAAGGGGAAATTCACCCAGGTGATACGTGTACGTAAGATGGTTTTATAAAAATAAAAAAACCAGAATAACTAGAGAAAAATACTGGTGAAGATTTGTTGAAAATTAATCAAAAAATGAGTTATGAATTCTTATCATTTCTAATTTGTGACGTGATATATGTACGAGTATGTGAACAGCTCCCTCATATTATCATGTAAAGTAAATTTGATAAATGGAACATGATGAATAATTCTTTTTAAAAGAATTATTATCCCCAGATCCCCACAAATAAAACCAATTTCAAGTTAAAAGAATATGCCATTCGTGAATTTATATGACACGACATGAGGAGAGGCTGCTCCGAGAGTCACAACATCATTTTGTTCTTTTAATTCTTAACTCTGATATTCTTTGACGGATTTTCATCAAACCTTCACCAAAATTGTCCTCAATTTTTTTTGTGCTTTCATATTAAAAACAAAGTAATCCTAAGGGTGATCTTCCTCATTAAAATCATTTCCTAAGAACATATGAACATCCAGACGTGCCCAATTCTACATGTAGTTCTCCTAAAATCAAAAGGAAAATACATATACCTGCCAGGGCGTCATTGTACCTAATCAGGATTGAGGATGATCATCTTCTCAAACAATGCAATGACATCAGGAGAGAAAATTGAATCAGGGGCCTGTTTCATGAAGATTTACAATCACTGTAAACTTGCTATTATGATTATCAGTTGACTACAATGGAAACCTTGATTTATATTCATTGCTGAGCTCTGTAATAGAGGCATGGTACAGTGAATGTAACTGTAGGTCCTATGTAGTTTCATGGTTATTCACCAAAATCACAGATTCTTCATAAAACCACAAAGTTTATACTATTAATAGTCCCCTACATTTTACAACATATCACAACTGCATAAAATAATCAAACTGGCAGGTAAAGCCCTACTTTATTTCACCTTTTTCATTTCAAGACCTTTTTATATGCAACTCTTCAACCCACAAACCTATAGATACCCTTCAAATTTGTTTATCACTTTTTTGTTGTTTGTTAGGCACTCCTTTATTTGCTGGCTTGCACTTTGTTCACCATTAACAAAGAAATGTAAACAAACAAATGTCCACAAAAAGCACTTTAGGCAGGTGTTTACTTGTGTTTACCTCATGACCTTGTTTGTTGTTATAGAGAGCTATGCAACCATCGCACTGGTCTGATCACATGAACAATGACTATCATCCCATTGCATATTAAATTGTCTGTTTGAGCAAAATATTAAAAGTTGATCTTGTTTATTATCAACAGTCAACACACAAAATCGAAGGAAAGCAATTACATGTATTATGTAAAATTAATCAATTCTCAGGCAGAATATGGGCCTATTTTTCTATCGGAGGTTGATCTGCAATTTTAGCAGTTATCTTATAATAACTGTACATTGTAGCTTGTCCTGGGGCCCGTTGCAGAAAGAGTTGCGTTTAAACGCAAGTCAAAAAATCAATCGCAAGTCCCAAATGCGCGCTGTTGATTGGTTTAAAATCAAGTTGCGCATGATTTTTAGAGTTGCGATTGATTGCAACTCTTTCTGCAACGGGCCCCAGTACTGTGTGCGCCTCACCGGCGACTGACTGGAATACTCCCCAGGGAGTGGAGGATGACTGATTGAATCCAATGACCGGGGTAATAATATACATGTATCTGTAAAGTGCTTAGACACGTCGGTCTGATGTATTAAGCGGTATATAAAAGCGGATTATTATTATTACGCCTATTTTTTTAAAATTATAGTTTGTGACGACTGTCACGTGACGATTTTTAATTTTTATCTATTACTACTCATACATGAAGTAAAAATTACAACAGTACTAGAATATTTAACCATCAGCACACCTATTCAAAACGATTATCCTGCTACTTAACAAACAAAAGAAAGCTGGTACTCAGATAATATACCCCCCCAAAAAAAAAAAACTCAAACAAATAAAGCAAAACAAACACAAAAGAAAAGAAAAGAAGGAAGTTAGAAGTAGATGACATCAGAAATCAATGAACTTACATCTCTGTTAACGTTGGCTGCCTAAGGTCCAATTACATATGAAATATCTTCAACGCGCCTGGAAACACAATGACAAGTTGACAACCTCTACAAATGATTCCCAAACGACAAATGAATGTGAACAAAACTTTAAATACCACTCAAAACCTCTATAATCATGTATGATAATTTCAAATTCAGGCCAAAATAGGGGGAAAAGAGACGATTCACATTTTGCCTACCTGTAAATAGATTCTCTAAGCTGATAAGATTATCCTGGGAAATACATCTTTTTCAAGATGTCTTCTGATAGTAAAATGCCAAATGATTGTCCTTTTTGTGATAAAATCATACATATATGCATTCCGAAATCTGATTTCACTTTGCAGCACTTTTTTTTTCTCCCTCTCTCACTTGGAAAATATCTTTTCTAATCTAATTACGGCAACAGACATTCTTTTTTCCCACTGCTCATCAAAAGAATTGATGATAATTGTTTTGAAAGCATAAACACGTCCCTTGAAGTACTGGTTATTATTTGATTAAGTCTCGCACAGAGATTTGTTTTTCTGGATATTATGGGGGGAAAGAGAAATATCAGGGAAAGGAATGGGTTTGGAGATGGCCCCAGAAACTTGTCTTAATGCTCTTCCTGTTTACCGAGAGGAAAACAAAATAACGGTCATCAATCGCCAGCTGAAATGACATCAGTCCCTGGAAACAAACAAGCCGCAGACATAAATTGAGAAGAACAAAAAAGACACATTGACAGAGAGCCAAGGGAAAAAACAGGGTTTATAAGAAAACTAAACTAAACTCTAAAAGGTGTTATTTAGCATCTAATTTTATGGTTCCCTAATTCCCATCAGTAAAAATAAAGACACAATTCCTTTTATGGTTATTTCTTAAAGCCATGTTTGAAAGAGAAATATACATACGTATCATCTAAAACCAAATTGTTTATTTAGAAACACAAGTACAGATTATACAGTACAGACAGATCTGCAGAAGCGTACAAAAATTCTCATGATGATTGTATGAAAGCTTTGAAAAGGGTAACAACAAAAAGCATGAATGAGAATTTTGAACATTTCATTTTGATTTATCTATTATCCATTTGTAGCACAAATATGAGTTAAAGAAAATGAAAAATTACGAAGATGCTGATAAAAATGCATGATTTATTGTATCTGTATTTCTGGCAGACCTGTGAGTCTGCAAATGGAAAATATGGGATAAATTTTTTTTAATATTTAAATTCATAAAAATATGAATTGTACACAATCAAATTCTGCATTTGTATTTTTTTTGTAAAGCTCATCAGGACAAGAAAACAACAGCTCCAAACTGTATGTGTCCCTCAACAGAAAGATGTAGTATTCTTGTAAAACATTAACTTTTCTCTTGAAAAAAAGTACACATTCTACCCTGAAGATTTTCCTTTTTTTTTATGTACCATAAAATGAACATAAACATTGAAATTCACTTGCTACATCACATTCTCACACCTGGGTGATACCAGCACTGTGAAGTTGATAGCCATATAGTTTTATATTAAAAATTACTCCATGAAACATTATCGTTTGTTGATAAACTCTTCTCAGCTTTCATATAGACAATAAAGCCAATTTTTAACACCCCAGATAAACTTGTATCCAATTTCACAATATAAAATATCCTTTTTCTCCTCAATATCTTTTTGAAGTGAATGCAGTTGATCATGTTGCTCTCATTCTCTAACCATTTCCGTAATTTACCTGTACATGTATTGGCAAACACGACATACCTTCTGATAAAAACAAAGATGAATGATTTCACTGTTAATTCAATTACCTAAACTTTGGTGATAAGCAAGAAAAAAAGGAGTTTATTAAGTACATCCGTAATCAGATGATTATAAGAAACCCAATGCCAAATCAAACTCATCTAAGAAAAGAAAAAAATACACTGTAATCAGTTTAATTTGTCTCTCGTTCAGCAATTAAACACAAGATCACAAAAGATAACTCACCAAAACAATGTTTTGTATGCATATCTCTCTTTTGGATCTCTCAACAAAAATTGAAAATATCTCGGACGACTCCAAATTAGTCTAGAGTTATGACGTCCTTACACTGTTTATGATCAATTACGCATGAGATTAATTCATCTTCATCACAGATGGTAATGAACATGAAATCTCCAACTTTCGCTCGTATCTACCACACACTTATGAAAGAAAATTAACTGATACAAGCTGATAACACATCACTGCTCTTGCGCAGGATTTCGTCAACAAATGATAAGAGATTTTATCTGATTGGTAATTCAAGAATATTTACGTAAATCTACTATGACATCAACAAAAACCAACTCTGACGACAAAGAGAAAAGAAAGCCACTTCAACCGTTAGTTAACAAGAAATCAAGGTAAAAAAACCCTCACAAAACAAAACAAATGATTACTAAAAAGGAAAAGAGAGAGTTCTCAATAAAAGTTTCCAATTAGAAGCAAATAATCATAATACATCAATAAATTCCTTTTGGTACATTTTAAGGGAGTAATGAATATTGCTAATATTTGTTATAGTAATGAATATTAATTTAACCACAGAATAAGGGAGTAATGAATATTCATAAGCTCAACATCCAAGGATTCCAATCTGAGCTCTGGTTTTAGTTGTATATTGTATACTGTACATGTGCTGTAGAGCCTATTCATTTAATGTGTCAGCCCCCAAACAGACAGCCAAAAAAAGGTGGAAAAGCATTGGAATATCCTTGAAAAGATTGCATTCTATTGCATCTATTATTGTTCTCCCATTCATCTAGAATAGGATGACCTTGCACTCACAGGGTCAGACTCTTGGTTACTTGAGGTCAATGCACTCTCGAGGGTGACAGCTGTAAAGTCTAGCCTGGTGGGCCAGCCAGTCAAGCTAGAGTAGTCTATACAGATTTCTATTCAGACCTTGATTTGCACTTGCTGATATTCAACAGTAGATGACAGCAATGAGAGCAAGCCAACATTTAATACATACAGTGTCAAGGGGGGGGGGGGGTGGGTAATCTTCAACATTCAACGAGGTCTCTTCAAAACTGAATGAAATAGAGCCTACCTACAATGTACAACCGAGAGAATTACATTTACCCAAAATAGTTTTTTTTTCAAAAGGGATTCATGTGTACTTTCATTACTTATCATTTTATGAATTCAGGAAAGAATTTGTTCATTTTATCCTTGAACAAGTAGTTTACTGTAATGGTAAAATGTTTTGGGGATGGGGGGGGGGGCTTGCCAAGATAAACTTAACAACTGCATATTTGTATCATTTTTTTAGGGCACATCGAATTCATTCACATGCAAAAATACTTTGTATCAACAGTTTTATGTGGTTCTCTTTTCTGCGAAATAGCTGTGCGCCACAAAAATAACTTTCATCATAAAGTACTCCATACTCAGAGGGCACAGTTTCCTTTATGACATCATAAGAGAGTAATGTAATAGCCTTCTCCAAATAAAAATCTGCATTTTCTACATTGTGTAAATTTGATAAACATCAAAGTATTGAAATATTAGTGATTGAAAATATGGATCCTGCTAGCTCTGGTACGGTCCATGTTGAAAATGAAGAATGTATAGATGTTATCATTCCACAAGATTCATCATTAAACTGCTCAAGCAGACTTACAGTATATTCAAACTACTTTTTTTTCAAATTTAACCATCCTTACAATTACCAAAAAATTGTCCTACAGACAACATCGGACAACAACGGGAATAATTAATTACAAGTTCATAATTCTAAACATACTTGGTCAATTTCTGAAATTCTAAATGGGTTTTAAAGTAAAAGATGCCCGGCCAAAGTTAGAACAGAAAAAGTCCCGGGAGAGAGGAAGTTTAGAAAGAGAAAGTTTCTTTTTTTAATGCCTGTCTGCAGCATGTGATTGAGAAATCAAATGCTGTCCCTGTGGCATGACACAAAAAGGAAACCTAACTTCCTACAATTTGTCCAGTGAGCAGACAATAGCACACAAAAATCATGTCATGTCTCTATTTAACCTTTTCATGGAAATACAGGCAATAGACAAACCTCAGGGGAAAAAGCATACCCGTGTTCATATACCTTTTTTTAGAGAGAGAGCTAAAGGAGACAGGAAAAAAATGAAATTGTTTTGATTTTGTCATTTCATATTAAAAGATGTACATACAGAAGGAAAGAGATGAGGGTTGAAGAGATGAAGAAAAATTCTATTTTTATAAAATTTCAAAAGGTCTATGTCGATCTGAGTCGTCTGACTATCAACTAAACTGAAAAATATGCTGTCTGCTCGTCTGTGTAGTCAGTAGCGAAAAAATAAACAAAGGCTTTGGTAATCTGAAATCTGTATGTACATTTACACACAGCCCCCCCCCAAAAAAAAAATTAAATAAATATATATATTTATAGACAGGTGTATACTGCAAATTGACCACTGTACCAAGGGCCTCTAGAGGGCCTTAACCCAAATTCATACTAAAGAGGATAGTTAAGCAGATAATTCGATCTTGAACATACTTGTAAACAGATTAAAGTTCACCACTGAAAATTCCATTAAAATCTGTTGACAAATAACAAAGTTAAATTCTAAATGTTATGTTTTAAATTGTATTTGGTCAAAAGATATTTTGAAATAAATATGATTTGATAAAGAAAAAGATGATGTCATGGCCCCACTTTCCCTTTTCTTATGTTTTTATAAGAAAACAATTATTTCATATTTACATACTAAATCAGTAGTTAGTCATTTCTATTGAATAAACATAACAAAATAGGTGGGGATATGACATTATCATCATCTTGCTCATCGCAAAAAGTGATTTTTTTTATATTAAATTCCCACAGACATACAGTAGTAGACACCTGCTTTCACTGTAATACAAAATTTTAAAATGTCATATCTTTGTTATTCTACTTTACAATTTTACATCTGTGAAAATCACAGTATCTGGATGCTGTACATTGTAGTACCCCTTCAGTAGCTGATTTACCATGGACATTTCACTATAAGCCTTATAGTGAAAAAGGTGTGTTCAATGTCGATTTTCAAATTTAACAGCAACATGAATCATGATTGAAAACGCAATAAACAAAACACAGAACACAAACACCATCAGGGGTGCAACGCTCAGTGTTGAAAATATAAAGCTGATTATAACTCGATTGTCTTAAAAACCTATATCGGCGTTAAAATTTTCCTTCGAATCACGATCTGAATGACGTTTCCTCTTACGACGGGGAATGGAAGGCATTCAACACACCCTTTCTCTCTCATTATATCCATGTTTTGTAATTATGTTTTCAACCATGATTCATGTTGCTGCTTAAATTTGAAAATCGACATTGAATGAACACATCCTAAAATAGATATATCATGGTTAAAGGTCAAGTCCACCCAAGAAAAATGGTGATTTGAATAAATAGAGAAAAATCAAACTAGCACAACGCTGAAAATTTCATCAAAATCGGATGTAAAATAAGTTATGGCGTTTTAAAGTTTCACTTATTTTTCACAAAACAGTGATATGCACAACTCAGTGACATGCAAATGAGACGGTCAATGATGTACGTCACTCACTACCGGTATTTCTTTCGTTTTTTATTGTTCGAATTATACAATATTTCATTTTTTGCAGATTTGACAATAGGGACCAACTTGACTGAATCATATAGTTTTAAGCAATGCCAGTTCCACATGTTCATGGAGAGATCAAGCGTTGTTTCACTTGACAATGAGGAGAAAATTAGAACATTTCATGTAATAGAATACAAAAGAAATAGTGAGTGGATGACGTCATCAGTCTCCTCATTTGCATACCGACCAGGATGTGCGTATAACTGTTTTGTGAAATTAAGCAAAACTTTAAAATGTCATAACTTTCTTATTTTACATCCGATTTTGATGAAGTTTTCAGTGTTTTGCTTGTTGGATTTTCTCTTTTTATTCAAATTAACTTTTTGTTGGGGTGGACTTGTTCTTTAAACATGTTAGATTACCTAATTTATGATACTGGTTCTTTAATGGTGCAGAATTTATAATGAACTGGAAGAAAGTAATAAACAGATGTGGCTTCTGCAGGCCACCCATATCATCTCATTAGAACCGACAAACAAGGCTTGTTTACTACCTCTCAGAAGCACATGTCCATACTCATTAATTTGTAGGTCACATGCCAAGGAAGCTACACCTTTGATAGCCCTATAGGTTTAATAGACAAGACAGTCATTTCTAATAATAAATAGTATGACTCTGGTACAGTACTATATACATACATGTAGGCCTACAAACATGTATCATACACAAAGGAATAAAAAAAATACTAAGTGAGATCCCTCCACTTCTTCTTGTGTTCAGATTTTTAAAGTCAGATTGTGTTCTTAGTTATTAGGATTATTTGAATTTACATACATGATTATCGGCCCATTATATTTAAGTTGTATGTTCGCCGATTATCTATTTATTTGTATGTATAATTGATTTTTCGTAATGGTGTATTCACTTTCAGTTTCTTTGTTATTCTTTTAGTGAGATATCTTGTACTTATATTCTTTTTTTCCCTTCTTTCTTTAGCGCTTTGAAACTTTCTAACATGTATAAAGCGCTTTATGAATTTTGTATACTATTATCATTATTCTATATATCTGTATCAAGTATAGCCTGTCGGTGTGTTTGAAATCAAGTTTTACAGACATGGATCAATCTGATTATTTATGTCTGGGACTGACCAAAAAGTTGTCACCAGGGAGGGTAACCTCGAACCCTCTGCATCAACTAATTTCCCCCATATATGCACAACAATTTCCAATAAATGCAATGACAATTAACTTTATAACCTGTATTCCGCATATAGGACTAAAAGGTTTGTTCAGAGTACAGGTGCAGTCCATATGGTCTTAATTTCCAAATATTCAATGAAAAATAATATAGAACAGGTGAATTCAACCTTGATGACTTAACTTGTGGAAAAGAAGAAAAATTATGTATGAGAAAATTGGGATACGGTTTTACCTTTTTTTTTTTTTTTTTTATTGAATTTTTCTCATGTATTTTACCACTTGTTGGATGAACACACCCTATCAACAAAATATTCTTTTTTGTAGGGGTCCATGAAGACCCTCTGCATTCTGGTGCTATGTATAATTTACAAATATGGAGAAGGATGAGGGTATTAAATCTTGTTAAGACCCACTGGAGGAGAAGTTGATAAAAGAGATAAAGTGGCTACCCTGGGTGAATAAGACATATTATTAACAAAATACTCAAGACAAAAATGAAAAAAGACAATAATTTTGTCACACTGAATTTCTGACAGTGTTGTTGAAGCATAGGACAAATTTAGTGAATGAATGAAAATTTGATCAATTCCTAGTGGATAATTTTTTGTGAAATGTATAGAACACTCCACTAATTGGCTCATTCTGAGATTACAGTAGACCAATTTGATCAATGCATGAAGCTAAACAAGTTTACAAATTGGATCAGGGGGAAAAAATTGGCTTCAATGTGCAAAACACATGAGAACAGTTGGTAAGATCATTGACTAATTTATCGTAAACTAGGCGCCATAATAATTGTATCAAAATGAACTTGAGCTTTATTACATTGTTGTGAGAATCAGTCGCCTAAAAATAACATTTTTTTTTCTATATTCACTCTACCCTTCATTCCACCCCCCCTCTCTCTCTCTCTCTCACTTTCATAGCCTAGCCTTTCATTCACCCAAAACACAAGAAAGAAAACATGTCTGTAATGTGATTATTCCCAATGTGATTAACAGGATGAGAATATTGCGGGGAGCTACAGTATTAATTATGGAAGAAAAAACAGGCTGCAACATCGTCAGAACAACAAAATCTTATTAGCCAACAAACCGAGTAATTATTTCAGCATGTTGGCAATGGGAGAACAGCAGGATGCTCAGAACTAGTTTTTTCCTCCTCCGTCAAGGCTATGCTCATTAGGGGGCTTGCATGTTCCACTTCATGAATATTGTGGAACTCCTGGATACATAGGATTCCAACTGCACTACAAATATTCTCAAGAACTTTAACTTGTTGTATACTTAAATCAAATATTACACCATTTAACAAAGCCATTAATACAGAAAAAAATCTGGTCACAACTTTAAGAAAACTAAAGATTTACAGAATGACATTAAAAACTAAATGTTTAGGGCCTACAATCTACTGTGTAATTTTTTCCTTTCAAAATGATATAGAAGAGATACATGTAACAAGTACTCATACGATCAATATTTATATACAAATGTAATGCTGTAAATATCATGATCAAATAATTATGACAAACAGCAATTTGTATAATCTTTTGTCTCGATACTGTACATGTGGATTTAATAAAAATTTATGCGCAAATCATGGACAGTTTTCCCTTCCTTATCCACTTTCTCTAGACACATAAACACAATATGTATGTAGTGTATATTTAGTGGTTTCCTGTTCTGCAAGGGATGTTTTTGTTTCCTCCAAACACAATGGCAAAATTACTGTGACAGGAATCAGGCCTCAAGTTCACCCAAATAATCAACGGAAGAAAAAACAAAACAATCTGAGAACAAATGTTGCCAAGCAAAGCATCTGCCTTATTACAGGTCCTATGTTGAAATGACTTTTACATCCGGATGAATGGATATGTGGCAACCATTATACTATTTGTCGGTTTCCTTATCTTTGTGTTTTAAGCTGGCATGGTGTAATCAAAGAAGCATTATATTGTCAATAATATGCTGACATGTACCTGAAGTGCAAAAGCAATGTTAAAAGTTGTGTTTACTCAATTTGTAAAGAACCCAGTGATTCTAGTTTTTACACGAGGTCAATCTTGTAAACTTTGGTCAACATTGATCTCATTTAAGATGTGTAGGTCCATCAAACTTGACTTTATGTCAAGAAGCAAAAAGAAATTGAATATTGTGTGGCCAAAAAAAGACACAAACTCGCGGCTCATTTTATGAATGGAAGTTTGAATTACAATTTTTGTCATCTGTACATGTATCATTGTATGTATCCTGTTTACTGTGTATTTAAGCATACAAATACTTGCCATCAAAGTTGTGTAAAATATCACGTTAGTGCCATTGCATAAAACTTTCCGCTTTTTTTTTTCTTTCTTTTTTTGGTTATTATTATTTATATTTCTTTTTTCTAATGACGTTATGATTACTTGTAAATAGTTTAATCATGTTTGATTTGTTATTTTTGTTTATACTTGGTCTGTGTTGAACCAATAAAACATATAAATACACACATAAAAAGTTTACTTTATGTACTGTATAAAGCCATGAGTACCCTGTTATCAGTTTGAAAAAGATGAAATACCAATAACTAATCAGACTAGTCAACTTCAAAAAGAAACTTCAATAAACAGGTGTATGAATTCATATACTCATAGCTCATCTACAGGAGCAAACAAACTAGCATGTATGTGTGTGGGGGGGGGAGGGGGGCATTACAAGAAACTGTCTGTATGCATGTGGTAGAAATCATCTCTTTACATTTGATCTTCATTCAACGGTGCAAAAATAAACATTATTTCACAATGGGATACAGATAGAGCACCTGAAGTAATCCATTCAAACACAAGACTTGACAAACCGATTGAGAAGACAAACTGAAGCGAATCATTGGCCATGACAAAAAGCGGGACTCGAAAAAGAACCTTTTGAACAGAGAGAGAGAGAGAGAGAAATAAAGGTGGAACAAGTTGTTCTGAATCGGGAGCATGGAGGTATGAAGTTCACGTGTACAGAGAGAGACAACCATTAAATAACTGGTTGTCTCGGTTCACTCAAGAGAATCATCACTAGTCTTATTTCAGAAATCATCATAATTCTGCTAATAATGTGAAAGATTAGTGCTATTCCATAAACACACTTCAGTGCTTTTTTTTTGTAATGTCCCTTCATCTTTCAATCCATCACTTTGTAATTCAGAGTGCAAATGTGAGTTCTGGACACTAGTAATACTATAGTACGTTCCCAATGTGGAGCATCAAGATTTCATTTTGATCTATAATATTCCAGTGAAAGACAAACGATTCCTCAAATACTGCTTGGGTGGAGGCTAAACAGGACAGGTACTGTGGGAACAAGGTACCAAGGGCAACATAATGTGGTTAGTGAATGGAGCGATGCACACCAGTTCATCCTTACTGGAGACAATACAACCCAAGCTTTAGTCTTGACTAGCAACCAAATCATATTGTCATTTTGTTGAATATTATTTACTACTTACACCACCTCGCTCATATTAGAAGGGTGAATTTCAAGGCTCTCAACACTTCAGCAAGAATACTTTGCTTTTACTCACACACTGAACACAATTGCAATTCAGATGTATACAGGATCCAAAACTCACTTGTGAAATGAACTGGAAGGGCCTATTAAAACAAGGCAATAAAAATAATTCCATTTTATGCAATCAGAAGTGCAAGTATTACTTTTAATATAAAAACAAGAATCATTAGAAAATACCATAATAAATAATGATCAAGCAAAAAATCCAGGTAAGCATTTTACCAAAGGATGGATGAATGAAATTGATAAATCTTTTTTCACTGCAGTACTTGTGAGCAAATCAATATGGAATATATTTTCCTCTAATAATAACCAAAGTCCTTTACAGTAAAAAAAAGTTGCTCTTCATAAATACAGCATACACATAGGTCAAATAAAAAAGCTGAGCGCTAGAAAAAACACATCGATACCTAAAATATCTCGTCTCTAATCCAACAGGAGTTTAGCACTTGACAATCCAGTAGTATGAAGACAATAACCTCAAATAACTGTGGTCTTTAAATGAACACAAACAGATAGTGCCTTTTAATTGGAGGGGACCACAGTTGAAGAAAGTTCTTAAACTACATATTATGCATTTCCAGTGTATTCACTATTTCAATTTGGTGTAGAAACAACAAAAGTTATTTTTAACTTTAAATAAAACTTAATTTTTAAGAATCAGGAATTCTGGCAATATTATTTTCCTGGGCCAATCAGCATCTCATGAAGGAGCATTAATCATTCTGATGTCAATATTACATTCATTGTTTAGAAGGGGTGGAGAGATCAATTTTGAACTCTTCAAAAGGATTGAATCATTTTGAAACATGAAGCTTTAACATGAATAAATACTAACATGTAAAGTGGACGAGGGGCAGTGGTATGCAAGTATGGGGGATAGGAAGCAAACCTCCTGCTGTTTGATTTTTAAAATGGAGAGAGAAAAAAGAAAAGAGGAAGAAAATGGCAAAATGATGAGCATGGAAAAGATACCAGGCTCATGTAACCCTCCATTGCCCCCCCCCAAAAAAAAAAATGAATTTTTTAGGTCTTCTTGCACCCCCCTCTCCCATCAATCAAAATTGCACTGACTAAATCTCAATTCTGGTGCATGGGAAAACAAGCAACCACTTTCAGTCAACAAACATAAATTAATTAAGCAAACATATACATTTGATTTTTGTTGTACTCATAAAGAATATCTGGTGTACGGAAGGGCCTGGTGGTTTTATTTTATATACAACATCCTGTGAATAAAACAAGCCTTGTGCCCTAATTTCTTTATCTTGAATGCGGGATAAGAGGAGGAGGTAAAGAGATGGAGGGAGAAAATAGGATATACTAATGACGAATCCAGCAAAGTAAATAGCAACAGCAGTCGACAACTCTTGTGGACAAACAGTAATATGTGCAGCTTGACAGCTGAGCATTGAGCGCGCTTTGTTGTCCTAGCCTCTCTCTCTCTCCCTTCATGAACAGGCTCTAGCAGCCATTTGGCTAGGTAAACAGCATGAACAAAAAAACAACCCTTGGGTAAACAAACACACCCGCTTGCTCACAAATTTCATATATTGGAAGTGGATTCAATTTCCTGTGCATGGACAAAATGCACTTGATTTTAATGGGAACAATTTTTTTTCCATCCAAAATCTTTTATACGGAGGTATCTTTACAATCAAAATAATATGAAGCTGAATCACTTATGATCTTGGGCTTGTAGGACAGACAGAGACTTGGAAAACATGATTCTGTGTGTTTAACGCACATGTATTAATAAATTACACCTGGAATAAAAAAAAAAATGTCTTCAAGAACCATCCTGCTTTTCACCAACTCCAAGTCAATATTCCCGGAATATGCACAACTAATGTAGATTTTAGTGCTTTTATTTGTTGATGTGGCTGGATTGAGATCCAGAGAGGTCTTGATATTTACTTCAAATCCAAATGTTTTAAGAAAATTTTTCCAACCTATACAATTAACATGTTATAATTAAACCCATCTACTGCATTTTAATTCCTACTTTGTTTAGCTGTCAACTTCTTTTTTTTTCATCCACTTTTGCGGCTGTTGTCCATGTGTTGTTTATTTCATTTTGTAATATATATCTGCGTTAACTTTTGTATGCAGGAGTCAAGATCTAAGTATGGCTTCTAGCTATTTTTTCTACCAAAATTGCCATAAAAATATTTGTTATGTGTATTTTCTTGTGTTCTTATTTTTACTATCATCCTTAAGTACACATGTTTTAACGTGAATGAAAGAAAAAAATTAAATATTCACATCCACTGATACCTGTATGCACATGCCACATCTCACGGGCAAGGGCTGTTGCACTTTTTTTTTCTTCTAAAAGAACAAAGGAGGAAGGGAAAAGGAACTAAATGGACCACAGAAATGAAATCCCTGAATACACAGAAGTGATTTGCTGCCATTCATGGTGGTTACCCATTCAGTCCTTAGGGGTCAAAAGGTTAGCAAGCTTACTACCAAATTTTCCCATCTAGTGTCAGGTTACAACGAGGCTCTTATTGAAGCCTGAAGTACTCAAATTAGGGGAATAAAAAGAAAATATTTCAGATTTTTAAAAGGCTAAACTTTTGTAAAGTTAATTGTATGAATCCATATTTCAGTCATTTCAAACAGAAGATGAGACAAAGTAGGGTGGGTCAAAATAATGCCCATCAGATATGGATGCAATAATGACATGGACACCTACATTTTTTTTAAGAATAAACACTTGTAATGAAATGAAAGCAAGAACAATCGTTGACAAAAATCATCCAATCATTTTTGCATTTCAATGAAAAAAGGTGAAAGCAATAACTGTAAATAAATAATAAATGTACAAGTGTGTGTGTCTTTTTTAATACTGTTTCTCAGTAGGCCAACATATCTAGGTCTCATCATTTCAGGGGATATGCAGGTGGGATATGGTCTGTTACAGTAGTCTTGTAGACATACCATGCACATACATATCTTTGGCAAAAGGAAGTAAGTTACAAAAGTATCATTTGTTGTAAAAAATGACCAACGTGTGTTCGTCATTTACATAGGCGTCAGTGAAATTTAACAGCATATTTTCTTCAATATCTTTCCATAGAATGATAATTTCTTCCCCAAATTTTGCCTGAACGTGCAACATACAGAGGGTGTTTCAGAAAACAATAACTCAAATTTGACTGATGTGTCACTTGCTTCCTTATTGTTTGGAGTGGTGAGTCAATCATTTTGTGTGTGTGTGTATGTGTGCAAGTGAAAGTACATTATGTTCTTCATTGTTCTTTGTTCATACAACTTTCAATAAAAAAAAGAAGTAAATACATTCATTCTGATTATGTCAATAATCTACTTCATGTTGATATGAAGAACTACTAAGACTCAAACAGAAATACCTATCAAAAGATTGAATAATTTTTTAGATTTTAACATTCCCATAAAAATGGCAAACATCAATATGAAATGATATGGTCAATTACTCACCGCTACTCAACTCCCCAAAAAATGAAATTAAAAAAAAATATACTACTGGTGAATAAGTAAAGAGAAATTGGTATGATGATGTGTGACATTTATGAAGTGAAAAAATAGCCAGACATTTGAAATGCCAGAGGGCAACAAACAATGTACGTGTACATGTAGGCCTATATGTAACCTACTGTACAAAAACAGAATCTAAAAGTAGTTAAAGTGACCAATAAGCAAAAAACAAATCAAAACAAAAACTCCAGTCATTTGTAATTTATTGAGGCTTATAACTGATACTGTACCATTTACAGTATTCATAAATCTAGTAAACAGCTGAAGTCAACACATCATTAAAAAAAAAAAATTAGCCGAGGTAATGTTAGTACATCAAAGACTAACAAAGAAAAGCATGCATGGGCACACTATCCTTACTTTATAGGAACTGATCAATCTACCGATTTTTGTTAATTACAATGCAGCTACTACATTTCATAAATAAAGAAAATCTTACAAGTCAGAGTTGCCATTACAAGTGTTTCAAACAAAAATCCATTTTTTTAGCATGACCTTGTCCTTGCAAAGTAGAACTGAGAATATGGTGCAGACTGCATGGATGCCTAGGCTTATCCTGTTCTTTTCCCAATGTATTCTCTTGGTCCTGGGACCCATTTCATAGAGTCACAACCATGACAACTAGTATGGTAACTTTGCAACAATGGCAACTAACGTTAAATCTAGTACATGCAGAACTACCATATTCAGTATCCGATCACAATGAAGGTTAATATAAAGGCAAAGTTGAAAAAGCTGTCTTTAAATGGTCCATTTTTTTTTTTACTTTACTTTCATTTCATTTTTTTTTTTCCAGTTTTTTGTAATCCTGTCTACCAGGCCCAGGGTTCATTAAATGTCAATTCATTTTGCATTCCAGTTCCACACTCAACAGTAAACTCAATCAACCAACTTTTCTATCTCGGTATACTACATTGTACATGATGTATTGTAACTCAGTGCTATGTGAGTTGCAAGGCTGCATTTTAATTTCTAGGTCCTTGCCTTCTGAAGTTCTGTAGGCGTACTCCATTCACAATCATTGTCAATTTAAACTTAATTAAAGATACGAAGTGAACAGATCTATAATTTCTGTATAATAAATTACTTTTATAACGTTTAAGAACAGAACAATCCGGTAGTAGGTCTAACATACGCGACGCATTATACGAGCTCTATTTCAACTTCAACTCAAATTCAAATTTCAATACTCGACTCTTAATCTTATGAAGAAAGTCGCTTCTTCGCCATCCCATCGATGCTACACGGGTTAACATGCCGAAACTGTCGGCGTACAAAACCGCTGTCGTCTGCTGGTTACATGGGGTTGAAAATGGGGTTTTCAAATGTCTGGTAATGTCAGTGATAAAAATTGTTTCATAATTCCGTAAACATGTAATAGTGTGATCTGAATGCTGTAGTTACATTTTCAAAAGTCAAGTCTTTGACCTAAAAAATGAGATATTGTCTAGTGCGCAAATTTACTTGAATGAGCCAACCTCCGGTCACATGTTATCATCACCCACGAGGGGCATATAGGAGTGCGCGATACAATACTGCGCGTGCATTTCCTATGCAAATTATTTATCAGAATAGAAAGCCATTGACGGCACAAATAACAACAAAATACATGGTACAATACGAGATATTTCGAAAATAACAGGCATCGACAGTGTTTCGAAGTTAAAAAATGATAGAAATGGTCCTTACCTTATTGGAGATGCTCTCCCACAAATCATCAAGGCGTAAAAGAAACCGAAATCTGTTCGAATATTGAATGCAAAAGACATCGAGCCTGTGTACGGCTTCTCACCGGACCTGACAACGATAAACAATGGAAATATCCATGCGCTTGAAAGGGGATTTGTCGTTCAATTTTCTCACAATTATCTCCGAACATATGATCACAAAGTACAAACATATTTGTTATTATGCCTTAAGATTCAAACGAGTCCATATAAACTGGCAAAAAGTCTACTTAAAGGGCAAACATTAAATTTCTGGTCTACATGGTCGTGTACGAATTTTGTTGTTCTTAGGTGCGCTTCGTCTCCTATTCATGACGTCAACAGTGTCACCTGCTGTGTAAACAAACCATAATGCAACGTGTAAATTACCTTAAAATGCAGCGCATTGCAGTCTGTTATTTTATGGTGATGTCTGGGAGGTATCTAAAGGATGCAGTTTCGAGGAATAATGTCTGTATGTTCACCAATCTCATCGTCTCCCTTTTGCACGCTTTTTAATACATTACATCGCCAGCTAGCAACTCGTTTCGTGTAGTATCATACCAAAGCTGACTAACTGGCCCAGGCCCAGGGACCTGGTATATATAGGTCGAGGGGATAATAACACTTCAAAAGAGATGGGAGGTCGCTCCATCTCAGACCGATTATAAAGGGATTATAATAAAGCGTTGAGACCAACGACATCTTTGTCTGATTAATGAAGGGGAAGCAAATTTGACTGAAATTAAATGAAGATTTCTTTTTGCCCAATCATTGTTTGGATTGGGAGTCTAGGAGAGAAATGTTAAATGGTAACCCGGGTACATCGCATAAATAGCCAAGGACATTATAAAGCCTAGCGATCTACTTGGCTAAATTAACATGTTCTATGAGACTATGACTTTGATGATTATTATGTAATGAAATATGATTAATCGTAAAAATCATAGCGACGATCCTAAGCTTGGATATGTTACGTGGCGAGCATGGATATACCGCAGATGATTCTAGGGCAGACTAGGCCATGCACTTGTTTTGGTTTTTTTTTTTTTTTTTTTTTTTTAAATAATTATTTTTAATGCTCAATTTTCCAATTGCTGCGGAACGGTTTTGAAGAGGGAAAGGAGCTGACCATAGACAAAAAAAATCACAAGATTTTGATTTTTACCCTTTTAAACACATTGGCCCGTATTTTGAAGTCGGCCCGGGTTTAACTTAAACTCAGGTTTAAAGTTGTGGTTTAAGTATGGATAGCCAATTGTTACATAAATCACTAACAGTAGAGATATAATATTGCACCACATTTGGCTCTCAAATCATTCACAATTGTGTAGGAAGTATAAAAAGATGATTGTCTTCAGCATCGATGAATCAGGAAAGAGCACAGTCAACATAAGAAACATACAACTTAATTTTTAAAAATGACACATTTGGCTTCCCATAATTTTAGCGGGCACAGAGTTAGACCATGGTCTAAGTAACCAGACTTCAGAATACGGGGCCTTACGTTTTACTGCCCATACCCCACCTCACACCTGCACACTTACCTAAACCCGTAGAGCTAAGCTGCTTCTCGCTGGTAAACTAAAGCTTTATGGAAACATAACATGTATATACCCATATACATAAATCACATATCAATAAAGATATCAGAATAAGTCAGACAATAGGTGAAAAAAGGGAAAATCGTCTGAGGGCAATTTCTGTTTCTACCGGCGAAAGCATTAAAAAAATGAAGAATCAACATGACCCGCTTAGAAAGCATGCATTTATAAGAGCGTACCTCCATCCTATGAACCGGGCAAATTTATGGAACGGAGAAGGGGGGGGGGGAGAAAGGATCAGGATAAAAGAGGAATATAATTTTTTTTTCTATTAATCTCTCCCTCCTATTTAAAGCCCTTATTTTTTTCCTCCACTTTTCTTTTGTTTAATACGTTCCACCATACCAATTTAGAGGCCTATAGAGTTGATTGTAAACTCTGAACGTGTCTTTGGTCGACATCATACAGAATATAGTCATGAATAAGATATTTAATATGTTTCACGACCGCACTATTTTGTGAAATTCATTGACGAAAGTATAGCAGAGTTTGTTTCTCTCTCCTTGTTTCTCTTTCAGTAATTAAAAAATCAAATATCTAATTCATAATTATTTATCATAGCGTGCAGGGCATGGGCAAAATAATTATGCGGCAATAAACAAACAATGCGACAGTTATGGGTATTGATAACACGAGAAGTGAAAGTTAATCTATCATAAACACTGCTAAATGTTTTCTTGAATTATTATTTGCATGTCACGGCGTCAAGAAAACAATAATAATGCATTTTTAGAACGGTCAAAAGTGAAAGTAATTCTTGTTATCATTATGCAAAATGAATTATACTTTGGTAATATCAAATAATTTTTTATGGCTATTCACCATGTGACATCCATCATAAGTCGGATACCAAAGCGCTGTTACTGGTTATTTTTTATTTGTCCTGTTTTATAACAGTTATATTTTAGACTTAATTGAACAATGGCGAACAGATGGGGCCTTGGGGGCCATGGCCCCCAAAACATTTTACAACCAAAAAAGTGAGGAAAGGAATTATAAAGAAAGGGTTGAATATGATATTAGTTTCTGAGTATAATTTCAAAATTTATTGCAAAATTTGATTTTTGTTTTGAAAAGGTCAATTATATGCCCCCATACACCACGTTTGCCCCCCTCAAAATTTTTGGTTCATTACGCTTGTATGTTAAACACACATTTCTTGGTCATCTGAATGAAAGGGTGAATATATGAACATGAAGTTTGTTAAAAATGTCAAGTCGCAAAAAGTAACAGAAAAGGGCGTTATTATAATTTCTTGCTCAGGGGATGTGGGTGACACTCATTATTATTATTTTGGTCAGCAAATTTGCATACCGCTGCTGTGCTGATCAGTGCTTCCACTTGCAAGGAAATTTCCTTGTTTAGGGAATTTTAAGAATTTTTTGACTCCACAAGGATTTTTTAAAGGAATTTTGACAATTTTTTGGCAAGGAATTACAAGGAAAAACGAAAAAGGCAAGGAATATTTAAGGAAATCCAAGGAAATCTGAGAATTCAAGGAAATTGATTGAATTTCGAGGAAAACAAAGAAAAAAATAATGATGAATCTTAAAAATGTTAAATTTCTCATACAATAAACGACTGGATGTCAGACTACTAAATCCACATTTATTTAAATTTTCTTAAAGACGTTTCTGTTAGTTCTGTTTCTTTACTTTCTTCTCTGTGCCTGATCATACACCGGGATCATACAGCAACTATTAAAGGCTTATAGCATTTGATCTGTCGATACATGTATGCAACATTCTACACGATCAGTGTAACAACTAGGCTTGTAACGCAAAAATATTTAATTCAAGGAATTTTGTCCAAATTTAAGGAAATTTTGGAGTTCAAATAAGGAATTCCAGTTTTAAGTTGTGGAAGCACTGGTGCTGATAAATCTCAAAATTTAAATATTTTGACGACAGCTCAGAACAAGCTTGATTTTAGAGATATAACGTGGGTAGCTACCTTCTTTTGCCTCGAAAGAGTTCTTCACAGGTATCAGGATACCACTTTCAGGCAATATATGAGAGTGCCACCATTGCTACATTACAGCCTTATCGAAGCTGCCCTCATTTTTAAAAAAAATTGAAATACGAGGTTTCATTCATCAGTCCAGCCATGATATGCCGTCGGAAAAACAAATAAAAAGGGGAGTGAGGTCGGTTAAAGGCAGAAAAAGGGAAAGAAAGTTACATTCTCTTTCCCTCTCCTTTTATTGTTTTCTTTCTGAATTCCACACGACGGCGTCAAGGTTTTTTTTTTTTTATACCTTGTTACCAATAATGCATATAGCATTTCCATTTATTTGAAAGCAGGATAAAAGGGCATTGTAGATTAAATGCCTTGCTCACGGGCATATAGCTGCCGCGGCCGGGGATTGAACCCCGGACTTTTTCATGTATAGCCAGGCGCCTTAGACCACTCGGCCACGGCACCTTCTTCGGCACATCAAGGCGATGTGCCGAAAGGAATCGAAATAAAATATCTTACAAGCACTTACTCGCTTCGCTCACTCCCATTGTACGCTGTTTGTATATATTTTCGTATAATGTTTCCTCGTGTGGTCAGGATTGCCTCGGTTGGCAAACAAAGTTATATCAACTACCGAGTAGGCTAAGTTAGAAAACAAAACCTTTACACCTAAAAAACCGCCAGTTTAGGGAAATGAAAACACGTAATACTAGTACATTAAGTTTATAAAATTATTATGCTCGGAAAAAGAATAACGTGATATTACTATTTCTTGCGATATTAAATCCCACTCAATCCGGATGTATTCTTTCTGTGATGTCAAATTGATTAGTGTCAAAGTAAGATATGGTTGTACAGTTGCAGTAAATTTCATTAATTCAATTAACATGAGAATCGTTTTTTAGTAATAAAAAAAATCAGGTCGCGCTTCGCGCTCGAGTCAATTAAGTAAGATACGCATCCATTACGCCCATGGGAATGCCCTGGCAACAACGATCAGTTTATTTTATGAAAACGACACAATCTATCAACAACATCAAGTTTTAAATCAATGAATTTACAAAACAGCATGAAACAATATTATATCGAAACCAATGTACTGACAACCAACTTCAAAAGCAACAAAACAATTAGGAACGTTAAAGGCTAATGAAAACTAATTTGCTTCCTTTCAACCAACAATTATGTCAAAATTTGAAAAGACATCAATATAAAGTGCACCCATATCAAGTTGTAAAAGTTTTACTGTTGATTTATTTTCTTTTTAATTGGGTAGTCATTAAAGTTGTTGATTGTTGTTGGCTTATTAATTGTTTCAAATTTCATTAATGTTGGTCATAACGATCACCAGTTTATCGCTTTGGTCGTGTAGATTGAGTTTCGATCTGTCAATATTGTGTTCAGAGAACTAATTAACTATTTTAATAGGAAGCCTACTTACTAGTTGTGTATGTGTGTGTGTGTAAGTCTTTGGGGTGGTGGGGTGGGGTCATTCTCATCCCTCCACTTCCCCTCCCCAGCCCTCTCCCCTCCCCTCGCCATTAATTCCCTGCTGGCATCTTTCTTCATTCTATTCTCCATCTCTTTCATTCGACTTTCACCCGTTCCAACCCCCCACAATTTCTCTTTTATGCAAACAACGTATATATTTTAGGTGTGTGTGTGTGTGTGGGGGGGGGGGGGTGTCAGCTGTTCTTTTCCTCCATCGTGTTCCATCTTTCCTTAGCCCGACTCTACAGCCCTTCACCCCTTCACCCCTTTATCTCCCTCCATCTCTCTATTAGTATTATCATTCCCACTCTCTTCCTATTTTTTTTCTCTCTTCCTCTTTCTTTCCCCAGATTCCAAAATCCCTTTAATTGATTAGAAATGATTATTATTTCAGTTTCTCCACTCATTTTCGCTCGAGAAATGAAAGGACTGAAACAGATCGGGTTCATGGAGCTGATCAATCATAGCAATTTAATCGCAATAAAACAAATAGGATTGTCAAAAATTGGATCGATGGACAGCGCCATCTGTGTCAAGAAGCACAAACAACACGAGATTCTTTGGAATGATACAAACACCAACACACAAATGGTTGTTTTATTTTTCTGTCATTCATAAATGATACAAAATTTTCACAGTATACTATATATTCAATATAAAAAATATACATTTCAATGATAAAATTAATGATATAAGGAAGGCATATAATATTGAGTAGATGCAAAATAATAATAATAGAAAATAATTATAGTTCATTCAACACTTTATATTTGCAAAAGGGCTGTCATTATAAGGAAATGCGATTTAAAAACATGTCAGCCCCTAACAAAATTCATGAAAATAATTTGAATCATAATACACTAAGGCCCGTATTCTGATCGCGGGTTTCATGCATTTAGAGTCTGGTCCAAAATTATGGTCTAAGGAATATTGTGTCACAAATCTCTAATAGTCAATAATGACTATTAGAGATTTGTGATATTTATCAACCAATTTGACACTCAAAATAATCAACTACTTGGGATTAAAGTATTCCACGCCACCATGGCCATGATGGCATGATGAAAAAGCACATGCAGTGAGCATAAATAACAAGCAATTTTAACACATTTTTGACATTTTCG
The DNA here is from genome assembly GCF_037042905.1 of Lytechinus pictus. Classification (NCBI taxonomy): domain Eukaryota; kingdom Metazoa; phylum Echinodermata; class Echinoidea; order Temnopleuroida; family Toxopneustidae; genus Lytechinus; species Lytechinus pictus. The sequence goes on along the minus strand of NC_087247.1, from coordinate 13,247,810 downwards.
ACTTTCCATAATTTTATCACAGAGTTATACCGCATGATGGCCTTAGCTAAACCCGATTTCAGAATACGGCCACAAACCTGTTTAAACCGGCGCCACACTGGAAGTTTCTCTTTGAGAGTTTGAGGGTACAACTGTTTTTTAATGAGCCCTTCTGCACCTTATAATGATGTCTTTGCTAAATAATATTGACTTTATTGGATTGAGGAGATACATGCCCTTTTGATCTTTTATTATGTACACTAATGGCAAGATCACATTTATTGTAGCAATATGTTATTTGTAAACCAATTCAATTCAATTCACACACACAATCTATAACATTTACACAATGCACATTAAAGGTTGTTTATTTTTTTTGCAGATGGAATGAACGTTATAAACTGATATCACTCCATAATCATATTCAACATTTTTCATTATATTTCCATATCCACAATGAACGGTGACAAAGTATGCATTGCACAATGTAAAAAATCAAACTTAAACAATGAGCTCATTTTTAATCTTGAATTTGGGTCATTTTATAGGCCTAGATTGTATGGACTATTATGTCATTACCATAGAGATATATTCATAATTATTACAGGCAATAGCCTAATTAGCACGCGTTCTCCATGAGAATGTTTCAACAACACTCATGACACTTTACCGTTTGCTGTTCTGACAACTTTCCGTAATTCCTTGATTTTGATTGGCTGAGAAGCACAGATGTCATAGTGTTTCTATGGCTACTATGATAACTGTCGGATAAAACTTGATAATAAAAGAAAAGAAACCGACAGCTTTTCATCAAGATTTTTCGTCTGCCAGACAAGTTGTCAGGTCTGACAACTTTTTTTTTTATTCAGTTCAGTTTAGTTCAAGCGTTTTTATTTCTCATTTGTCAAATGAACAGTTACATGATACAATATAAAACATAACAAAAAATGGTACATGAAAATTGAAGTAAATTGCCAATAACTTTAAGATACATATTTAAAAAATCAATAGATTGATTCCATAAATTATAATGTAGAAAACACGAGAAATGAGACACGAAAAGAAGAAGCACATCTCGTAAAACGTCTGACAGGTCCTTTCATGAAACTCCAGTTTTTAATCGTTTGTTCTTCAAGTTCTCGCTATACCAATCGATCTATTGTCATATTTCGTTCCATTAACAGTGATTATAGTCACTCATTGGAATATTATGTAAATGAAATGCTAGAACATGGTGAAATACTAATAAGCCATGCAACATGTACGTGTAAATCCAATATTTTTAATCGATGCACACTATTATCCCTGGATTATAACAAGACTGTTCTGATCAGGTTTGGGTATTTAAGGAATTTATGTAGGTATTCATGTAGAAAATTCACGAATGTAATAATTATTCACACGTAAATTTTTGAAAGTAGATTAGAAAGGTCGCTGCGGAACTTTGGGAGGATTTAAAATCGAGTAATTATCATTATTTTGAATTCGATATTTAGACGAATCAATAATGAAGGCAGAGATTTGAATGATACCTGGCACAGACAAATCCCTTTATCACTTTATAATCATCCTCACGATCGCACGTTTTGAGTCAGATGTTATAGATCATAATACAATTCGCGATGTAAAAACCAAGGCATCAAGACCGACACCTGGGCCCCGTTGCATAAAAATTACTATTGTTATCTTTGCAAGCCAATGGAAACTACCATGGTAACGATGATCAATAGCCAATCAAAATCAAGGAATCCATGAAAGTTACCATGATGGTAACTTTTATGCAACGGGACCCAGTTGGTGTCCCTATAGAGGACCACACCCTTATAGGTGTTAAATTACACCCTAGAGTTGTAGAGAATACAACTCCGAAAGGTGTTAAAGTGAACACCCAAATGTGTTGTGATAACGCCTGTAGGTGTTGAACAAACTAACACTGTAGATTTAACACTGGTGTAAAACGACTGGTGTAAAATGACGGGTATAGTCCACTATAATGATGAAAACCGATTAACACCATATTATGTGCATAATATAGAATGTTACCGCTCCTTGATTGATCAGGCAGGACCGAGGAAGGAGAGTGCTTTAGGCGGCCACCTCATTCTCTAAAGTTTGGTTTCTCATCTTCCAGTAGTTTATACATGCTTTCGAAATGTGTGATGGCGTTGTATGGGTAACAGTCGTGAGATGCTATCTCCTTGACGACATGAGGCGGTGATGATCGACTCTTGGCACCTGTCGACCGAACCAGCACCTGAAAAATATGAAAATTTGTGATATTGAATTGATACTATGTATCTCTAATCCGGGCAAAGCACAATAACAAACAAATTGATTTATCATTCATAACAACACTTACAGGTCCGTTGGCACCAGTGGCATACCTGGGATTTTTCACAGGGGGGGCAAAACCGTCCGCCAAAAAATTTGACAAGCCCCCCCCCCCCAAAAAAAAAAAAAAGGTCTTCAATCACAAATGATGGATTTCGTACCAGAAAAAAATTTGACAAGCAAAAAAAAAAAAAAAAAAAAAAGGTCTTCAATCACAAATGAAGGATTTCGTACTAGAAAAAAATTTGACAAGCAAAAAAAAAAAAAAAAAAAAAAAAAGGTCTTCAAGCTCGTCAGGGGGGGCAATAAAGGTCTTCAAGCTCGTCAGGGGGGGCAGGGATACGTGTTTTGCATGGGTTGTGGCTCGTCAGGGGGGGGCAGACTGCCCCCTTTGCCCCCCCCCCCGTAGGTACGCTAGTGGTTGGCACACTGGGCAGGGCCGCAGGGGGCGACTTATAGCCCCTAAGAATTTTGAAGTAGTGAAAAGGGGCCTGTTTCATCACATACGTCTGGTCATGCAAACGCGTTTATCCGACCATTTGAGAAAATCGGATGGCCCCCTGAATACCGAAAAGGTCGGATGCAATTCACCCGATGTTTTGTAAAAATTATAGCCAAATAAACAATAAAAGGTTGGGTAAACTAAAATTTAGGGGACCCTTTTCTCGAATGCCATGGTCGGATTTCGCGATTGCCCGACCAGACGCGATAACCCGATGTGATGACACAAACCGAGATAAAGGTGGGGAAGGGGGGAGGGGGGAGGAGGTACAAAGTGAAGGAAGAAGAGTGTAGGATAAAAAGTATGACGTCATCTTTAGTTTTTTATTATAGAATCAAATCACACCATCTATTCATCAGATTTATTTAAGCCTTTATGGTCTTCTATACCAGGATGGGTATAAACAGAGGAGAAAGGGGGAGCGTTAGTGAAAATTAATGGGGAAGAGGGGGAGGGGTCCACCACTAAGAAAAAAATGATAAAAGGAAAGAAAAGAAAAGGGAAAATATGATAATATTTTCTTCTAAATTACTTAATTCATTGTCAAAATCTATTACGAAATTTGCTTTTTGTATATTAAAGAGGGTCAAACGCTCACGACTATAAAATCCGTATACCATGTTTGTCCCTCCAAAAATTGTTTGGTCGTTACACCACACCCGTCGACATTCCAAAGGCTCTAGGCTCCACCCCACCTACCTGAACTTGGGCAGCCCTTTCCATGTAGTACAGAGCATCGAACGCATCGCAGACTCTCTTCCCAGCCGTCAAAAGACCATGCTGGCCCATTATCAAGATATCACGATCTCCCAATGCCCCAGCTAATCTGTCCCCTTCCTCCATCTCGTAAGCTAGCACTTCGTAGTCGAAATCATAGGCAATCCGACCCGAGAATCGCATACTGTTCTGACACATAGTTTCGTCAAATGGAGCTGGTTCGTCAAGGCAAGCTGGTTAATAATTTGTATAAAACAAGGAAAAAGGAAAAAGGCTTTAAAAGTTGAAGCGAAATCTCATTGTTATGTTTTCTAGTTTTATGTGACACTATTCTCAACTTATTTAAAAAATCTGTCCCCATAAACTATTATCATTTACAATTTGACATCATAATAAAATCCAGTCTTCGAGCAGTCTATACTTCTTTCTTTTTACGCACCATGATCATCAAGAGAGTTGCACATTTAAAAAGTAAAATAATTGTCATTACCATTCAATGCTCTACAAATTCAACAACTTGAGTTGTGCCGTCTGTGGCGTTAGAACCCCTCCATCCCCTAAAAGTAGGGGACACGAAACATTTCTGCCTATTAAAAATGTAGTTTTGCGATAGAGTTTGATATATTTAACAAATTGTACTGTTCCATGCCCTTTTCTTTTCCTTTTCTCTTTTCATAGGTCGTATGACTCGTTCTTTTTTTTTTTTTTTTTTTTTTTTTTTTTGGGGGGGGGGGGGTTGGTTGGGGAAAACCCCTCAATTATGCACGCTAGTGTGTGCAGTCGTTGTCTTACCCAAAGCCGTTACGTAAGGTTGGTGTGTATGCATGACTGCGATGGTCCCGTGTTTGTCATATCTGGCCTCATGAATTGGGATGTGGATGCAGACGGCACTCTCCAGGACCACGCCCTCCCCTTCAACCTTTTCACCTGTCTTGAAATCTAGGCCGATCAGAGAAGACGCCGTCACCTACACAATGTAAAACATTCAATTCATAACAGTACTATAATAATGATAACGGTAACGTCATATAATAGGCCTACACGTTTTTCGTTTTCTTTCCCCTTTCTTTGTTTTTATATATTAGTTGGTATTTCCGCAAGCCCTGTTTAAGATATTTGGTATAAACCCCTTTACATTCTAATATGCCAAGCGATCGGCTTGAAAAAGGAGGCCTCCAAAGGGGTACTCCTACATAGTTTAATATCATTTGAATAGAGCAAAGTCAGATGAACGAAAGGTTTGAAGTTTCATCAGAATTGAACAAGGAATAACAAAGTTATGGCATTTTAAAGATTTGCATTATTTCGACGAAGCATGTGGTTCTATCCATGTCTTCATGAATGTGAGCGAACTGATGATATTTTATTACATGAAATCACAATTTTTGCCATTTCAGGTTCGACAAAATTAAATGCCGATAATCTCTGCTGAAACTTATTTTGTTACAAGGGAGCCATTTTTACTAATGACTTTATGCATGAAAATACTTATGATATCATGTGATGAACTAAGTTCAGGGAAAGCAGGGACATGACATCATCAGTCCATTCCATATTCATGACGGCATCACACAATATTGCCATTCAATAACTTCATCATTCTTTATCAGATTTTGTTGTGTTTTTAGCGTTATTTTCATTTAGTTTTACTCAATTTATTCAGATGGTATTATTTTTAGCTGTTATTATTTTAAATCTGGAGGACCCCATTAAGTGACAGGTATGACTCGGCATCGATTCGAACCCACGACTACCGGTCCGTTTAGGGCGGTCGCTAACGTACCAGTGGGCCAACTATATTCAGTGAAAACAGTGATCATACACATTTTTAAGGAATAAAGAAAAATGAATAAGTAGCTAACTTCACATTTTGAATAAGGAACAAGGAACAAGGAATAAGTAGTTAACTTTAATTCACGGTCCTTTTTTGAAATCCAGGATAAATTGAAAATAATGTATAGACCTTTATCTGACAGGAATAAAGAGAGAACGTATCCACTTTTATAATTAGAACAACTATCCCATAATTCGGCAATGTTTTCCACATTAATAAGGATTCCAGTACAAACTGCATCCGGTTTATATACACAGACTACTTCCGCTACTTCCCTAGACTAATGACCCGACATAAGGTCACGGATTGTCCCTACACTGAGGTCACGCGGTAATCTGATTTCGCATTACGTAATAGCCAATGATAACATCGTTTGGTTTGACAGCAGTCGCGCGTAGGTAATTTATTGGCAGTTTTCATGCGGTTGGAACGAGTGACCTCGAGGTCTTTTGACCCCTGATCTGTGGTTTGATCAAGACACTCAATCAGAAACTTCTTTTATTTAGGAGAGCGCCACCTTTTTCGAGCAACCGAGCATCATTTTGCGAAAGTTCGCTGATATAGGCCAGTATCACTGATAATGTGAGGGTGTGAGAATGTGATGGGGAGGGGGGGGGGGGGGGAGCCCCAATAGGTGAAGTCATTTGTATATTCAATTGAACACCTCGGGTATAGAGTTACACAACCCATATTGTTTTTTTTTTTTCGTTTTCAGCCGGAAATTATTCTCTCGTAATCCCCAGTTTCTTGTTTTAAAAAATCAACCTAAATTGATCAGGCAGTCTCCGGGTACTGAATGGATTAAATCAAATATCAATATTTTGTAATTTCATATTTGATCATCATCTTTTTGGAACAGGGGCCTGAGCGAGCCCCTCCAATGATCCAATCACTATTACAGGGCGGTCTCGGTGATTTTTTTTTTTAGCCTCCCGTTCATCCTTCGAATCCTTTTACTCTTCTCCAGGACACTAGACATTTTTTTTGGGAGAATTTATAGTGTAGCTGCAAACATGAACACCCCTAGCTCCCTTGAAATAAGTACATTCCAAAAACACATTAATGCGAATATTGTGACCATCGGGCGCAAAACCGTGAAAATATTTTCCTTGAATACTTTAAAAAGGCGGCACATGATGCATTGGAATCAACAAAAATAAATCACAACTGTTTTAATCAATTTTCATAGGAACATTGACTAACTTTTTGCCATGGTAACCCATAAGGCACGACCAGCATGACGTCATCATCGGTGGTCCTTCCTGGGGCCCTCATTGTGAGATGATTGCAGATACCCTCTCCTAAATCGTAGTGATGAACGGCTCTGTATGCCAGTGCAAGCTCCACCCTTGCTTCGTAGTTAGCCTTTTCTCGTGTTGCCTGGTCCATGGGAGCACTATGAGAGGAGGAGGGGGGGGGGGGGGGGGGGGTGAGACATTTTTTTGTTCATGATTTGGGATATTTTCTGTATGCTCTACATGAAGCTAACGGAATTGGACCTGCGGCCCCAGTTTCAAAAGCAACCAATTATAATATCATATACCTCACTTTGCTAAGAAACCCATTCAACAGAGTTGCTTCCTTAAGTCATGGGACGGCAGAACATTATAATTGATCACTGAAAAGTGGTTATCTAACATTTTCAGATTATATGTTTGAAAGGGGAGGTATCTTAAAGGCACTGGCGGATCCAGGGAGAGGCACAATTAACATTTGTATAGTAAAAATGCCGTTCAAACAGAAGTGTGCCCCCCTTTGAAAGTGAAAATGTTTTTTTTTTGTGCTTGTCAATTTTTTTTCGTCGACGGAATGTCCTTAATTTAAACTTTTGTTTTTGCTTGCCAAATTTTTCCTCCGAAAAATGTTCCCCCCTGGATCCGCCCCTACAAAATCAAAATTATGATTTTAACAGACTGTGTAAAGTCAGGCAAACAAAGCACTAAAATTTCATCAAAATCGGACACGGAATAACAAAGTTAAGACATTTTAAAAGTTTTGTATTATTTTCTATGAGACAATCCTATGCATGTCTTCATGAATATGCAATGACCAAGCTGAAGATGCCATAGTCCCACTCATTCTTTTGTATTTTTTATATGAAATTATATTTATTCGAATTTTGTCCCACAGAAAAAAGAAAGAAAGTTGGATTGACTCTTGATTTAATGATTAAGAGTATCATTGCTGCAAGTAATATTGTATCAAGGTAGACATATACTATACGCACATACAAAACTATGAAAATAATCATTATAATTTTGTATAATAACATAAGAAAAAAAAGTTGGGAAGCGACGTCATCCCAAATATTGCAAATTGAAAATCTAATGAAAATCTAGGTTAATGAGTGATAGATTCTTACATAATATTCAGAAAATAACATTATTTCTTAATATGCTATCATCATCGTTTTCCTTTCATTTCATTTCCTTTTCTCCTCCCTTTTCCTGATATCTTTTCTCGGTCGTGGCACAAGCCCCCCCCCCCCCCCCCATCTATACGCCAGTGAACCTATTGTGATAAATTAATAAGGATGGCCGAAATTTCTGATTTCTCCCCTCTTTAGGAGAGGGGATGAGATGGAAGGGACTATCTGGAATAAAGATGAAGGAAAGAGAGACTACCACACCTCTTTGTGTTTGGATTGGAGACCGATGATTGCCATCTTGAAAGCAACCAACTTGCTTGTTTCTGATAGTTTGCAGCACAAGTACTTCCGCTTAAACTATGGAAGAAAAGAAAAGAAGTAAACTGATGAAGAGCAACAGTAATATGACATCTTATTCTTACGCAAATCATGATAATCATGCAAACAACATTTTGGTAACGTCTTATTAAGCATTTTGTGCCAAAATATATACGAGTACAATGGGTCTGTATACTTTGTACAATGATTTATGTCACGTCTCCTGCCGAATCCGTTGCATCAGTATCTACTCTAAATCTAAATACAAACGAGCGAGGGCTGCGAGAGAGTCGATTTCCCCCCTTTGGTAACGATGTAACTTATTAAAATTCGTCATGGGTCGGTGTGATCCACATACATCTCATATCACGTTTTATTTTTCAGTTTTTCTTTCAAAGATAACTTTGGGGTAACACTGATTGCCGACTGAAGACATTCTATTTCTACTAAAAATTAAATCGATCGACCGATGATAGTTTTACAACATTTTCTCTTTCAATATTCGGGAATGTCTTGGCGGCGTAAGCGAGCATGCTGTCCCAGGGGGCAGATCCAGGATTTTCCAAAAGGGGGGGGGGAGCACATTTTCCCAAGGAAAAATTTGGCAAGCAAAAAAAAAAAGGTTTTCACTTTCAAAGGGGGGGGGGGGGAGCACGGGCCGGTTGTGCCCCCCGGATCCGCCAGTGTGTTGGCCAATATACAAATCAGTCCTTGTTACATTATTACCAAAAACAGTGGCGCAATGAGCCAATAGATTTCAGGGGCACAACATGGCGTCGTTGACATAATTTAATGGCAACGGTGACAAAAAGTTCCGGGCGACTGAAGGGAGCAAAACTTTTGACCTTCTTAAAATGAAAATTTAATTTTGCGATACACGTTTCCTATGGGATTTGTGCATTTTATCAACAATTTGCATGGCATCGCCGTGAAAACCCCCATATCTTCGAAACTACAATAAATTGTTGCCTAGAAATTTAGTTATGAATAGAATAGGACTTGTACTTTCATTTTCTGCAAAAATCTCAAGATCGATTTTTTTTAAAACCAAAATTGACTGATACGACGGTTCGGATGAACGCCGACGATATTGTTCAGAAAGTAAGATCACATCTTACCTTTTTTTTACTTTACTTTTTTGTGGAACTTTTTTATTGGGGGGGAGCACGAGCCGGTTGTGCCCCCCGGTTTTTTTTCAGTTTTTTGGGTGTCATGGCCCCCTAAGCCCCCTGTGCTTTGAATGGTATATTATAAGTCTACGTTTATCGCAAAAATTTGGCACAGGCCGTTATCTCCTAAAAAGTCAATCTCTTTGAGGTGAACTTTGGTACTACGAGTATAAAAATGTACTTTGTGTTGCTTTGTGTCTTCATTTAAAAGATATTCCAAAATTGTGATTTCACACCAATAAAAACAAATGTTCACTTTAATATTATTTAATATATGAATATCTTCTTCTTCTTCTGCTTAATTCTTCTTCTTCTTAATTCTTCTTCCCCTCCTCCTTTTGTTCTTCTTTTCCTCTTCTTTCTCCTATATTCGGCCACTGGATCCGCAGTGCGTCATATCCGACACTGAGGCGGAGATACTATTCATAATCCATCCCACGTCTATAGGTCAGCAGCGCCAAATGGGGCAAGGCGAAAGAAGTGATCGCGCTACAAGCGATTAAAAAAGAGAAGAAACTGAGGATCGAGGAAAAGGAAAGAAATAAAAGAAGATTGTGTTGCTGCACTATATACCCCTTTTATTTTCATAGAGACGAAAATGACGTCACATTTATGGGAACGATTAGGGGTTCAGAAAATAAGTTGACAAGCAAAAAAAAAGTTATTGCTTCCAAAAGATGAAGATTTTGGTAAATATTTTAGCATACCAAACTGATTTCCAGGGGGTGTTACCTACACTCTAAAAAATATTGGGTAAAAATGATCCGTGAGGGTAATTGTGTGTCCAACCAACATTGGGCATATCCTTTGGGCATTTTTATTTTTCCAGTGTGATTAAAATTTTGCCCGTTCTATAGTAATTGCTGCTTATTTTTTAACCTTACTGGAAAATATGCTTCGTGCATTGGGTAAAATGCTCCCCAAAATTGGTTGGACACATAATTACCCTCGTCCTGGTTGCAATTTTACCCAATATATTTTACAGTGTATGGTAAATAACATAGGCAGCACCCCGAGAAAAAAAGGTCTTGGGAGTACTAAAGCACCCCCGCTTCCCAGGTCCATGCACGCACATTTAGTTCCTCTTGACTTGCCCCCCCCCCCCCCATAGCGTCGCCCTTTGTTCCACATTTTTACTCATGTCGACGTGGAATTATCATAATGGCTCAAAATTGAAAATGAAGTGTACATTAAACGAATTCGGGCTGTTCTTTTGCACAGCGAGCTTCGTTGCCAATCATTTGGAATGGATAGACAGTCTGCTTATCCAGGTATCACAAAGGACTTCTCACTGTAGTAAATCACAAATGATAAGTCTACCTATTTTAGGCCTACGAATGATTGTATTACCTGCGATATATTCAAAATAAAATAAGATGGAAATGCTTTAAGATATTACCTTGCAAACGATGCTCTCTGTAGGATTGCGGATGTCGCTTTTTGAAGGATTTTGGCAGCCATGATGTCAGGTTCATGTGCAGATGTCCCTATTGCATTGAACTATTATGATGTACAATACATGTAGACTTTGGCTCATAAATGCTTCGAACTACATGTACAGTAGATGTAGACCCGAGTAGTTGTGTTGAATAGCGTAAACTGATACTTGACATCAAAGTACAGCATACAATGTAACTGATCTAACAAAACACTATCGCATTGTTCAAAATGCTCATTATTTTGAATGGATTAGGCTACAAATATAATTATATAGGCCTAATCAATAGGTATTTAATTCATGCACAGCATTTGTTTTTATTGTATTGTCATTATTCAGTGGGCGTGTATGTCAGCTGTACACGACTACACGTTTCAAATCTGGTTATTAAAATCAAAGTCCATACCTGAAACTCGATGTTAGGTAGCCTTTAATCAAGGCCATTGTTTATTCAAACGAATTCGTTGAACTCCATGGTACATAGGCCTAACGGTGTCCTTTTAATTATGAATTCGTTCGAAAAGATACATCAGATAACCTCTACAGCGAAGAAAGTAAGTATATCTACCCCAAACAGTAAGTCAGATCTGTTGAAACATTTATTTTATTGTCACCGGCAGCTTCATTGAGCTTTTTTTCTTTTTACAATTAACGGAATACAATCGATCGAAAAAATGTATAAGGTGTTCAGTGTAATTATAACTCTTATTATCATGCAAATTGAGTAAAGAAAAACAGGTTGTAGGCATACCAGATAAATGTCGATATGCTAATTTGAAATTTGAACCATTAAAAGGTCCGAAATCACAACAATGGACATAACCCGTCATAAAAAATGAAAATAAAAAACCAAGTGCTTGGCAAGTGTTATTCGGCATGTTCGGTGTAACTAAACACGTTTGTCAATGCAACAATAAAAGACTCGACAATTCGATAATCTCGTTATATTAGGACTTCGTTAGGTTTATTGAAAAACTTACAGGTTAAAAGAAGCCACTTCGCTTTAAAATAATGGTTATAGCATTGGCAGTGATGGTATTATCAATTTCAAAGACGAATTTTCAAACGAAAGCATAAAATAATGTTCTTACTTCCTCAAACAACATTTCGGGATGCATTATCCGGTATATATATATTTTTTAAAGCTAAAATACGATTTATTTTTTTATGGCTTATACACTAAAAACCGAATATGGGAAAGACATCTTACTACAGTTATCCAAAGATGAATTTGTATTCGAGGCGATCTCAATGCTCAAACTTGAATCCAGATTAATATCATGCAATATGATCTTAATGGTTCTTATCCGGTTATAGCACAAAATAATATAAACTGCAACATGAATTTAAATAGTTTTGAAAATAAATAATTATAATGCATTTAACTCTCAACGTTTGTTTTAATCTAAAATACATGGCTAATTTAAGGTCAAAATCAAACACCATCATTCAATGGTTAGGTTTCTAGTGCATTCGCATATTGTTTAAAGAAAAAAACACATAATATAATTCGCTTGAGTGATATCTATCATAGTGACCAGCATCGATATTGTTTATAATTTTAAAAAAATTAAAAAGGAGGAATATCTGATCAGAAATTTATTTGATAAAAAAAAACTATTTCCCGTCGTTCCACTTCATTCGGAAAAGTACATGTAATACCAGGGCCCGAAAATGATTGATTCAGCTCCTAAATGGAGTTACTGGTTCCTCTTGCCTTGACATTGTGAATATCACGTGCGTATATTCCAGGGACCGTTGACCCCCCCTCCCCACCGCGTGGGGGGATGCTTCAGCCCTCCACTTTACGTGAAAAAAAATCATGACCATCTAATTGTGATTATGTGCGTGTTTAGGGTTCAGCCCTCCACATCTGGGTCAGCCCAAACTTGTTTAATTCAAACAATATACCTTGGGCCTGAAATTTCCACCATAATTTGATGAAAGTATATAGCCCATATTCACGAAGTTATAAACCATAATGAAATAAATAGAAGAAAGTTCTTACAACAACACAATTAAATATGAATTAACACCATTCTTAGATCTTAAATTTCAAAAGCATTTCAAGGCCCCTGTGTAGTAAAACTAAAAGAACGGAAGAATATTCTGGAGAAAATACCCAAGGAGGTCAAAGGCATCATGGAGACGAGTCTCTTTTCATGGGAATCCGATATATGGATTCTTGGACCCATAAGCTGTGTAGTCTGGAATAAAGAAAAAAAAAGGGGGGATCAGTATAAGAGAATCAATATTTTCATTAGGAACGATCTGCGGATTTATGATGTGCATCGATCAATGGACTCTGATTTTTAACGTGTTTAAGTACAGTTGCGTATCAGGATCGAGGGAGGGGTTGGATGGGGGCGTGTGCTTCAGGCCCCACTTTCGGGGGGGGGGGGGCACAGCAACATAATCGAGGGGGCAGAAAACGAGGATGGAAACTCGTAAATGTTTAATCTTACGAATATCCACTGAAGCTACCGGCGTCAATTAAAGTAAGAAAGGGGCGCGATTTCAAAACTAACCCCAGGTACGGCCAATTTTAGCACTAGCCCCATACGTCACTGAAAATAAAGCTTGAATATAGATATACCGGCATTGCTGTTGTTAATTTTTTCATAAAGCTTAATAAATGAATAATATAATAAATGTTAATGAGAACTTGTTTGTAATCATTCAAAATTATACAGGCCCAACTGCCAAAGCTGGTCTGATTTTGATTCATGATAATTTTCTTTTGGGATTGCGGGCTTGCCAATAAGGGATGAATTATTTTACTCTGTTGTTTAATCGCTCAGAGATTTCTAAATGTTATGTTGCCTGGTAAGATATGTCTGACCCCTCAAAAATATATGGCTGATTACGCCACTGATGCATGCAAACAGAAGAAGTGATCCAATATCCAGTCTCCTTTAATACCAATATATAGGCACTGACCTCCGTGACTGTAGGCTATATAACAAAGAGTTTCGCGTGAGATATCATAATTTTATTCCCTTTAATCAAATTTTCATTTAAAAAAAAAAATCTTTTAAATCCCTAAATAATTTATTGATATACTTACATGGTTTTACATGACCATTGCGGGCTCGATTACTCCTGGTAGAACCCATACATATCCCACGGTAGGCTAACGTGATTGTTGGATTATTGCAGTAGGCTAGCTGGAGAAGACACGGATTCCAGTAAGTCTGTCCATCCGTACCGCATACAGGGTCTTCAAAACTATCACATATTCGAGAACAGGGGTCTGTTGACAAAATAACAAATAGTTATCAAACAGGAGCGAGGAAGACTTCGACAATGATCTCAGGCATTTCATCTTCCTCTCCGTGTACCTATACATGCTATATCATGCATGGTTTTGGAATCTAGTAAACTAAACGACGAAGCCACCACACTGCGTTTTTATCATCATCATCTTCATCATCATCATCAACAACAACATCATCATCATTACCACCATCATCATCATCATCATCATCACCATCAACAACAACATCATCACCATCATCATCATCATCAACAAGATCATCACTACCATTCACTCATCAATTAATCTATCCATTCATCCATCCATCCATCCATCAATCCATCTAACAAAACCACCACCACTATAATCAACGTTACCTCCATACATCCAGCCCGTCATTCATACATCCACATCTATAAACAACACCATCATCAGCATCACCACCACCGGCACCACCATACAATTATTCACCATCAACCCTGTCACCACTATCACTACCACCACCACCACCACCACCACCACCACCATCATCATCATCATCATCGTCATCATCATCATCAATACCATAAACATCACCACCATCAACATTACCACCACCATCATCACCACCTCCATCACCATCAACATAACCATCATCAACATCACAACCATCATCATCATCATCAACCCCACCATGACTCTATCCACCATCAATCTATCCACCATTCAAAAGAGACTCAGATGTGCATTTCTCTATCATGCGATCTCAATAAAATGTCCTTCCATCAATCCATCATCATTGGATATGATGGGGGAATATGAATTATTAATCGCGAATTATTCATCACCACCCACCACCACCACTACCACCATCGCAATAATTTACCAGATCAGGGGCCCGTTTCATAAAACTTGTTATAAAACCAAAATAGCAATAACCGTTAGAAGCTACTGAAATCCTTCAATCTGATTGGCTGATATTAAATCTGTTCTAGAAATCGGTGCATTATTTTGTTATTCTAAAAGTCTTTAAGGTTTCGGTAACTAACCTGCAGTGCCAGGTACACAGGGTCCTTTGTATCTGAGCCGCAGGGTGGGGTCTTTACAAGCAGCTACCCCGTACTCACACAACGAAGGATACGTGACCCCATCACTGCCACAGTGAGGATCTCGAGATGGTTTACATAGGTTCGGACATCCTTAAAAAAAATATATAATTATTAGAAAACATCCTTAAGAATAAGAGAATCTGCACCCGTCGGAAATAGAGCGAATGCCCCTTTTTGGGGTCCTCATTTTCCCCCCAGCGAAATCACCTTCATTCTTGAAGTGAAAACCTTTATTTTTTTTGCTTGTCATATTTTTTTTTGCGGGGGGTGGACTTCTCAATTTTATTTTTCTAACTAAAATGTCAATTGTTTCCAAGCCATCACTCCCTCTTTAAAAATCGTTCCCAGGCCCGTGCATTTTTGTAGCTTTTAGTCTTACAGAGTAGCGCTGGAAAGTCCTCAGGAAAGTTTCGGTTAGTATATTTTAACTTATCGACCCATGGCAGCCTGGGGTAGTATCTCCTCAATGATTTTACGAAAGGGGTAAGTATACTTCATCCATCTGAAAAGTATAATATGAGAGCGCCATCTGCGGTGTAATTATACCATTAAATCGTCGGCTGCTTTTTTTTTTTGGGGGGGGGTCGTGAGGGGACCATATCAATTTGTTTTAAATCTGCAATCAATGTTTATTTACTATGTGATTCTTTTATTCTTTGAGTAAAATATAATAATTTTACTTGGAATGAGGAAGGGAACGACATTGAAGATCATAAATAAATAAATTTATGAAACAAAAAGACATCCTTACTATCCCTATTTTAATGTGCTACTTTAAAGGCTAACTTTTGAAGAAAAAAAATGTGAATCAGGAATATGAAGAAGTGATGTTATAGTTTTAATGTTTATAAACAAAAATTAATCTAACCAAAGCAGACTGATATAAATCAATCGCAAAGGCAATTCATAATCTTTATGTCCGAAATGCATCGCATGCAGGCGTTCTTCACACCTAAAACATATTCCCCTCAAACCAGTTTCAAGTACTTACTTATAGGCGCATGTGGACATGCCCCTATGTAAGCCACATCTGTTGTCGTATCCTGGGTAATACATTTATGACGGTTCAGTTCACATTGACTTCGATATGTCACATTCTTGGTGCTGCACACAGGTTCGTAGAGCGGGTCACAAGGGAAGTTACACTGTCCTGAAAACGTAAAAAAATCATAATCATAATTGAAAATTCTGAGCATAATCATAAATAACACGCTTAAAAACTCATCATGTTATTCTCTCCCACTTTTTGAGGGAGCGGGGCCTGTTTCTTTAGGACTTATATGGTAACTTTGCCAGTATGATCATTACCATGGAAACGCTGCTGAGTTCTGTTACCGTCTTGGTAATATATAATTACCATGATTACAAAGTTAGCATAATTTTAACTCATTTATGAAACGGACCCCATTGTACAAAAAAATGAGCTAATTGTTATTCGATGTATATATCGTTACCCATTCCAGTTCCTCACTTTTTTCCGTAAACTTGTACAAAAACGTATGATCAGTCCCTATATTCAAAACCATTCCGCGGCTCCTGTTGTACTCCAATTTCATTATTTTCAGTTTTATTTCAGAAGTCCCCCATACCCCATCACAAGTACATAAAATATAAGTAACGTGTAGATTGCGTACATTTTAGAGAATAAAGGAAGCTCAACATTGCAAGCGAGGTAGCGTGAAAATGAAACCATGATAAAACAAACAATAATTAAGGGGCAAGAAAATGATATATTGTGGGCAAAATTCAACAGAATTTGAGTTTTGATGAAGAATACAAATCTTCAACTTATATATCCGGGTTTAAAAGGGTTGAGAAGTTTTCCGATGCAAGACAACGGCGCCAGGATTCAAAGCTACTTATGTTAGTCATCCCAATAAGTCGTGTTATTACTTTGATTTTGATTTCATTTCCACATTTCAATGACAGAAAGTATATACTAGTATGATAATTTTTCAACATTAAATAACAACGAGCATAGCAAACATAATGCTTGACATTATGATTATCGTAATGTTATTCTAAGTAAATATCAAATACACTTGGAAAATTTTCTCTTTTTTCAAAAAAGTTGAAACATGACTTGATAAAAAATACATATAATATCGTAAATTGAAATGTGGGAGACCGCCAACTTAAGCTTGGAGCTTGAAATTAATGGAGGCTTCGAAAGGAAGGGGGGAACCAAACTATACAATGCAATGAAAGAGTCTTATTCTTTTTTTTTGCACAAGATAATAGGAATGTAACAAAAGAAAAGTTCATGGGGAAAGAAAAAATCAAATATGAGAGGTATAATAATGTTGATGAAAGTATTTATAGCATCGTGTTATTTGTGTTGGATGTGACAATTCATCGATGGACATTATAATAAGGTTAAGGGGCGTGCCCTTACCCCCCTTCCTTCCCCGTAGCGCCGCTCCTTTGAATATAGGCCTACTAATATACCTTGAAAATGTATATCTTCCAATGTACCTTGC
Organism: Lytechinus pictus; assembly: GCF_037042905.1. Lineage (NCBI taxonomy): Eukaryota > Metazoa > Echinodermata > Echinoidea > Temnopleuroida > Toxopneustidae > Lytechinus > Lytechinus pictus. The sequence continues at coordinate 13,230,330 of NC_087247.1, read as the reverse complement.
AAGTCGGCGACGCATTCTCCTCGATAAGACATCGTCATCGACTTATCGCTATGTCGACAGGCGTCCTTTTGCATCTCGCATTGGGACGTGAAAGTCCTTTGATTCGGGAAGCCTGGTCTTGTGCTCATGGCACACACTGGCTCATAGACCATCGGGCACGCCTCGGGGCATTGGCAAGGTCCTCTGTAGTTGACGACCAGGGATCGATCACGGGTTCGGCACGCCTCCAACCTCATATGGCACACGGAGTCGTAGGTAAAGCCGTCGCTGCCGCAGACCTGGTCGGTGCTCGGAGCACACAGGAGGGGGCACGGGTAAGGCATGACCCCATCGGGTGCGAGGGTAGGATCTGAAATCATGGAAATATAGATATATAAAACAAAACAATGTAGTATTATTTGCTCTTCATATATATACGGGGGAAGCGGAACGAATTTGAAAGTGGGGGGGGGGGGGGGGGGAGGAGCAGACCAAGCAAAAATCACAATCAGATAGTACGTTTTGTACAGGGTTTTCGAAGGGGGGGGGGGGTCAGCCCCCGCTTCCGCGGCCCCTGATATATATTTTTAATTATGTCATTTTTGGAGACCATCAATTCAAGTATCAAACATACATAACACACGTCAAACAAATAAAAATAAAACACTGAACATGAAAGTTATACTTTTGTCAGGATTGTCAAGTAAAAGAAACAATTCTTGATGAAATTTGGAACCCAACAAAATTATCAAATTTATTAACCCAGGAGAAAAAGAGAAGTATCATGACAGTGGACAATTGAGTTTGATACGAATATGTTATTTTAAAAAATTCAGGAAGTAAAGCAAGAATCATTATTTCAATATAAAAATGGTAATGACATCTTGATCTTGATGTTGATACGATATCCAAGTTTATGGAGTTATAGGCCGAAGCAGTGTCGGCGAGTTCATGTTAGGGGGGGGGGGGGGGAGGTGGGACCAAAGATCATCATTCCAATATATTTTGAGGTATGCGAAAAAGCGAAGCAAGCGAACTTAAACTCATGATATGGCCCGTATTCTGAAGTCAATTTTAACTTAGACCACGGTCTAACTCTGTACTAAAATTATGGGGAGCCAAAAATTAAAAAGTTCTTTCTATATTGCATATTTCGTATGTTTACTATTTCGTTTTCTTTTGCTTCCATAATGAAGAAAAATACCACAGACATCATTCACAGACAATTATGGACAATTTGAGTGTCAACTGATAGTTAATAAATTGGATGTGTATACTGTTAGGGATTTGTGCCCCATTTGGCTCTCCATAGTTAAACCACAAATTTAAACCAGGGTTTAATTTAAACCTGAGTTCAGAATACGGACCTATAGTGATGGAAACCAAGTTGCAGTTTTTCCATTATTTTAAAGGTAGGCTCATGACCTATACATGGGAGTATATATATCTATATTAAGTGTTAAAATTCGAGGGGGGGGGGGGGCGATACCCCAAATAAAAGATGGGGGTGGCGACCTGAGACCAGCTTATCTGGATATTGGGTAATGTCTATAGATAATATATACCAAGGCTCTGCAATTAACTCCTTTAATACCCTCCCTTCCTACTTCCAAACTTACTATTAGCATGATTAGTTGGTGCTATTGTCATGATTGTAGTCCCTCGTATTGATGGTTGTGTAGGTAATATTACCTCGGCACTCATCTCCTCGCTGCTATGCGTCGCTGAAGCAAAGGAATCTGTAGGAACAAAACATTAACCCATAATCACATTCAGTATTCCCTTTTAATCTCACATAGATATAAAAAGAATAACACTCTTTCTTTATCTGTTTGCCCTTCGAACAATTGTTATTGATCAAGTCATATGTTTTGAAAGTGAATGGGGGGGGGGGGGGCCGGGGGAGGGGGCTGACCATGCAAAAAAAATCAGTCAGGTAGTAATTTCTACGTTTTTGTACACGGTTTTGGAAAACATGGGGACTGAACCCCCCGTTCCCCCTAGGTTCTTGCTCGATTTAAAAAAAAAAAAAAAAAAATTTACCTGGGTAGTTCGTCTGCCTCTGTCTCATTTGTTGATCCACACAGTTTCCCGCATAGGCAAACTGTACGTAGAGGTACGGATCGTTGCATTGTGCCCGCAAGATGGCGCAACGACTGTTCCATGTTCGACCGTACGTGTCACAAACGGGGCCTCGCCGACTACCGTGCGGGCATCGTCGCCGAATTTGTCGACAATCTGAAGGTGTGGATAGTTGCAGGTTCACATAAAAGTGAGAAGGTGAGAAAATACAAGTAAATGACTTTAATGTTAAAACTTTTCATGAGATACTGTTATTACCCTCATCATCGCAGTCTTCTTAACCATAATGTTACGTCATAAAAACAACTATTTATGTAAAACGTTAATGACGAATATCATTAGTGAGTTGAGATTTCGCAATTCCAACAGGGACGGATTCTACAACAAAGCAATTCTATTGAAAATTCCCGTCAAATCACAATGAACAGCTGACAGGTCTTTGTCGAAAGGTGGTGAACCGGGACAGCCGATCGACGTAAAATTCTGAGCTGTCGAAAAATTGCAAATATGTCATTTGTCCAGAGTCACGGACGAAACTGTTGTTTCGAATCACCGACCCTCGACAAAGACTTCATTGTCATGAAGGGCATTTGACAATAGGTTCTCTTCGTTCCAGAAAGCGTTTGCGTAGCTGTTGCGAAAACCCCCTATTGATACGTCATAATACGTATTAAAGACGTTAATGACGGATATCATAATCTATCATTAACTATGACATTTTAAAAGGTTACATGATTACCAAACAATGATCACGTTTTTTACAGTTGTAACGATAACAAATCTCACAGGAAAACGACATGATGACGACTGTATGAGACAACAATGGCGGTCATCTTATCTCGACGTCGGACATGATATCGTCATCCATGCCATCCTTGGCAACCGTCTTTGTGTCTACGGTTATGGTACTCATTACAATAGGATTTTTTTAAAAACTTTAATATTGACGGTGCAAATGTGGCAATTTGACTTTTTCTCGATACTCGAAAGACTCAAGTGACCGCCTTGATTTTCATGTTCCTGCTTTCTTATACCCTGATGTGTTCATGCATTCCTGTGTCTCCATCGGAGTAACGCAGGTGCAGTTTTCCTGAAAGTTGTTTGACGTTATAATTTATTGCTGTTTAAGAAGTTGTAATGTTACTTTGTATTTGTCTAAATATGCTATATCACTCTTTTCCCCATTTCTTCCTCAAACTATATCGTTACTATATCATCTATGTTGGGCTTGTCATCTCATGAAGAGGAAGTTTAATGCAACAGATAAGGAAATCAAGCATCGCACTTTTATACGGTCATGACAGTGTGAATTGAAAGATTTTTCATGACAGCAAAACATCAGAAACTGATTTTCTTTCTTAATTTATCTTGAATGGTATATTGTCTTGAAAGGGCATTGTCGTTATCTTCTTTCTTTCTTTCTTTCATTCTTTCTGAGATAAAAAATCATGTTCGGGATTTTTATGAATCTCTTTACACTCGAAAGCCAACTGACAAGAGCGCCATCAATAGTTTACTTGTAAATATCAAGACGCTTGATCCGTCCTTATCAAAGGACCTTGAGAATCCAATATCTGTAGAAGAACTTGATAATGCTGTCAAGCAGCTAGGCAAAAATAAGTCTCCTGGTATCGATGGACTTACCTCTGAATTTTATCATGTCTTTTGGCCCATGCTCAAAGATGATTTTCTCGAAGTTCTTACCTCCTCTCTTGAATCTGGATTTTTACCATACTCCTTTAGGAGGGCGGTCATTACTTTACTCCCCAAAAAAGGAGACCTCGCTGATATTTCAAATTGGCGTCCCGTCTCCCTCCTCAACACAGACTATAAAATTTTTGCTAGACTGCTTGCCAGTAGGCTAAAATCATGCATTGATCATGTTATTGGAAGAGACCAAAGTTATTGTATCCCCGGTCGTTCTATTTATGACAACATTAATCTCATTAGAGATATTTTGTTCTATGCAAACACTGATAATATCTCTTTGGCTGTATTGAACTTGGACCAGAAAAAGGCATTTGATAATGTAGATCATGTTTATTTATTCAATGTTATGAAACGCATGGGCTTTGGAAGTCATTTTATATCTTATATACGAATTTTGTATGAAGGGGCTGAAAGCCTTATTAAAGTGTGTGGATCCCTGACAGCTCCCTTCCCCTTTGAGAAAGGAATACGACAGGGATGCCCTCTATCAGGGTTGCTATATACTCTCGCCATTGAGCCTCTCCTGAACTCACTAAGAGAGAACGTGTCAAATCATGCATTAAATATCCCTGCTATTAACAAACCTTGTGTAGTATCTGCATATGCAGACGATGTATCGATATTTGTCACAGCCGATGCTGGCTTTGAATTAGTTGAACAAACTTACAATATGTTTAGTCTGGCCTCTGCTGCATGTTTAAATACAAAAAAAAACACAAGGCCTTTGGGTCGGCCGTTGGAAAGGGCGGAATGATAAACCCCTCAACTTTTCTTGGAATAGTGAAGGTCTCCCCTTTTTAGGAGTTCATTTAGGGAACACGTTTAATTATTCTAAACAAAACTGGATTAAATGTAAAGAAAGACTTAATTAGACTTTCATTTCGTGGTCTCGTTTATCGAACTCACTCTCTTTTAAAGGCAAGGTATTGATTGCAAACCAGCTCGCTGCATCAAAAATATTTCATGTTCTTGCAGTTCTTTCTCCTCCTGAAAATGTATTAAACGAACTTCAGAATTTAATTGTGAATTTCATCTGGTCAAATAAGCGGCACTGGTTAAAGAAAGAAGTGTTGTATGAAAAACCTGACGAAGGAGGGCTGGGGCTAGCTTGTCTCCAAGCTCGTGTTCTAACTTACAGATTTTCGATTATTCAACGGTTTCTTTCCTTAAATTCTCATCCAGTAAACGACTTTATGGCTCATTTTCTGAGACAGTATTGTAAATTAGGATTTGATTACCAATTGTTCTTTACAAGAATTGATCCTAAATTTTACACAAGTCTTCCAGTTTACTATAGTGAAGTTCTGCGAGCTTGGTTGACATCTGGAGCTCGAATTGTGACACAATCCCTCTCTTTCAGCCATGCAATTAACATGCCCTTAAATAGTTTTCATATTATTGATGCAATTGATGTTGATAATTTTTTTCCGACGCGCCTGATGGCATGCGGAGTGAAACTAGTTCGCCATTTGATAAACCACTCAACTGGTCTTTGGATTGAGAGTAGCTGTCTCCAAAAGAACTTTCCAAGAGGACTTCGACAACCATCATCGCGTCTCATCGAACGTGAAACATTACTCATTCGAACTGTACTCTCTAAAGTTTTCCCTACATATTTTAATGACTCAGGCTGTCAACACAAATACTCTGATCTATTGTCTGCTCCAGTTACTCCGATCAACTTCACTCTGGCTTCTTCCGAAAATGGACTTATTGCTTCTTCTAAAGCTATCTACAGAATCTACAGGAAAGAACTAGATAATACGACAATCTCATCAAGCTCACATTGGCATGATACTGGATTTCTCGATACATCTACAAAAGTAAACTGGCTATCTATCTATCAATTACCAACACCTAAAAAAGAGGCTGATATTCAATACAGACTCCTTCACAATATTTTACCGTCGCTCACTATACTCCATCATCTTAATACAGACATTTCTTCTTTTTGCGGATGGTGCGGAGAACCAGGAACCATTCAACATCTGTTCATCGAATGTAAAGGAATCCAACCCCCTCTCAATCTTCTTCATAGACTGTTGAACAATCTCCTCCCCTGTCTCAAACTTAATTTTGACCTATACTGGGCACTCATTCCGCATGCCAGAGGGCGTGACAGAAAGGTTATCCGCCTTGCTAATTTTCTTATTATTAGTTTAAAAAGTACCATTTATTTTATGTACCGTACCTCAAATTTCACCGATCCACTTATTATTTGGTTACATCGTCTCAAAAACAGAATACTCTATGAATTTACTTATTACAAATTATGTTCTAATATTGATGCCTTTTTACGTAAATGGTGTATGAATAGATTACTTTTTACAATTAACGAGGGCAGCATTGCATGGCTCATTTAACATTTGGTTTTATAACTCTGTGCTTGTAATCAACCTGATCTCATTTGAATGTTTATGTCAAACTATTCTTTTATTGTATACCTGACTTTTGTGATTATAATTTGTAAATAAAGTTTTCATTTGAAAAGTCAAAAAAGTATTTCTTTCTTTCTTTCTTTCTTTCTTTCTTTCTTTCTTTCTTTCTTTCTTTCTTTCTTTCTTTCTTTCTTTCTTTCTTTCTTTCTTTCTTTCTTTCTTTCTTTCTTTCTTTCTTTCTTTCTTTCTTTCTTTCTTTCTTTCTTTCTTTCTTTCTTTCTTTCTTTCTTTCTTTCTTTCTTTCTTTCTTTCTTTCTTTCTTTCTTTCTTTCTTTCTTTCTTTCTTTCTTTCTTTCTTTCTTTCTTTCTTTCTTTTATTTTACCCTTTTCCTCCTCCTCCTCCTATACTCACCTTTCTTTTTCCTTTTCTCCTTCTTTCTTCTCCTTCCTCGTACTTCTGGTTCCTTGTGTTCAATCTTCTCCCTCCTCCTAATTTTCATTGTTATGTTTCCATTTTCCCTTCTTCTGTCCTCTCTTTCTCCTCCTAATTCTTCTTCTTCTCCTTCTTCCTTTCTCTTTATTCTCCTCCTCATTCTCTCTTTCTTCTTATCATTTTTTCCTACTTTCATAATAATCGGGCTGCTCTAAACTTGCTCATAACATTATCCAACGCTATGTAACACAGTCCCAGCCGGAGTCCCAGGTCCTCTCCACGGTCTCCTCCTCACATTCATGGCTTCGATTAAGCTCCCTTGTCTGACGTCATACTCATATCAATGTTCCAACTCACGTCATTTCTATAAACCAAGCTCCCAGTACATCACCTCTGGCCATGGGCGAGGCTCTTGTAAGAATTGGCTTCAAGAATGAGTTGGCAAACACAACCGGTAGGCACTAACTTTGGGATATCTATGCATTTTTTTTTTTTTTTTTTTTTTGGAGGGGGGGGGGGGGAGGGTGGGGGAGGCAGTGATGCCCAGTAACAGATAAAAAATTATAATAATCTTATATACGTGTAGAACTGGGAAGGTATTGGGGGGGGGCGTATTGGAGCCTCGGGATGTATATGTAGCTATCATTCCCTGTCATATCAATGATGCATTATTAAATTACTTTTTTAAAGACCAAAACAAGTGCGGTTTATCCATGGAACTATTGGCTTAACATATATATATATATAAGTTCTTAAACTTTCATTGAAATACACACCCCAAAAAAGAAAATCATGTCGGTATTTTTTCTCGAAAAAGGGGAGATGGAAAGTGAATATCAAATAAACAAATATCCTTCTTTTTTCGAAACAAATTCTATATTGGTGAAATATTCATAATAACATTTACATTATTATTTTTTTTAGATATGGACCAATCGTAGATTTTTCTTTATCATTAATTATATACAAATATTATAATCATACCATTCCCTATGGTATTTTATAGTTATATAATAACTAAATAATTAGCTAATATATATAAATAACTATAATAATATAACTAAATAATTAAATTACTGCTTTACATATGCCATTTCGACTGAAATATACATAGATAGCATTTTACAAACTTGGTCATATAAGTTTAACATCCAACATTATTCATTTTCAGAAAAAGAACGAACTTATTGGAACATTGCCACATCAGCCCTAAAATTAGAAATAACTAAATTGCATCTTGAAATGACGTCCCTAGACACGCCAATTAGGAAACTCCAATCATGACCAATTTCCAGTAATCTTTACAAATATTTCTATTAAAAACCCAGCAAATATACAGGTATGAGTTCAAACCGATAAAATCTGCATTATGCGTATACATTCCGAGATTATGGAAAACCTAGCTGTCATCAACATCTTTTTATAAAGTATGCACCTTTTCGTTTATAATATCATGATAGTGAATTTTCATGATTGTGAATTTTCATTAATAAAAAATAATTCACCAATGACAAAACTTATACAGTTTCGAACCTCAAACCCGGGTATGTTTTGGGGGCCAAGAAGAGAGATGACCTCTACTCTAAATTTAAAGGTGTGAGGGTGTGTGTGTGGGAGGAGGAGAGTAATATCCTCTAAAAGCCTTGATGAATGTTTTGTCATATTGTATGTAGACACACGTGGGAAATTTTCTGAAATGATCTGTTCGTATTTTCTTCGTTATTATGTTATACTATCAAATAATCATGTCTGTGCAGTTTGTGAAATGAAAAAAAAAAAAGATTGGAGAAAGTTGTAGTTGGACGCTCAAAAAGACTATTGATTGTTGATTACTTCGTGGAATTTCCCTGATAAGGATAAGACATTTAAATGCAATAAAAGACAATGTTCAAAATAAAGCCAAAAAACAAACAAACAAACAAAAACAAAACGTCAACAATGAATAGATGTATCGATATGAATTATGGAAATAATGATCCAAGACAATGAATATTAATAATAATAGAAACAAGTTTATTAAAATAAATAGTAAGAGGAAGAAGGAAGGGAGGACCCGGCAGCATTGATATTGGGGGGGGGGGGGTCATAACAGATTATATCATAATCATGTCTTTCATCACTATTATCATCCTCGCCATCTTTCATCATCATGGCTCTCGACACAAGAAATTCCATCATATTTCCGCTGAGGTTTTAATATCAAAGCTGTATAGGAGGAAAGATCAGAGTTCACATGGACACCTGGGGAACGTTTCACGAAAGGTTTTGTCACTGATTTTCATCGACAGATGTTATAAGCTACTGCAAATCCTGGCATCTGATTGGCTCAGAGCGAATTAGTCGGTGACAATCGTGGACAAAAAAAATCGTGAAACACTCCCACTGGATGCAAGGAGGAAAGGATGACACTTGCCCGTCAGAAAGGTTCTGAAAACATAACGAGGAAGACTCCTCCCTGTTCAAGGAAAAACCTACGAGAAGTTTCCCCTCTGATCACCATGGAAACCGTCAACAAATCTCGTCAACCTTGCTTTAAAAAAAAAAAAAACCTGTCAAATCTAGAACGGTTCTTGAAACCAGCAAAATGTGTGACTCAGTAAAGTTGGACTAACGCTGTACTTACTATTTCAAAACAATATTTTATGAAATGTATATGTATACGTATACATGCATAATAAATAAAGACGATCTTGACTAATCATTAATTAAAATAATGGCGATTTATATTTTCAAGTAGCAGTGAGACCATAACCTACATTACAGGAGGACCAACATGCAGTTTATGTATAATAAGTGTGTGAAAATATCGACTCCTTCATTTTGCATAAACTGGCATTATCAAATTTATTGGAAATACAAATAATAGTAAGAATAATAATAATAATGATAATAATAACAATAAATCATGGATGATGATTGTTTTAATGATGATCAGGGGCAAACCTAGGATTTATCAAAAGGAAGGGGGGGTGGCACACTAACTTTTGCACGAAAAATAACAAACAGAAAAGGGTTATCTCCACCCACGGAAAGCATTTTCCATTCATTTTTTTAACAATACAAAGAAAAAAAGGAAATTCCTTTTTTTAAAGGAGGAGGAGGTCAGAGGTGGACGCGTTCCCCTTCCCATTCATGTTCGCTTATAGTGTTTGATGAGGTTTGAGGGAGGTTTTAGATAATTGAATATTTACCTCTTTGTCCGAGGACATCTCGATGACCAATAAACAGACATACTAAGAGAAGACAATGTTTAATCATGGTGCGTTCAATCATCATCAAAACTCGTCTTGATATCTTTTTACACGTCACTCTTCTTTTCTGTGGGAGACAACAATAACAACAACATTTTTTAGTAGGAATTAATTTTGTTTTGGATTTTTATACTTGGTGATACTGCGAACGAGCACAAAAAATACATTTAAACACGGGGAAACAACAAATACAAAAAGAAGCGAAAATATTCGTTGGATTTTTGTTTTCGTTCCTTTTTTAATTGTGGTTATCTTATATTTTCAAATTTTTATCTCTTACAAACATGTATACCTTGTATCTTTAGGCTTTCGAAGAAGGTCTCCTAGTTATTCAACCAATAAAGTAAGTTTGCTTTAAAAATATCTTGCATAATATGATGTTCCTGATAATCGCATGAAAAAGAACGAGACTACTATTTTTCTTTTTATTAAACTTCTCCAAGAACTTCATCAATCCCGTAGCCAGAGGGGGGGGGGGGGGGGTTCGACCGAAGCCCCTATAAAGTTTCAAAAGCAAGAAAAAAATAGGGGATGAAACCATTTTTCTTTTGGGGGGGGGGGTGCGAATTGGGCAACAGTTTTTCCTGGAAACTTTTTTTGCTTGTCCAATTCTTCGGAGACGAAATACCCAACAAATGCACGAGTGATGGCATATTCAGTGTTATTGGAATCATCATTATTGTAATTTGAATGCAATATATATAAAATGGAGAGTGCATTCGTGTAAAAGAAGGTAAATTTACGATTTTTTTATTTTCTTCTCTACGTTGATTTCTATTTTTTCGATCACCGACCAACATGCACGGAGGAGGGGAAGGGGGTGGGGGGGGGGGGGGTGCACGGTCCCAGTGTCCCTTGGTAATTCCATTGATGAAGGAGATGATAAAAGAAATGATCACACTTCAAACTGTCACTTACTCTTCTTGACGAATGTTCTTGAACTTCTACTCGTCCCTCACGTAGACCTACTCCTTCTTAGATGTGCAACACCAGGACATGTCTCAGATGATACCAATCTTTGTGGTTGAGTCGCTGAACGATGACGACATCCAGAGGAAGAACAACCCTGGTGGAGATACCGATTATCGCCTCCGTAGACTAGATAAAGCAAATATTTCAGTAAATCACTTGAAGAGTGGAAATCACGAACTCGTCACATTAAGACTTCATCCCCACGCATTCCAATCGATGTTGGCGATTTTACCTTCAATTGTGCGACTTCAAGTTCTTATTTTTTGGCAAGGTTGGACAGGATGTTGGGTTCCGTAAGATGTAACCCGTCACTGCCTTTCCGACTTCATGTTGAGTGATGTTTCTACTTCGTCTCGTCAAGAGAGGAATGAATTGTTGGATGATGTATATGAGGTATATACTTCTCGCAAAGATACTGATGTATACATGGATAATTCAAAGTATTAATTAGCAATACGTTATTTTTAGAACGTATATCAAATTGATTGGGGCCTCCGTTTCCTTGTTTCTTTGTACTACTACAAAGAATTTAAATCATTTAGAACCAAATTATAGCATACACTTACTGCTGTCTATTTCAACAGATCGTTGAATTGAAATGATAAATTGATTGATAAATCTGATTAGAAAATAGATTGATCGAGCTGGGTTAGGTGGTGTTCCAACACGAACACATTGAAATGAGAAAATAGGTTACTCATTACGCTTGCCAAAAGTTTACGTCTCTTTCTGACTGATATATGCTGTCATTACACCACTGGCACGAATGGATTCAAGATTGAAACAGACACATAAAATACGGTATGGCTTTGTTTGAGTGTTTTAAAAATCGGGAAATATTTCTTGTTGCATAATTTGATAGGAAGGAAAAGTGGCGAAAAAAGAGGGAAAACCGCAGTCACAGTGCCCCCTTTTCAGTTTTTTTTAATAGATAAAGTCCACCTTTCAAAATTCTTTCTCCACCACTTACTAATGTAAGTGAAAAAAAAAACCCATTATTTTCGGCCTACCTTGCGCTCAAAGTCAGTATCATATTTCGGCACGCAGAGCGCACCAAAAACAAACAAAAAATGATAATAAAACCTCAACAGACATATAGATAGATAGATAGATATATATATATATATATATATAGATAGATAGATAGATAGATAGATAGATAGATAGATAGATAGATAGATAGATAGATAGATAGATAGATAGATAGAAATTGAGAGAGAGAGGGGGGGGGGGGAGTGAGAGAGAGAATTGAGGATTGAAATATCCATGCAGAGCTTACAAAAAAAAAATCCTCGACTCCTTACAGTAATGACGTCATGGCAGATATATAATTATGTATGATTTAAACTTCATTTGCCTTCAATCTATGGTAGATGTGAGTCCAATCTTGGAGAAAGATCAAAGATCACGTGAAGGTGTTTTTACAGAAAATAAACCCGGGAAATTATTTTGATTTGGAAAAAAAAACATGACCTTCTTGCCATTGCCATTCATTTTTAGACCAAAATTATATCACAGTTGTATTACAAAGTCTCTCTCTCCCCTCCCCCCTCTCTCTCACTTTTCTATTACTGGGGGTTAATCCGAATAGTTTAAAAGTTTATCTATAATTTCTTTTCAAAATAAGTGGGCTTTAAATAAACAGAAATATAAAAGAGAATGAAACGTAAAGAGCAATGGAGAGATGAATATGAAGTAAAAACAGAGTAGAGGAGAGAGAGAAAATACGAGAAATAAAGTGGGGTGGGGGTAAACTGGACAGAGAAAACAGAAGCACGACAAAGATGAGAGTCTATTTGTCAAAACTGAATAATTAAATTAAAAAAATAAGCACTGGACAAAAAAAATCACAAGATAAATAACTACAAGGGCTAATATTTCATGCTGCGAATATTTGGTGAAAATAAAAAATAAGAAGATGGATATTTTTTCACTAACCCCAACCAAACTTTGAACGATGGTCTTCCATCAAAGATATATGATACATACACTTATCTCTGTTTCGTTCAAAGTTTATTCTAGATTTGTAACAATGCATACATCTACATGTTTTTTATTCATATTATTTATTCATATAACATTCACAAAATATATACTGCTTGGAATGTTGGCCTCAATATATAAATTGAAGAGATTAGGATTTTTGGAATGAAGGAGAGTTGGGGAGAAAAAGTGAAATACAAATAAAGAAAAAGAGTTGAAGAGATAAGGGATGAAAAGGAGAGAGAGAGAGAGAGAGAGAGAGAGAGACAGACAGACGGGGGGGGGGGGGTGGCTGCAGAGATAAAAAAGGGAGTATTTAAGAGACAATGAAACGAAACGGCCCTGTACCCCTCCTCCATGAAGTATACTCTAAAAATCAAGGATTTAAAATAAATCCAGATCGGCCGAATGTATGATTTATTTTGAATCTTTAGGATTAACTTTAAAATCTCAAAAGATTTAAATTCAAATCTTTTAGATTTATATTTAAATCTACAAGGTTCAAAACTAAATATAATATTCGGCTGGTCACTATTCAAAGCCGATCTGGATTTATTTTAAATCCTCGATTTTTAGAGTGTAGCGAGGGGGGGTGGCTTGGGAACAGTCCGTGGCCGAAACGGCTTCATAATTATGATAATATTACTACTACTACTAATTATGATGATGTTAGTAATAATGATAATAATAATATGCAACATTTACCATGTTTACTAAGCGCTTAATACATTGCTTGTAGGCGCTGCATTAACCCGGCTGTAACACGGCTACCCTGATTCAGTCTCAAGGGAAAAGGGAGGAGGGAAAAGAAATAGAGAGAATGAAAGAAATGACAAGAAAAGAAAACGGAAAGAGAAAAGGAAAGAAAGTGTAACGAAGAGTTACGATTGATCCGATCATGGACCTATGAAGAGATGGACATTCATCGCTTAGATAATGAATTCACTAACAGGTGACGGTAATTGTCATCTGAATAACATTCTCTTCATACTAGTCTTCTTTGGTCCTATGATCGTCACCGTGAGAAGGGACTGAATTAGTTCGTTATTGGACATTTATATTTCACAAATTATATGCGCAGTTGATAGAAAATCAATGAAATAATGGATAATCGATGTGCAGTTTTTGTTTACCTTTGTTAATCTTAGTTCCATGTGTTTTATTTGGGGAAATGTCTGCATATTTTGATATAGAGGCAATATTGTGATTGATTGTTTACCATTTAAAATTCAATTTTCCCAAGTTTCTCCATAATATTCCAAATATACGTGGCACATGCATGTGTAGATCGTGTATCTTTCAATGTTATTGAGGTCCTTATGTGTGAGCGGTAGTTAGCGGATCGAATAATATCATATTTTATATCATAAAAATCGTCTGCTTCTCAAGTTTGCTGATCCATATATGAAGCAAATTGACTGAAAGGCACATACTGAAACAGGGGATCAGCCAACAAAAGTCAAGACCGGGAAACTGTTCCGTCTTTGAGTGATCAGATACCCTTGGTAGTCATGGTAATTGCTATTGTTACAACACCTGTATGTTCTCATTAAGATGCACATAACCAGGTGACGGTGACTATCATTGGGTCAAAGAAATGCTCGCGTTAATCGTCCATCTCTTCATAGGTCCATGATCCGATCAATGTCAAATGTATGGAAATCCATCAGTATCATATTTTTTTCTACAGGAAATTTTCCCAATACCCTTTGTAAACAAAAAGAAGCAACCTAACATTTCAAGAAAGCAATAAATATATGAATAAATATCATATCTAGATTTTTTTTAACAAACATGCATGTTAGTTGACGTTGCTGGCCGTCCATAGTTGAGGTTGATCGGATCAATCGTAACTCTTTGTAAGATGGGGCCATGGGACCCGTCTTACAAAATCGCAACTATGGAAAGCCAGCAAAGTCAACATATAAAATGCATGTTTGTTCAAAAAATTCTAGATATGAATGTATATCCATAAATTCATTAATTTCTTGACAATTCAGTGTGATCTCCTTTGTATACAAAGGACATTTTGCAAATTTCCTGTAGAAAAAATTATGACACTGATGGATTTCCATAGTTACGATTGATTGGATCAATCGTAACTCTTTGTAAGACCGGGCCCAGCTGTTCCAACGAAATTGTGAGTCTTGGAGCCGAAGAGCCCGTGCCTCATCTTTTCTAAATTAATAGATAAGTTCGACAGGTTGTAACCTTATATCATCACGCAAATTTAAAATCATGGACAGAATTTGCAGTAGGATCTTATTCACAAAATTTTGTTTTGTCCATGATTCTGTCTAAATGACTTCTCGAAAATCATCGCTGTCATTTTCGTCGACTTGAATTACCTTGTTAAATTATCACAACATCAGAATAATTACAACGTAAAGAAACGAAATGCAAAGATGAAAGACTTTATTATTTATTTTCAATTGGCAGTATAAAATTCATTTCATATTTCGATACATCCATCTATCTTTCAACTTTTCAATATTTTCTTTTTCATTCCATTTGGGTAAAATTGCATTTTTATGGGAGAATG